>NC_056694.1:1270357-1593214 GCF_018350215.1 Panthera leo
CTGTTGTGATTGATGACTATGCTTTCTACGTTTTCATTCATTTTAAGTTTACTGAGGTTCGCCTCATAGCCTGGCACATGTCTGCCCTGGAGAATGAACCATGTGTGTTTAAGAAGAATGTCTATTCTGCCGGATGGAATATTTTATAAATGTCAGTTTGGTCAAGTTGGTGACAGTGCTGTTCATCTTCTGTATCTTTGCTTGTTTCCTGTCTAGTTCTGTCACTTATTGAGACTGGAGTATTGAAATCTCCAGCTATTGACGAATTGTCTATTTCTCCTTTTAATTCTGTCGATTTTTGCTTAATGTAGCTTGGGGCCCTTTTGTTATGGGTGTATCCATGTGTAATTGTTATATCTTCCTGAGATATGGGCCTATCATTATGAAATGTCACTCTTTGCTTTGGCAACATTTATTTATTTTTTATTTTTATTTTTTAATATTTATTATTGAGAGACAGAGACAGAGCATGAGCATGGGAGGGGCAGAGAGAGAGGGAGACACAGAATCCAAAGCAGGCTTCAAGCTGCGAGCTGTCAGCACAGAGCCCGAAGCGGGGCTCAAACTCACAGACCATGAGATCATGACCTGAGCTGAAGTTGGACGCCCAACCAACTGAGCCACCCAGGTGCCCCCTGGCAATATTTCTTTTTTTTTTTATTTAAAAAAAAATTTTTTTTAACGTTTATTTATTTTTGAGACAGAGAGAGACAGAGCATGAACGGGGGAAGGGCAGAGAAAGAGGGAGACACAGAATCGGAAGCAGGCTCCAGGCTCTGAGCCATCAGCCCAGAGTCCGACACGGGGCTTGAACTCACGGACCGTGAGATGGTGACCCGGGCCGAAGTCGGACGCTCAACCGACTGAGCCACCCAGGCACCCCTGGCAGTATTACTTAAAGTCTGTTTTGTCGAATGTTAATTTACCTGTTCCAGCTCTGTAAGGTTACTGTTTGCATGTATTTCCCCATCTTTTAGCTTTCAACATAGTTGTATGCTTGAAGCCAAAGTGCATCACTTTTAGGTAATATATATTTGGATCTTGTTCTTTTAACCCATTCTAACAATCTCTGCCTCTTGATTGGGCTGTGTAGTCCATTTACATTTAATGTATTTTAAAAATTTGATATGGTTACTATTTTCTTACTTGTTTTCTACATGTCTCATCTTTTCTTTTTCCTTTCTCCTTTGTTGCCTTCTTTTGTGTTGGGTAAATACTTTCAGTGTATGATGTTGATTCCTTTGTTAATTTTTTAAACCATATTCCTTTGTTTTCTTAGTGGTTGTGTGGGAGTAGCAATATGCATCTTAACTCATTGCAAATAATTTTAGATTAACACTAATGTATAGTGAAATATGGAAATTTTACTCCAATATAGTCCCATTATCTCCTCTGTCCTTATGCTATTGTTATATGTATTGCATTACTATATGCTAAACCCCAAGAGTCTAGTGTTACAGTTACTGCTTCATATAATCTTATGTTTTTAAAAGAAGTTAAGGAAAAAAAGCACCTTCATAGACTCTCTTTTTTTATTTATTTAAGTAATCTCTATGCACAATGTAAGCTTTGACTCAACCACCCTGAAATCAAGAGCCACACACTTTTCCAACTGAGCCAGCCAGGTGCCCCTTATAGACTTTAATGTCTGCCCCCACACTTACCATTTCTGTGCTCTTCCTTTCTTTCTGTGGATTTGAAGTTCCTCAGGCATTGTTTCCTTTGAGCCTACAAGGTTTCCTTTAGTATGTCTTCTGAAGGAGGTTCACCACATTCTCCCAGTCTTTGTTTATCTTTGAATGTCTTTAGTTTGCCTTCGGTTCTGAGGGGTAGTTTCATGGGACATGGAATTCTTGGCTGACATTTCTTCTTTCAGCCCTTTGAAAATGCTGTCCCACTGCCTTCTCACCTTCATAATTTCAGATGAGAAGTCAGCCATTAATCACACTGCCTTCACCCTGCACGTGATGAATCCCTTTTTCCCATTTTCTCTTTGTCTTTCAACAGTTTGATTACGATGTGTCTAAATGTGAGAATTTTGTTTTCACTGATCTTGCATTTGTTAGAGTCATGCTTTGCATCGAATTTGGGAAATTTTCAGCCATTATTTCTTCAAATATTCTCTCTCTCTCTGTCCCTGTCTCTTTCCTCTCCCATCACATGGATGTTGGTGTCTCTGATGTTGTCTCACATCAGATGTGATGTTGTCTCATTTTTGATTCGTTTTTCTTCCTTACGTTTTCTTTCTGTCTTTAAGTTGGACAATTCCATTTGATCTGCTTGAGTCGTTAAATCTTTCTTCTACTGTCTCAAATCTGTTGTTGAGCCCCTCTCATGAATTTTTCACTTCAGTTATTATACTTTTGAATTCCAGAATTTCCATTTTAAAAATACTCTCTCCCTTCCTCGAGTTTCTCTAGTTTTGAGTCATTGTCATCATACTTTAATTCATTAAACACAATTGTCTTTTCTAAAAACACATTTATGATCACTGCCTCGGAGTCTTGGTCTGCTGTATGCAACATCTTGTGACATTCATTGACAATTTTTATCAACCGCTTTTTATTCTGAGTACAAGTTACCCTTTCGTATTTCTCTGTATGTTTTGCAATTTGAGGTTGAAAATGGATATTGTAGATAATATTTTAAAACAGCTCTGGATTCTAATCTCCCACCCCCTGCCCTCAAGTTGTTATCTTTGCTGGTTTTTGAGTAACTCTTCTGGACGGAAATGTTGAAATCCATTTTCCTCTGATGTGTCACTGTTGATGTTTCTGTTTTGTCCCCCTCCCCTTTCGAAATCCCTGCTTTTATATTTAATTTTGGCTTCCTGAGGATCATCTCTGTGTCTGCTTAGCTTAGTGGTCAGGCATTGATTGGTCAGAGGTTGTGTGCAAACACCTGGAGCCTGTCAGGCTTCTACCGTCTGCCGATGAATCTGCACATCGGGCTCAGGAGCACATTTTAAGGCCAGGCGGTTTTCAAGCCTGCCTGGCATTTACTTCCTGCCAGAACCTCTCATGTCTCCTCTGTGTATGTCCACAGGCTCTCAGTAAGCCAGAGATGTGTGAATTTCTTGGACCCTCTCTGCCCTGCCACGTGCACGCGTGCTGCCCATCAGCTGGCCACACGTGGAGAGCTTATAGCCCATCACGATGGCCGTCACGTTTCATGTCTCTGTCACATTTCCAGCTGATTCCCTGGTCTGTTGCTGCCCGAGCCAGGATCACAGCCTCTGCCCGGTAGAATGTCTGGCTTTCCCCGTTCACTTGCCATGGAGATTGCCACTTCTTACGGACACCGCCGCTGCTGATCGTGAGTTTTGTGTCTTCTGCTCTGAATCATGTCAGCCTCTGGCAGTGAAGCTGCTAGTTTTCGTGGCCTGCCCTGCCCTGTGCTGCCCTGTTACGATGATGCACCAGCTGAGCTGGGAGTGGGGCGATGGGAGCAGTTTCGGGCAACACCACCACCTTTACTCCGCATTATTCAAAGTTCACCAGTTTTTCATGCGTACGTGCCTTTGGCCAGTTTCGAGGATGTCGAAATGGTTATTTTTAATCATTTTGACTAGTTTTATAGTTGTTTCAGTGACAGGATTTGGTGACCTCTTTACTGTGGCATGCCAGAATACCTTGTGGTATTATCCTCTGAAAAGAAAACTCCAAAAAACTCCATGAGTTGTCACAGGGTGGAACTCACGGAAGGACCATCCAGGTCAAGAAGTGAGATGTTACCTGCCTCTCACAAGCCCTTCTGCCGCCTCTGTTATCACCGTTCCTCTTTCCTCCTCAGAGGGAAACACTTTCCTGATTTTCAGTTCCATAGATGGTTTTTTCCTATTTCTGTGCTTTATGTGAGTGGAACCACACCATAGGTGTTCTCTTGGGGCTGGCTTCTTTTGTTCAACAAAATATGTGTGAGGTCCCTCAGTGTTGGTGCTATACACGTAGTTTATGTTAAACGTTGATTAGAGTATCTGTTGGTCTTTTCTACCACTGATGGACATTTGGGTGTTTCCAGACCTCAGGGCTTATGGGTAGTGCTGTTGTGAACATTCTTGTACATGCCTTTTGGTGGACACATGCACTCCTTGCTGTCGGACGGATCCCCAGCAGGGATGTTCCTGTGTGTGGTTTTAGTAGAGAACGCCAAACAGTTGTCCAAAGTGGCTGTACTGATTTTGACGGGAGCGTGCCCCACCTTTTCGCCCTACTGGCGAGCATCTTTTCATAAGTAGATTGGCCATTTGGATATTCTCTTTTCTAATGTATCTGCTCAAAACCTTTACCCATTTTTTTTTTTCTACTGAAAGGTCTTTTTCTTATACATTTGTAGAAGTTCTTTTTTTGAAGGTTAAATTTTTTTTCATTTATTTATTTTTGAGAGACAGAGCACAAGTGAGGAGGGGCAGAGAGAGGAGACAGAATCCAAAGCAGGCTCCAGGCTCTGAGCTGTCAGCACAGAGCCTGATGTGGGGCCCAAACTCACAAACCACGAGACCATGGCCTGAGCTGAAGTCGGACGTTCAACCGACTGAGCCACCCAGGCGCCCCTGGAGAAATTCTTTATATATCTATAAACACTTCCATTCTTGATTATGTAGGTTGTAAATATCTTCTCCTGCTCTGTATGTTTTTACTCTTCTAGTCAGGTCTTTAAAAGAGAAGAAGTGCTTGATCTTGGTGCAGTCCAAGTCGTCCTTCGTGGTTAGTGCTTTTTGTTAGTTTATAACAAAATGATTTCTCATCTCAAGTCCTTGAAGACGCTTCTCCATGCGATCTTCTAAAGGCTGTTTTACATTTGACATTTAGGTTTTCTGTCCAACTGGAATGAGTTTTTTACCTATGGTGTGAGGTAGGGATCGAGTTTCAGGTCTTTCCCTGTGTTGAGCCAGCTGACCTGCCATGTTTTATTAAAAAAGCCAACCTTTTTTGATGGCATTATTTAAACTTGGCTTTGGTTGATTTTTGAGGTTGCTGTAGAGTCCCATGCAGTTGTGAGAAATAATTCGGAGAGATCCCACGTAGTCTTTATCTGGTTCCTCGCTGTGATGCCACCTCGCACAACTACGGTATAGTGACAGCTAGGACATTGACAGTGATACGTCTAGATGCAGAACATTTCCATCTCCCCAGGTTCCCTCTTGTTGCCCCGGAAGAGCCACACTCAGCCCCCTCCCCTCAACCCCATCTCTGGACCTGGTAACCCCTCCTTGGTTCTCCAGTTCTATAATTTTGTCTTTTCAAGTATGCTATAAAAATGGAATCATACAGTACATAACTTGGGGGACTGGATTTGTTTTCAACAAAACTCCCTGGAGATTGATCCAAGTTGTTGTTATTGTTTTTATCAATAGTCCCAGTATTATTATTATTATTTTAAGGTTTATTTTTGAAGGAGAGAGAGACAGAGCTTGAACGGGGGAGGGTCAGAGAGAGAGGGAGACACAGAATCCGAAGCAGGCTCCGGGCTCCGAGCTGTCAGCACAGAGCCCGACGTGGGGCTCGAACCCACAAACCGCGAGATCATGACCTGAGCTGAAGTCGGACGCTCCACCCACTGAGCCACCCAGGCGCCCCAACCCAATATTATTTTTTAACCCAGCCTCTCTACATGGCACACTGTACGTGTGTACTAGGGAGTGAGTACAATTTCAAGGCTCCACAGGCTCCTAGTCATGGTTCCAGTGATATAACGTGCCCGGGGACTGAGTGTACAGGTGGACCAAAGGGTAGACGGACACATGGGGAAAACACAGACTCCCAGCTCAGTCCCCACAGCCAGGGGTTGCCAAGGAACCATGCATGTATTTCTGGGTGTTTGGTATAATTTGGGGATTGCAAGTTGAACCCGCTGCCCTGTGATCTGCGGGGGGGCTCATCTGGGCAGGGCCAGTCCCGCCCTTGCTGGTGGCGAGAACCTGGTGCCCACAGACCCTTGAGAAGCCGTGGGGTTGGTAGCAAGCGAAAAATATCTTGTCCCTCTATGTGTCGTCGTTTTGTTGAATCCCCTAACCAGCTGTCCGTTCACAGCTCTCTGAGCCAGCCAGTTTCCCTGGTGTGGCCCGGTCCAAAGCCTCTGCAGTCATGTGCCTGTTACAGGCAGAGAGTCTGACGTTCTTGACCAGGTTCACACGGTCTTGAGGCAGGATCACGGGGGGCTGGGGAGCTTTGCTGGTCCCTTAGCTTTTGGTTGTCTCCGCGGGATCTAGAGTCGGGGACAGGAGCTCTTGCCCGAGCAGGCCACGGCCAGCGATAGAACGGGTACTCCCGAGCTCTTTAAGTACGTGGCATCCTGGAAGGTCATGGGTCAGGATTTGGGGACCCGGGCTCTCGCCCTGGCCCAGAACGGGCATGTTGCAGGCTTGCTGCATTCTTCGTACGGCCGTAAACGGACGGGTGGGTAGGTAAGGCGGTGGGTGTGTGGATGGGTGGATGGACGGATGGTAGAAAGATGGGTGATGGATGAGTAGATACGTGAGTGGCTGAAAGCTGGATGCGTGAGTGATGGTGCGGGTGACGGACAGGTGCAGCCACAGGGATTGGAAGAGAGTGGCCGTGTGGACGGGGCTTGGAAGAAACGGGAACAGGAAGGCCCAGCTCGAGAGATTGATGTCCTCAAATGGCATATGGGGACCCTAAGGCCCAGAGAGGTGGCTTGCCCAAGTGCATGGAACCGGGCAGCAGCAGAACTGAGGCTTGACCCCACCCGCCTGAGTACAGGTTCAGGTTTCCTTCCACCAGTCACCCCAGAGAGGCAGGGTGCCGACCGGGGGTCAGGTCACCTCTCGTGACCGGGTAGACGGGGCGGTCTGAGCCCTGCCAGGCCCACGCAGCGGATCCAGGAGCCGAGGTCCCGGGGTTGGGGGTCTCCATCCATGGCTGCCACTAACTGCAGCCTCGGGTGAGTTACTCCTGGCAGCAAGCATTTATTCTGTACCTGCTGTGTGCCTGGCCCCATGTTGCACCCCAAGGGAACCAGAGTTGGATAAGACATGGCATGAGGGGGTCTCCAGCCCTCCTCAGTGTTCTCAGCTGTAAAGGGGCGGGTTTAGGGCCCACGCGTCTGAAGGTTGCACTGGGCTGGGCCCCTCCAGCCCCCCAGGCCGTGTCCATCCCAGCTCTGTGTCCATAAGCAGGCTGCTGGGTTGGTTGTCCGCGGGCACCGGCGGGCAGCGAGAGCAGAGCGGAGGGGGTTCTGGAAACCCGTGTGGGCAGCAGCCTCCCCGGTGGCCGTGTGGGCCCCGCACCCAGGACGTTTCCAGGCTGCAGCTAAAGCCTGGGCCAGGGAGCCCGGGAAATGTTTAACTTTGAAAAATGGACCTTCACAGCTCATTAGGCCTCAGCGGCGCGGCCCGGCGCCTCGGGCGGCCGGGGAAGAGGGAGACGCCACGGCATGAAATCACTGAAGTATTTAAAGGCCAATTCTGCATTCCTGACCGGCAGCGTCTGCTTGCCGAGCCCGGCAGTGCTGGGCCCCGGGACAGGCTGGTGCACGGGTGCCCAGGGCCGCCCGTCGTCCTCCACTGCACGTGGTGACCCAGTCCCGGGTCAGGCCCTCCTGGCGTCTGCCGTTTCCTGGCTCCGTGACCTTGGACAAGCCATTTCTGACTCTAGGCCTCAGTTTCCCCACCCGCACCGTGGCTGGTGTGCCACGTGGGAGACAGGGTGAAAGCGGAGGCTGCCCGTGAGGGACAGGCAGGGGGCACCGCAGCCCCCCGAGGGGACGGGAGCCTTTGTCCTGGAGGCACGGGGGCTGCGGGCACCCACCCCCCGCGACACCCACCTTCTAATTGGCAGAGCCGGTCCCCGGGGCCCGGACTGTTCTGGCCAGGACCGGGCTCGTGGCTGCTGTGTTGAGAAGGGCTGAGGCCCCTCCCTCTGTCCTCCTGTCGGCTCACCATCCATCCTGGGGGCCGGGTGGCCATGCTTCTCTCTCCTCTGCTGGGCGGGAGGGCCTGTGGCCTGCAGGCAGGGGTGCGGTGGGGCGGGGGCTGGGGAGGGGTGGGGGCTGGGGGTGTGTCTGAGTGGAGCTGAGGAGGAGGCAGCCAGGAGACGCCAGAGCCGATCAGCAGCGCCGACAGCCGTAATGCTCCAAACTGGGGCAGCCAGGTTGCCCTGTCTTCTCGTCGTGTACATCTGATGCGGAGCCTGCACCTGCCCCTGGCTGGGCGGAGGGTAGAGGGCCAGGGCTCCACCGGGCAAGGGCGTCTTCTGGACTCTTGAGGCCCTCCCGCCCCCACCCCAACCCTCACCAGCTCTGGAACTTTCCGAGGGCTCGGCGACCTTACGCAAGTGAACTCCTTTCTCCGAGCCTCTGTGTCTTTTATTGGAAATTGGGGGAAGCTTCCTGAATCCCTATCCCGGAGGTGTGGAATTGGAGGAGAGCAAAAGAAGGCCTCCTTCCTCTCCCAGTGCGGGAGGGGACAGCGGTCAGGGCCTCCGTGCTCGTGTGGACAGCTCAGCCGCGGCCACAGCCCCACGCCGACACAGACAGACAGGTGTGCCCACACGCGCCCCGCCGGCCCGTCCCCATGGCAACCCCGGGCGCAGAGCAGGTGTCTGGGAGACCCCAATTGGTGCTGACAGGTGGGGCCCACGTGACAGGCTCCCCAGAGGCGGCCCAGCCAATCAGGGCCCCTGGGCAGAGGCTCCAGGAAGATGTGAAGTTGTACCCCTGTTCCCAGCAGATGCTGGTGACACACACACAGGCTGTTTGTGGTCGATCCTGCTTTGGGGAGAGGGAAACTGAGGCTCCAACCGCCAGCCCAGGCCGACGCGGGCCCCGCCCACCCCCATCTGGAAGGCATGGGGCTCCGCCCACACGCCCCTCCGCCCCCCCCCCCCCCCCCCCCCCCCCGGGGTCTCGGACCTCCCCTTGTCTTAGAGCAGGGTGCCGCCCCTGCCAGACGACTTCCCCGTTTCCTCTGCCATTCGCTAATTGTCCGAGACCTTTGCTGCAGGACCAGGCTGCTAGGCCCAGCTCCTCCCCATCTGCCCTGAAGTCATGAGCTCGGCTGGCAGGGTTCCCATGGCAACAGTGGTGCGTCACAGAGGCCGGGAGGATGCAGGGGGGGTGGGCCGGAGGGGGTGGGATTCCTGGCTTCTCAGTCACCCACAGGCCTGGGCTGTGACCCTGTAAGTGGGTCCTGGGTGTCCTCCAGCCGCCCGGAGCCGGGAAGCCAGGCCCCCACCCCGCACCCCCCACCCACAGGTGCACCCGCCTGCCCAGAGACAGGGACCCTTGTGGAGCGAGCACGGTCACCACCATCGGCCGGCTGGTCCTTGGCAAGCTTACACCAGCGTCGAGGGCCACTGGCCACACCTCTCCCCCGTTGGGGTCCTGTGACTTCGCGGCTGCCCCTGTAGTGCTGGGGGCTTTGGAACCGGCCTCATTGGCACTGGCTCCAGATTCATTCCTGGAAAAAAACAAACAAACAAACCCTTTCCGTCAGACTCCTGTCTCCCCGACCCCGGCCGTCTGCAAGCCGGGGTGTGGCTGCTGTCCACTGCGTGGCCCCCGGTGCTCAGGGGAGAGCCAAGGACCATGGAAGCTGGTTTGCAGGGGAGAGTAAAGTGCCGTAGGAGCTGGTTGTGCCTCCGTGCCCCGTAGCTCTCGTTTCACATCCCGAGGCGTTGTAGGTGCACAGCGCCGTGAAAGCCGCGAGTCCCATGTGTGCGCCTGGCACGCACACGGAGGGACTGTCCTCCCGTGTCCCAGCCAGGCCAGGGCTGTGACCATTGTCCTCTTGCTTACTGGGTCCACTCGCACCCTCCTGCTGACTCAGGTGCTGGGAGCCTTTGCTCCTACTCTGGTCCGGGGTAGGAGCCCCGGAGCAGCCCTGTCCAGCCCCCTCCCAATGCCAGGCCGCCCCTCCCCCTTTGGGCTGCCCCCGCAAGGGTCAGGGGCCCACGCGGCAGGCAGGAGCGAGCTCACTGACACAGGCTCGTGCCAGACCCTGCCCAGAGGCAGAGGAGTGGACACAGACCCCTGCTCATGGCCCCGGCTTGTAGACCTGGCCTGGTCGTGGCTGCTGATCCCCAGTCATTCACCCACAAACATCCCCTCGGCAAATCTTGCTGGGCCCCCCCGTGCCAGGCCCAGGGGCCTGCATGACAAAGGCCGTGCCCCGGTGAAGTGTGCACTTACTGAACTGCTGTGTGCTAAGGCCTGTGCTGGCACGGACCCTGGGGCGCAGCCGTGGGGGAGACGGATGTGATTCCCATCCGTAGGGAGTTGACAGTCAGTGGGGGTGATGTGAGGGAGCACAGAAGAGGGAGCCCGGGCGGGGGATCTGCTTATAACCATTGGGTGGCTTCCTTAGGTAGGACAGCCTGGGAAGGCTTCTTGGAAGAGGTGGCATTGAGCTGACTGGTCCAGGCCGGTGTTCAAGGCTGAGCCCCCTGCCACTCAGTTGGAGACCCTGGGGAACCACTGCTCTCTGTGACCTGGGCTCGCCGGCAGGGGTGGGGAGAATGCGCTGGAAGCCAGGGATGGCCCTCCTCCCGGGGCACAGAGGAGAGGAGCCCCCACCGTTCTTGGCAGGAAAGATGGTGCCCAGCCAGACTCCAGAGGGGGCAGGGGCAGGGTCGCACGCCCATATTGCCACGCGCAGAAGGCAGATGAGCCTGAGACCGTGGCCCGGCTGCTGGGCTGGGGCGGGGCATGTAGGACAGAGCCCCTGCTGCCTTCCACGAGCTGGAATGCGGCCCCAAGGTGGGCCTGGGGTGACCGTTCCTGTCCCCGCTGCCCTCCGCCCGGCCTTCCGGCTTCTCGGGGGACCGTTTTCTCATCTGTCAAGAGGGTTCACGGCGAGAAAGGACGGCCGGTGGACCCCAGGACGTGTGTATGATCGGCATCTGCCAAGTTCGCTCTCTTCCCCCGTGACCTCGGGCCCTTTTCAGGGGTGTCTCCCACCCCCACCCGTTCTTCTGGGAGCATGTTCGTGCGGTGTTTATGCCCAGCAGATCACCTGTGGCTCTGGGAATGGGAAGGGGGTGCCGGAAGCAACCCGTGGGCCTCCCCACCAGGTGCCACGTCCCGCAGGGAGGCGGCCTGCCTAATGGGGGCTGCTGGGCAGGGTGACCAGTGGGGATCGCAGCGAGCTGTCCCCTGCTCCTCGGTTTCCACACCTGTAGAGTGGGTCTAAAAACAGGCCTCACCTCCTAGAGAAGTAAGGCCTGGAAGGTAGTCAGGGCCCCATGAGCTCACAGACAACTTCCCTCATCGCCGTCGGCACCGGAGGTCAGTTCGAGGCAGTGGGAAGAGACACAGGCACCCAGGCTGGTTGGACGCGGGCTGGGGGCCAGGCTTCCCGCAAGCACCCGCCTGGATGGCCTTTAGGAAGGAGCAGGAGGCAGCGAGGGGACACGGCTGCCTTCGGAACCTGCCTCTGACCGGTATTTTCCAGGGCACCCCGTACAGCTGTCCCTGGCTCTTCTGGATGTCTCACGTCTGTCTGCGTGCCTTTTTCTGTCACGCCCGCGATGCAACATCTCACCGAAGTTTAGCTAATTAGAGTCCGAGGGAACCTCAGCCTCATTTCAGCACACAAGCTGATCCCAAGCCTCATTTTCTTATTTCTAATAAGCACGTATCAGATTTACGGCTCTTACATCCCCCTCGTGAGGTGAATGCCTCCTGGAGATCCCTGCCTCCATTTTGCCGCAGTCCCCCCGCCTCCCCGGCTGCACCCCCGAGCCCTGTCTGACTCTGCTCAGCAGATTGGCACGAGGGGTCCTGTCGGGAGGAAGGCCGGGCTGCAGAGCCGGGCGGGGGTCCGCCCGCCGTCCTGGACCACAGCGTGCCAGCCAGCGCACACGCGTGGATTTCCCTTCTGGCCAGGCATTTAAGCGTGTATAATGGCCTGTTGCTGATTTTTTGATTTTGAAAGCTGTCTCCGGATGTCTTCACCGAAGAAGGTACGGAGAGGCTGCCGGGGGCAGGAGGAGGCCATGGATCGCCACCCAGAGCTGAGCGCGTCGGCTCCTTAGAGAATTTCCTTCTGGTCTTTGTTCCCTCTGAGAGGAGAGTTGGCTACAGAGTTGGTATCAGTTATGCTCAAAAAAAAAAAAAAGCTTGTAAGAAATTGACGTGTAGCCTACATACAGAAAAGTCTGGAAACCCCAGGTTACCGCTCGGTGCGTTTCTGACGTGGTCTGGCCAGTACCGGGGTCCAGAGGAGGCAGGATGGCGCCCCGGGGCCTTCTCAGGCCTGCCTGGGCCAGTCCCCTCCCAGAGCAGTCAGTGTGGACCCTTCTGTCGCTGTGGGTCTGTCCACCTTTGCACGCTCGGTTAAGCGGACTCATAGGTCACACGCTCTTTATGTCTGGCCTCTCGTGCTGAACATTTTGCTTGTGAGATTCGCTTGCCCTTGGTGTTGGACGTGACAGTTTTCCTGTCCTCACGGCCGAATGCCATTCCTGCTATGGAGACACCCCGTCCGCGCCCCCCTTCTCCCGCTGCTAGACCTCCAGGCCGCGTGAGTTTGGGCTGCTCTGAACTGTGTTGTTAAGAGCACCCTCGACCGTGTGTTTACTGGATTTGTGTTTGTGTCTCCGTCTGGGAACGGACTTGCTGGGTCCGATCGCTCGCTGATCTTGAGCGATTTCCAAGTTGCAGAGTATTCATCAACATCACCAAAATGACGGTGCAGTATTCCGTGAGGGTGTGCTATAATTGATGTAGTCATTCTCTCCCTTCGTGTTCTCTTCTGTATTAAGTGGCTGTGGAGATCTTTGGCCATATATCTGTTCTCCTCTTTGGGGTTATTTCCTTATGATTGGTTCTTGGGAGGAAGACTCCTGGCTCAAGGTCACGGGCTTTCCTCCCACGCCCCCGTGATTTTGTACGGTTGTGAGACGGAACTCACGGTACGTGCAGGGCAATACAGAAAAACCATGGATGAGGAACGGAAGGAAGAAACCATCGAGCGGACGAATGAGTGACCACGGTCGAGGTTAAGACATGGTCCAGGGAGCCTGCACGGGTTCTCCTCCCTGATCACAGCCCTGTTTTCCTTCCCGAGCGAGGCAGCTCGCATCCCCAGACAACTGATCCTGGGTCAGCCTGTGTTTGACCTTCACAGAAATGTACCTGACCACTGCAGACGTCGTCTCCTCTGGCCTCGTGCTGTCGACCGACGCCGTTTGGGGAGGGTCTGCCTACCGTCATCAGGTGCTCCTGGCACATCTTCGCTCAGTCCCAGAACTGGATCAGGGTCGTTTCCGGGGTGGGGCTGGGATGCACCTGTCCGGATCCCTTCTGGTGTGCGTGTGCCAGAGTGTAAGGTTCGCCCCTGGCGGTGCGTGCGGCTTCGCACCGCGTCGTGTCCCAGCGCGGTGGTAAACCTCACGCCAGAGCAGAGGACGATAGTGACACCTTCCCTAACACAAGGTGCCGTTCCACTTTTGAAGCTTTCCTCCATGAGAAGCTGAGCATCCCTTGTGGTTTGGGTTCCCGGTCGTTAGGATGCGCTCGTTTGTGAAATGCCTTTTCAGGACCTCTCCCCGTTTTATTATCGAGGCATCTCCCGTCTGTGTGAACTGGTAGGAGCTCAGGGGTTCCTGGTGAGACAGCGTTCTCTGCAAGTAGAAAGATGTCCACCTTTCAACATTCGTAGCTTGCATTCTTATTCTTTTATAGTATATTTTTAAGAGCAGAAATTCTTTTACATAGTACGGTTTATCAACATGTTCTCAGGTGAGTGGGAAACAACCCTTCCCTGCGTCCAGGGCATCAATATATTTTTTTATGCTATCCTTCTAAAATATGCAAGTTCTTCTTTTCCCAGTTAGGTCCATAATCAACCTGGAATCCATTTTGTGTGTGGCGTGAGGTAGGGGTTGGGGTAGGGGCTCCCCCCGCCGCCGTACGCAAATCCAACTTCTTGGCAAATTCTCCATTCCTTCCCTTGCCTCCTTTGTCCTATCAAGGGCTAATTCCTAGGTCAGTTTCTGAGTTTTCTGTTTTGATCCCTGGGTTAATTTGTTCGATCTCGTAGTGAGACCACACTGGCTCAGTTACTGCAGCTGCATAATAAATTATAACTATCGGAGAGAGTAAACCCCCCACTCAGCCTGGTTATTTACGGCCATAACTCAGAGTCAGCTTCTCAAGTTCCGTGCAAAGAAAAAAATCTGCTGGGATTTTGATTGCAATTGCAGGGAATCTATAGATCAATTTGCAGTGTTGACTTTTTAATAAATGTTTATTTTCTACTTACTGCAGATGTATACAAATCCCGTCCATGTTTGTGTATGGATTTCATATTCAGCACTCTAAGGAAGCTCTCTTACCCATTACTGTATTTATGCGTTCTTTGGGATTTTTTTTTTTTATGTGCACAATTATACCACCTGTGAATAACTACAGTTTTGTTTCCTCCTTTCTGAAGTGTATCATTTTTATTTCTTTTCCCTGCCTTACTAATGGCTGAGACCACTAGGGGAGTGTTGAACAGAGGTGATGGTAACTGGCATCCCTGTGCTGTTCCCGATCTCGAAGGCAAAGTTCTAGTTTACCATTTGGCGAGCTGTCTGCTGCAAGCTATGCTCATTTTAAGAGCTTTTGATCCGTATTGCCAAAGGACTTTCCAAAAGAACTCTGCCAGTTTCACCATGACCTTGCCAGCACTGGGTATTATCTTTAGAGGGTTTTTTTGTTTGTTTGTTTGTTTGTTTTTTGGGGGGGGTGTTTTTGTTTTTAGATAGTTGTTTCTTTAATGAGCCTAAATGGTGTCTGACTGCATTTTTTTAATTTGCATTTCCCTGATTATGCAAGAGGCTGAGCATTGCCCCACGTATTTGTTAACCACCTGTATTTTCTCCTGTGTGTCTGTTCCTCTATCCATTTGTTTATACATTGTTGGTGGTTCCCTAATTAATTGGAATGCGTTCTTTACATAATGAAGACAGGTATCATTTCCCTGTCACGTTTGCTACAAATATTTCCCCCTGTATGTTGTATATCTTTTAATTTTTGTTGTCTTCTTATGCTCCTTTTCCTTATTTTTATATGGTCAAACCTGCTTCTTTTCTTTTACAATTTATTCTATTCCTCTGGAGCCTGGAAAGCTTGTCTCCCTCCTGAGGACTGATAAGTATTGAATTCTGTTTTCATCTAGCTTTTTTTTTTATGGCTTAATATTTCATATTTAACTGTTTACTCCATCTGGAATTTGTGGGGCTGTGGGGTGTGAAGCTAGGAGTTAATTGCTCCTCACAGTTTACCGGGGGAAGGGGCCTCATTTCCACTTCCAAGTCTCAGGGCTCTGGCTTTCCCACGTCGTCCTGGAGGCTGAGTGGGAAGAGATTAAAGGGAGGAGGGAAGAGGAACCGTGTGCAGCCGGCCCTGGGATTGCGAAGCGAAGCCGTAATCACCACCGGGACAGTCCTGTTAGCTGCCGCTGCCCGACTTTCAGGCAAAAGCAGACGCTGTTAGCCCAGTTTAGCAATATCCTAGGGCAAGTCTCCGAAGGCATTTGGGACTCAGTTTCCTCATCTGCAAAAGGGGGTTACTCACGACACCTGTCAAGTCACGCATTGGAGCCCACCCTGCAAACAGCAAGAGGTCAGACACAGCCCGCACGGACCCTGGCTTCTCTGTGTGACCTGGGGCAGATGACGTCACTTCTCTGAACCTCAGTTTCTCCGTGAGGAGGGGGCGCCTGTGTGGTCTCCGGGTCGGGTCCTGGCCCAGCTGGGATGTGGGAAGGAGAGCGGGACGGGAACGGAATGGCATGTGGGGCCACCTCCTTCTCCCAGCCTGAGGGGGTGGGGGCGCGCCCCTCCCCCCAGCCCCCCAGCAGCGCCCACAGACACAGCGCCCACCGTGCACACTCAGTCACACACGGCCAGCCACGTGCACGGATCACAGACACACGCGACACTAGACACGCACTCAGATACACACACACCCAGCAACAGGCACACGTGGACCCAGCACGTATGGTCAGGCACACACGGACCCGTGAGTCAGAAACACACACGGTCTAATGCACCATCAACACCCACACGCAGAGACAATAGACCCAGCGCGCGCGCGCACACACGCACACGCGCCACGCACGCACGCACGCACGCACGCACGCATCCAACTGGCAGAGCTGTGTGCCAAGCCACAGCTGGTCTTCGGCTCTCCTGCCCTCCCCCTACATCTCAGCACCCGCCCCCCCACCCCACCCCGCAGCCCCTCCCAGCCTGTCTGAGCGGCTCCCACACCTGTGGGTCTCACCTGCCCTGGCCCAGCACCTGTCGGGCCTGGCCCCCCAGCTCCCGCCACCTGGGGCGGAGCGACCCTAGGCCACACCCCCTCCCCGCTGGGCATTCTCTTTGTTTGGACCCGCCTGGCAGGGCTGTGACCTGGGGCGGAGCGAGGTCCTAGGCCACACAACTTATGCACCCCAGAGGCGGCTAGAGCCCGTCCAGCCCCCTCCATGTGGTCCGCACATGTTCACGGGTGTCACGCAGGCCTGGGACCAGCATGGGACCTGCCACCTGGAGCCTTGCGAGGGCTGGCCGAGGAGGGGTCCAGCAGCCACAGCCAAGACCCTTTGGCATGGAGCTTACCCTGACGCCTCCCCACCACCCCGTGGGCAGAGGGGAGAGGTGGGGGGTGGGAGGGCCGCAGCAAGGTCACTGGGGGGCAGAGGTGAGCTCAGAACCTGATGTGGGGTCCGCACGCCCTTGTTGCCCCAGGAAGACTCCATCCGCCATAGAACCCGCGGAGGGGTCTGCTTGGGAATCTAAGCAAGACCCCTGCGCACCTTGGGGTGGCTTGGCCTGCCTGCCTGCCGACCTCCACTTGCCACCCGGTTCTGGCTCCGCTCTGAGTTGGACGAGTCCCAGCCACCCATTCCTCCTCCGTGGGGTCAGTGCTGGCCCCCCGGGCTCACGGTAGGCGCCTGACTAATGCTGCTGAGTAGACAGGGGACTCGAGCGGGTGCATCCCGATTGCTGAGGGCCCACGTGCGCCAGGCCGTGGGCTCTGCCACCGAGGGAAGAAGACTGGCTGTGCCCTCCAAGGCTCAAGGTCAGCCCGGGCCTGCTGGAATTCTTGGCCCCGGCAAGGGCAGGCATGCCTGTCCCATCAGGGTGTTTGGGAGGTGACATTGGGCTTGGGCCACAAATGGTAAGGATCTAGTCGTGGGTAGATCTGGGAGGAAGCCTTCCATGCAAGGAGATACCTATGCAAAGGTCCTGAGGCGGCCACATGCTGGGGGTGGGGGGCGGGGAATGTGTTGGAGAAACAAAGCCTGGAGGAGCGTAGGGGGGCATCTGCAGTGCCCCAGGGCACCCAGCAGCACCCCCAATTCCCAGGTGGGGGCCTGGCTCCTTAGAGGGGAGGCCGGCCAGGTAGTGGGGAAAGGCAGACCGAGGACAGCATCGTCCTGCCCGGGGTCCTCCCCTGCTCAGCTCCGGTGGGCGGTGGGCGGGCGGGATGGGGACTGGGGACCCCGCGGGTAGGGCAGGCACAGCTGTGGGGAGGCCAGGCTGCTGACATCAGCAGGAGCCCCTCCTCCTCACCTCGCTAAACAATCATTGCCCCAAATATGCAAATGGTATAATTACTGTTATTTGTTTTGCTGATATAAGTGTTTGAAATGCAAATGTCAAGTTTGGGCCCAGTCGCTTTCCCCACCCCTCACCCTGACGTTCGCAAGTCTACGCTGAGGCCGAGCCCTGGAAGGCGGAGGAGGATGTGGGGCACCCCTCCCACCTCCTCCTCCAGAGGCCGCTGCCTCTGCATCCTCAGGGGCCCCGGGTGTGTGTTGGGGGGCTGCCAGGACCCCTCCCTGACGGCGCACAGGGGAGGGAGGCCTCGTATCCACTCCTTCCCCGCTGCGTGATCTGGGGCCGGTTCTGCTTGGCGTCTCGGAACCTCGGTTTACGTGTCTTTGTAATGGGATCCACTCTGGCCCTGACGCAGTTCGACTGATGGGTTTGGGCCTCAGTTTTCCATCCACAGATTCCTGCGTGGGTATGCGCCCGTCTAAAACCTGGGGACTTACGGCTCCCGGAGGGTTTTGGGGGGGCCCTAGTGCACCCCCAGATGCAAGGTGTGTGTGTGCATTTTGCGGGGTGGGTACTCGCCTTTGGCCCCTCCAGCCCAGGTGGTCTCTGAGGTTTTGGGTCCCCAAGGCCTGTGGGTTCAGACAAGCCTGGGCTGTGACCCAGCGCGAGGTGCTCACCATCCTCCCGATTCTGCAGAGGGGAAACTGAGGCGCGGCCTTCCAGGGCTCCTCCTCTCTGGCCTCCTGCAGCCTGCGCCACCCAGAACCTCCCCTAACCCACCTGCACCTGACAGCCCCCAGGCCCGGGGTCTCCCCGTGTGTCTCCTGAACCCCAGCTGCCGCAGAAGCCACGGATCCCCTGTGGGTGAGGTGTTCGCACCCGTGGATTTCCAGAAGCAGTGCCAGTGCTAATGCTCTGCAACCAGCTCGCTTCCTGTAAGAACTCAGCCCGAGGCCTCTTGCCAGGCCCTGCGGGCCGACGGGAGCTCGTGGCTGGTGCCAGGACTGGCACCAGAGAGATGCTCTGGTGGGCAGCTTGGGGCAAGCGGAGGTGGGATCCTGAGGCAGGCGGGTCAGGGTGCAGGGGCTGCATACCAGCCTGGAGGCCCCCGTGCAGCTCAGCCCCTCCAGGCCCTGTGCGGGCGGCGGCGGGGCAGCGTGCTGGGTGCTGGGTGCTGGGTGCTGGGTTGCAGCTCAGGTCCAGGCAGAGCGGACGTGCGGATGCCTGAGGCCGGTGTGCCTGTGAGGAGAGTGTGTGTGCGTGCACAGGCGTGCATGCGCGTGTGAGCTGTGGGTCCGCAGGGCATGCTGGTGGCAGTGAAAGCTCCAGGCCAGGCACCTGGCACTCAGGTCCGAGAACACAGACCACTCACAGGCTGAGAGGGACCTGGGAGCTCCCCGTGGGGTGGCCTGGGTTCTGCTCGCGTGCACGGTGGCTCGGGCTCACATTCCCCCTCCGGACGGCCTTGCTGAACCCAGGCCCTGGCCCTGCCCGGGGCCGGCGGAGACTGCAGCCCGCCCCGTGGTTCTGAGGCTGACTTGGGACTCTGCAGAGCGGGGCTGGGTATACAGTGGGCACTCAGTGCGCACGCATTCTCGCTTCTCTGGGGCTTCGCTAGGTGAGGCACTGGGCTGCGTAGCTGGGGCTGGAGGACCCTGGAGAGGACAGCAGGCGCTGGCCAGTGGACGCTCCAGGAGGCGGCCAGCATGCACAGAGGCCGGGGGTGGGGTGGGAAGGAGGCGTCCTGGCCCCTGGGCTGTGGGTTCAGCCTGGAAGCTTCCTCCAGGGCCCGCGGGGCGGGCGCGAGCTTCTGAGCTCCTTTTTATCCCAATTACCTTTTCCAAGACAGGTTTGGCCTTGTTAGCATATTCAAATGCAGCCCATTATTATTTCAATTAGCTGTTAGGTAATTAGCTCTAATGGATGAGCATTCCCCCACCTCCCCACGTATTTTTTGGTTATTTACATCCGCTTCTAAGCCACAATTTCAGGTAATTACGTGCCACTCACTCATCCGCTTACACACACGCTCCCTCACTCCCTTCTCGCCTTTCAATCCCGCTCCTGGCCCAGGAGCCTGGGGGGTTTTGGGGGTGTGTGCAGACCAGGGGCGGGGGTGGGGGGGAACCACCCTGGCTCCTGCCCAGGCCCTCCTGAGGGTCACCGCTCAGCCTGTAGGGCCTCCGCGTGCGCTAGCTGGCTTCTAGAACCCCCTCGTCCGGAAGGTGCCGTTGCCTCTGGGCCCCCCTCCGTGCCCCCTAGTGGCGGCCCCCTCTCTGTGCCCCCTAGTGGCGGCCCCCTTCCGTGCCCCCTAGTGACACCCCCCTCTGTGCCCCCTAGTGGCGCCCCCCCCCCCCGTGCCCCCTAGTGGCGCCCCCCTCCGTGCCCCCTAGTGACACCCCCCTCTGTGCCCCCTAGTGGCGCCCCCCTCCGTGCCCCCTAGCGATGTCCCCCTCCCCAGCTGGACTACGAGCCTTCTTTAACACACGTGGAGCGTGGTGGCATCGTGGCCCCAGGCTTTGCCCCAACGCCGCACCTTTGTGTGCGTCCTGGCAAGAAGATACCCTCTCAGCCTCGGTTTCCCTGTCTGCAAAACGGGGACCAAATGAGTGGAGAGTGTGGGCGAATGGGGTGGTGCATCCAGGTGCTCAGCAAGCACCCTGCTCACTGTCACTGGGGTTGATCGGGTGACGGAAGGCAGGAATGAATGAGTGATCCAGCCCCGGGGGCAGGTGAGGAGGCCCGGCTGTGGGCAGATGGCCCATTATGGCAGTCACAGCGCGGGTGTGCTTCCCGGCTGGTCCGTCCTGAGTGGTGGCCTAGTCTGGACTCCCTGCCCTCCGCTCCCAGCAGGGATGCTCTGGGGTGGAGGTGGGGGTCTGCAGGGAGAGGCCTGCCTGGGAGGGAGCACTGGACGTGCCCGGGGGTCTTTGCTCAGCCTGCCTCCGTCGGGGCGGTCAAGGGAATCAGAGCCAGTCTCCCCCAACACCTGGGCCACGGGGTGGGGGGTGGCTGTGACCCAGCCGCCCCCCGCCGTCCGTCCGTCCATCCGTCGTCCATCTGTCCATCCGTGCTCTGCCTGCGGGTTCTTCTCCCCTCACTGGTGTGGCCTCATCGTGTATGGGGGAGTCCCGGCCTCCCGTGGAGGTCTGTGCAGTCAGCACACAGGGATGGTGTCCCCGTGGCTCCTGTACCTGCTCACCACCGTCCCCGTTCTGTCTCGATGCAGTGGCAGCTGCCCTGGTGACTGTCCTACACTTCGTCTGGACCCATATCGTCCCCCCGGCTGTGGAATGAGGAGGAGGCCCGCATGAGCCCCGTGGGAAGGACCCCGCCAGCCTGCACTGGGACGCGCCAGGTCACGGGCGGGCCCTGACCCGAAGGTAAGGGGTGCTCTCAGCACGGGGGAGGGCCAGCGCACGGTGGCCTGGAGACAGACAGGGTCAGATCTGCCGGAAGCAGACGTCGCTGGTCGCAGGTGCCGCCCCTCGGCCGGAGAGCGTGGGCAGAGGAGGCCTGGGCCGCCTCCGGGTTGGAGCAGAGGAGCTGGGGGCTTGGGGCTCGGGGCCTGCCCGCCGTGCTCCCCGGATGCGTCCGGTGCTCTCCCGCCATTTTACGGGAACGGGCGCGTTACAGTGTGTTTGCGTTGTGCAGCCTGTGAAGGATGCAGTGTGTGTGAATACCGACGGATACCGTGTATTTGAAAACAGGTTCTTTTTTTAATGTTTATTTTTGAGAGGGGGTGGGGGGGGGGGAGAGAATCCCAAGCAGGCTCCACGCTGTCAGCCCAGATCCTGACGCGGGGCTCGACCCCAAGAATAGTGAGATCATGACCTGAGCGGAAATCAAGAGTCGGAGGCTTAGCCGACTGAGCCCCCCACCCCAGGTGCTCCCCAAAACGGGCTCTTACCTGGGAAAATGGTCCAAGATGCTGAATCGAATGCCTAGGGCTTTGAGGCCGCTGCCCCAGTGGCACCGTGGCCGTCCTGCTGACCCGGCTGTGCTGCGTCCGCTGGGGGCTTGGCTTCCTCGGCTCTGTCAGACACCAGATACCCCCTGCGCCTCGGGGTTCGCCAGGCCGTGGGCAGGTCGCGCAGTCCTGGGACTGATGTGCGGGTTTTCCAGCGCTGGTGCTGGTGCCTCGGAGGTGGCCCGGCCCGTGGACGTGGCTTGTCCTGTCTCACGTGACCAGCAGCGGGTGAGGACTCCGGACACTGAAAAGTGGGCTTCGGGGTCTCGGGTTCTGCAATACATCGCTCGCCTGCTGTGTTCCGGCATTGAGGAATTCTGTGGATTGGGTTTATTTAAAGTGACTTTGGTGCTTAGGCTCTGCGGGTTCTAACAGACCACGAGAGGAGGCATCCGGGCCTTCATTGAATGAAGGAGCAGAGACTCCTTCTAGAACCTCCAAAGGCATGCCCTTTCCTGCTGGTGGTCGCGTGGCTCCCCAGCCTTCTCCGAGGCTTCTGGGAGGGGACCGTGGAGGGGGTCCACCTCGAGAAAAAGGGCAGGGCGAGCAGCGGGGGAGGGAGCCCTGAGGTGGGGCAAGCCCCAGTGGTGAGGTTCAGGGCCAGAGCAGGGGGCGTGTGGGAGGCGGGGCGAGAGGGCTGAGTGGGGCCACCAGGCGGGTTGGGCCGCCTGCTCACTGTTCCTCCAGCCGTCCATTGAGTGCCTGCTGTTTGCCAGGCCTGGGCACCGTCCCTCTGGGAACGCCAAGTCTAGAAGGAGGGTAGGGTGTGAGGATGTGTGTCCATTCCCAGCCACGGCCGCGTCCCTCCAGCTGACCTGAAGAAAGTCTGGGGTGGGGGGCGAGTTCTGACCCTGTCACCACCATTCACTCCAGGGGACAGTGCCCAGCACCTGCCCCTCTGTAGACCTCAGTTTCCCTGTCTGAAACATGAGCGTGTCCCCAAGGACCGTCCTGACGCGTGTCCCCTGTGGCGAAAGGTTGCTGAGAGGGCGGGGTGGGTGGTCTGGGGTCAGGGTCCACTCTAACCACACCAGTACCTGGAGATGCTTGGCCGCGCTGATCTCAGACCCGGGCCGTGGCCGTGGGGGCCGGAGATGGCACGGGCCAGCCAGAGCAGGCCTTTGGCCGAGACCCCTGGCAACGGCCTTGTGCCTTCCCACCTCAGCCCTTGTGTGGAACACCGTCTCCCCAGTCCGTCTGTCCTGGGGGTGACTTTGGTGCCTGCCAGACCTCATTCTGCTGATGTTTGGATGTAACATCTTGGAAAAGTCACTTACCATCTCCGACCCCCTGTTTATCATCTGTAAAGTGGAGGTGGTAACCTCTTCTGTGAGGGGAGCCTTCACTGGGATGTGCGAATTATTCGTATACAGCAGGCACTCAAGAAACGGTGCTGGGTGTTGCCCCCTTCTGAGTATATGGGACGGAGGGTCTCCGGTTCATCACATCCTATGAATGCTAGTTCTTTCCCTCCTGCCAGAGGCACCCGCCCTTCGCAGCCCACGCCGAGCTCAGGCTCACCCAAACTGGTCCGGGCTCCCCGCGGCCTGGCGGGACCCCTGAGGCCTCGGCCCCGAGCCGCCCCGAGACCCACACGTCTCCGTCTTGTCTCGCGCTCACTCCAGGCTGCGTGTTCCGCTCCGTCAGCCTCCCGGGCCTGGCAGGTTGCAGATGCTGGATGAACGAATGGGTCGATGTTTCCCAGCCCGGGCCACCTCAGAAGGCAGGTGGCAGAGCAGATGGCCTGGGGCTCCTGCAGGGTCTGGCAGAGGAGCCCGGACACCACACTGGTTCTCCAGGAACGTGGGTGCGGGGCGCATTGTTCCCGAGATCCCTTACAGACAGAACATTTTGTCATGCAGCGAGTTGAACTTTCCAGTTCTATTCCTGCCTCCCTCCTCCTCCGTTTCCTGGTCCTAAGGCCTCGTCCCTAGAAGTTGCTTTTACTGAAGCAATGACTAAGAGGCCAGAAGGAACCTTCTATGTGCTCTGATGACCCCAGGTGGCCCGCTGGCCCCGGCCCAGCCCTTGGCCTGTCCTGGGTTCAGCACCGGGGACAGAGCCACAGCCGGCCTCGCTGGGCCTGTGGGCGCAGCGGGAGGCCTGTCGGGGAGACAGGGGTCTGGGGGTCGGCAGAGCGGGAGCCCAGCCCCCTCTGTAAGGCCCCTCCCCTCCCCAGGCCTCAGCTGTCTTCCCTGGGGAGTGGGGGTGATACTCTTCCCAGTGGGGCCGGCAGGACCTACCTGTGACTTGCCCAAGGCCACCGACCTTCCCCTCCTGCGCATCCCGCCCCTCCCCCGGCCTTCCAGCAGCTCCCTCACCAGGCGCCCCTCCCCCACCTCTCCCGGAGCGGAGTTATTTATCTGCCTGATGGTGACAGGCGGCAGTGACTGGAGTTAGAGCTGCTGTCCAGAGATCAGCTGGCGCGGCAGAGCAAACAGCCCGAGCTAATTAGCAAAAGGTCACTCCAGCTGCTGGAGCCCCTGCTTTTGAAGTTGGCCCTCACAAGGCGGGCTGGAAGGAGCCCGGGACTTTGAGTTAGTGGCTTGGTTACCAGGACAGCTTCAAACTGCTGCCCACTGCTCGTCGCCTGATTGCCCAGCCCACGACTCTGAGGCTTCGCCTAGAGATTCCTGGCGCCGGGGGGTCGGTCCAGCCACCCACTCGCTGCCCCGGGCTGGACAGATGACACACTCAGCCCCCATCCGGCATCGGAGGGCTGGCCCTAACCTTCCCGGCCTCCCCCACCGTGCCGGGGGTGGGGGGGCACACTGTCCCCAGCAGCGGAAGGGCAGAGCGCGCAGGGCTGGGCAGTAGCCACCCACATACCCCCACATTCCCTGTGAGTGTGCTCTTACCGTTTCTCTTTAAGTAAATTCACTTTTAAAAAACTTAAATACATTTATTTAAAAGGGAGATTTTATAGCACTACTACAAATGGAAAACAAGCCTCCTTTGCCATAAATAGAATTCATAATCATAAAAATAAATTCAGTGGAAACAAAACAATGTTATTAAATTCTAGTTGGATGCTGTAGCCCAGGGGAGGCTCGGAGCCCAAGGCCTGCTATTGCTTTATTAAAAAGGGAGAAAGGCAAGTGTGCAGAGGTGTTCAAGACTTACCAGCCCCGATCTGAGACCTGCCTTTTGATGTAATCAGAAGCACTGAAAAGAATTAAATTGAAAGTAACTTTTTAATGAAAGTATTCAGCACTATTTTTTTTGCTGTATCAGCGAGGGATTCAGTCTGGCTACACAAGACAGAGACCTATCATCTGATTGAACCCCACCAGGGGGCTCGTTTTTTCTCATGTAAATAGGGTGGCGGTGGGGGTGGTGCAGTGCCCAAGGAAGACGTCAGTCATCTAGGCTCTATGCAGCCGCCTTCTCTGCCGTTCTTAGCATTTGTCCTCATGGCCTCAAGATGGCGGCAGCACCCCCAGCCATTGTATGTGCATCCCAGGCAGGAAAAGGGGTTGTGGTGGAGGAAAAGAAATATGGCGGCTAAGTCGGTTCCTTGTTATCAGGGAGATCCTTGTGGGCACTTGAGCCTGGGTTCTTGCCCACTATGTCCCCTGCTGCCTCGTGGATGTTCTCACCAGATGGTTTGCCTGTTTGCCACATGTTTACTTGGTGCCTACTGTTTCCCAGGCAGTAGACCCCTGCCCTTGTGGTGTTCGTGAGGTCACATGTGGGCATCTGTGGGGAGAGTCACAACCCTGTGCCCGGACACCCTGCCTGGGGCCTCCCCTCCTCCTTGCCCCACACCTGGCTCTGGCTGCCTGCAGTGAGCCCAGCACAGGGAGGGACCCTGCCCCTCCCAGAAGACCCAGGCTGCCCTCACCACCTGCGGGGGATGGGTGGGGGTCCAGGTTCAAGCTGCCTACCTCCAGGCTGCTTGGAAATGGGGGGCAGCCCTTTCCCTCCCTCGTAGCCCTCTCGGGGGGCCCGGGAGCCCTGTTCTCCCGTCTGGCCTCCCAAAGCCCCTCTTTGGCTTTTCTGTCTCCTCAGCTGGTGTGGGTCTGAATTGGTCTTCTCGTTTCCCCGTGGAACGTGTATCCAAATTAGCAGGAGAGGGGAGGCCTTGGGTGCCTCCTGCCTCTGGCCTCTCTCTGGCTTGCGGGCCCTGGAGACCCCTTCTCCTGCGGTCCAGGGCTCCTGGCTCATGCCTCCTGTCCCACTGTCCCCGTCCCTGCCACACAGGCAGGGCTTTCGGCCTGATCTTCTCGCCTCCTCCCTCAGAGATCTTACTCCTGCCTCTGGGCTCTGACCCCTCTTTTTGCCACCAATGCAGGGACCCACTACAGACCCACGTTTAAATTTGGGTTCCATTGCTAAGCGGCTGTGCAGTCAGGGGCAAGTCACTTAACCTGTCTGTGTCTTTGTTCCGTGGGGGCAGTAGCAGCTGCTTGTGGGGCTCTCTGATCAAGTAAGCAAGAGGCACCAAGGCGGCTCCCCACTTGTGCCTCTCCCGCCCTCCCTCCTCCCCCCCCCCCCGCACCTGCTTTGTGGGCATCTCTGCGCATGTGTCCCCATGACCCTGGGGGCCCCTGTGTGTGTGGTTGTCCTGCCCTGCCCTTCCCTCCCCTCCACACACTCAGCCCCACCCAGTGAACTGCGAATCCAGCCTGGGAAGTGGGTCGGGGGTGTGCGGGGAGGTACAGCCGTGGGGCGGGGGTGGTGGGAGAGGAGGGAGCTGCCGGGAGAGTAGGAGCAGGCTGGGAGAAGGTGGCCGGCGTGGGGCCTGGGAGCCGGGAGGACTGTTTTCCATACACCAGCACTACTGGACCATCTGGTACAAGGACCCCGAGTGACTGCCCAGGGTCTGCAGGTGGACACGGGGTCTGACTCACACTTGCAGAAGTGTCACTGCTCTCTGATGGAGGGGAGGGTACTTGGGGCCGCCTGCAGGGAGTCTGCCTGGCTCTGCCCGAGCTGCTCCGGGCTGGCCCTCGCCCTGCACACGCGGTGTCCCCAGCCTGGCTGCTTGGCGCAAGGCCCTGAAATGCCGTGTGCACGTCAGCCGGCGGCTCTTCCAGGATCACCAGCTGATGCTCTGAGACTCCTGGGGGGGAGGGGAGGGGAGCACTGCTGCAGTCCTACTGTGTGCTCCCTGCAGGGTGGGGGGTTGCAGGGGAGTTGGGGAGCCCTCGTAAGCCTAGGCTCCCGGGCAGGACTGTGAATGCATGCAGGGCTCAGAGAAGGAGCAGAGGGGCTTCCTGGAGGGGCAGAGAGGAGCCCTCCCCATTCCCCATCTCGCCCGTTTTCTGGCTGGGGACACCAAGGGCCCTGGACACATGAGTGACACAGCCTCTCCCTGGACAGCAAGCAGGGCCTCGTTCTTTCTCGTTCTGAGCATTTCAGCCCCTGTGAGGCTGGGTTTCAGAGGCTCTGACGGTGGGATGGCCCAGAGCTGTCCAGGGTCCTGACCTCCTGCACAGCGTCAGCCCGCTGGATGCTGCCCGGTCCTCCTCTCCACACCCTAGGGGGCGCCCTCCCCACCAACAAGGCCAGGTCTGGGTCAGGCAGCCCTGACCCCCCTCTGGTGGCCCCTTCCACATCCAGGGTCCAACTTGGACACACATGTCCATGAAGATTCCCATCGCTCAGAGATGGCTCCCTTCCCCAGGCCCCGCCAGCCCCTGCTCTGTGCAATCTCGGGGGCGGCACCTGGTCTCTGCACCTGCCTCTCTTGCCCCCCACCCATCCCCCTTAGTGCTTTCTGAGCCCTCTGCAGCCAAGCTCTGTGTGTTACAGCTGCTGCCAGTGCAACAGAGACCTGTCTGATACAGACGAGAATTCACCGTGATCTCACCCACCTGTAAGATCCCACAATCACTACAGCTTCCTTATCTCAGAGGGCTCCCACGGACACAGGGCTCAGGGTCACCGACCCCACTTTCTCTCTCTGCTCTTGGCATCCGAGCTCCTCCTACCTCTGGACACTCCTCTCCTCGGGTGCCTCTAACATTCCTGCCCCTCTCCGCACACGGTGTCCACTGCCTTGCCCTGGGGCTAGCTTGTCCTGTGCTCAGCCCTCTGCCCGGTGCAGGCCTTGGGGCCTCTCCCCTTGTCCCCAACACACGCACCCTAAACTCGGCATGGCTGTGACCACACTGGCCCATCATGCCTCCACCTTTGCATTCGCCAAGCCGCCTCCCCGCTGTTCCCGTCACCGTCACACAGAAAATCACCAGTTACGTTGGTCTGATCTCCCGAGTCCCTCCTTTCTCCTTTGAATCTCTTCCTGGAGTATGGCACACAGACAGGAGGGGACACACCCCGGAGGCATCCTCAGCTCAGTGAGTTTTTGTCCAGTGGACACACCCATGTCCTCAGCACCCAGGCCAACCCACAGGGCATCACCGGCTCTGCGGAGGCCCCTCACGTCCCCTTCCAAGTCGCTGCCCCCAGGGGTGACCGCTAGCCTTTGAACCACATTGTTTCTGCGCATTTTGGGACTCGGTGCAAACAGTTCGTGCGCAGTTGTTTGCGATGTTCATCCCCTTGCCGCGTCGTTACGGTTCAGTCATCTTTATTGCCACACGATAGCTTTCCGTCGTGGGTGTTCCCCTGGGGATCATCCGTCCGCTTGTTGGTGGGCGTTTGGGTAATGTCCAGTTCGGGGCTCTCGTGACTGGTGCTTCTGGGAACATTCCAGACTTCCCGGGCACATTCGTATGCGTGTCACTGGATGTAGTCCACGTCTCCTGGCTCCATCCACGTCCCTCCCTCCTCCCCTCCCCCGCCGTCTGGTCCAGAACACTCTGCCGTCTCTCCTGCCCTGACTGTGGACGCCTCCTCTTGATTTCCCGCATACGCACTGTTGTCCTGCAACAGCCAGGGTGATCATAGCTCCTCTCTACTAAACATTCGGTGGCTCCTTATTGCCCTTCAGGCAAGATCTTGTCTTCGGCAGACACTCTGGGGTAAGATAAAGGCTCCCAGCAGTCCTGTACCTCCTGGGGTCTTGTCACCCACCCCCCTGCAGGCTCCAGCTCCCCTGGCCTCCTTGGTCCCTTGTATGCCCCATCTGCCCCCACTCTGCTCACCAGGTGCCTTTGCATGGTTAAGTCTCTCTCTTTGTTCAAGTCTCTGCAGAAATGTCGCCTCTCGGGGAGCCCTCCTGAACCCACAGACCAGGTTGAGTCCCCGGCTGACACCCGTACTGGTTGAGTTTGGTTGTCTGCATCCCTTAGCCCAGCATCTGGCACGTGGCAGGGCCCCAGCTGCTGTTTGTGGCCCTCAAGGGGGCAGGGCAGAGCTGCAGTCCCCGCCATGTGGGAGAGAGGGCAGGAGTCACAGAGTGGCAGGCTCGAAGTCGCCACGTGGGCCAGCAGAATGCAGGGCCGCTGACGTCACGGAGCCCGTGAGGACTTTGCTCTTCCTAGAGCGGCTGACACATCTGCAGAGTCTTCTAGAAAACCAAGGACGTGGCAGGGCCCAAAGGACTCGGCTCTGATTGGTGGCCTGACAAGCACTGTGGTCGGGCAAGGAACGGACCCCTGGGGAGGCCTGTGGCTCCAGCGGCCTCGCCCTGCAGGCCCTGGGCGCCCCTGCCCTGGACCCTGCCCCGTGTCCCTGGGCTCCTGTTGTCCAGCCCAGCTGACAGTGCCCCAGCAGCACGTGTTTCCCCGTGAGCCCGTCACGGGTGGACCCCGATCCTTCTCAACCCACCCCACACCTGCTTTCCTCATCAGGAGGAAGCCCACATCCTCGGACCCTGGCCCGGCCCGGACAGAGCCCAGGACTCTGCCCGTCACCTCTGTTGGGACGAGGAAGGCGGGACCAGGCAGGAGGGCCAGATTCTCCCACTTGGGCCACGGGCTTCTTCCCCCACCCCCGCTTTTGGTTTCCCCAGAGGCCTTCCAGCTTACGTCAGGTCCAGGCGGCGGGAGGTCTGTCCAGCTTCCTGCAGGGGCACCAGGCCCAGTCCCCAGCCTGCCTCGGCCCCGGGGCGGGCTGGGCAGAGAGCTCCCTAGGGGCCGGAGCGTTCGGGTTTATGGCGGGAAGGAGCCGGCAGCCGAGTGCAGCAGCCCAGCCCTACCCGGGGTGGGGGCAGGTGGTAGACCAGATGGCCCTTTGTCCCAGCATCATGGGCGGGGGGGGGGGGGGGGGGGGCGCTCCGCAGCCTGGGACTGTGGTCCCGAGGCTTGTAAAGGCCCCTTCCTGCTCCAGGGTCTTGTGGGCCCTTGAGACCACGTCTCCCTTCCCGGCCGGATCCCCTCCTCTCCCGAGCCTCCCTCCCCGTGGGTCTCTCTTCCACAGGATAGGCTGCTTGGGTACTGTTTTGTCATGTGCTGTGACTGTCGATTCATTGCCATAGCAAGTGGGGCTACGACCAGATTCGGAACCTCGCTTCCTCCAGTGGCCCGGAGGCTGCCCACAGCTGCTCTCCTGGGTCGAGGCGCCAGCCTGCCCTCCGTTTCCTCATCTACCGAACGAAGTCCAGCGTGCAATTAGCTGCTCCTTCCTGTGTCTGACCGCATTTAAATAAATGTGCGTCGGCACCTGTAAAACCAGACTTTTGGTAGCAGAAAGCTGGCCTGAGGGTACCTGAGCCCCAGGCCCTCGGGCGAGGAAGCAGAAACACGGATTTAGCGACTTGACCAGGGCCGGCACTGGGCAGATGGCATCTCTGTCTGTGTATCCCAAGCCCTCGGCCCCTGTGCCCCGGCGCCCCCCTGGGCAGTGGAGGGGTAGGAGGGAAGCAGCCCCAGGGCAGTCATCAGCCCCCTCCCGCCCCTTACCCCGGCTAAGGCACAGCCCCAGGGCCTCAGGGTGGGTACTAGGGAGCCTTTTGGAGACGGGTCAGGAGAACAAGGTCCTCACCCTGGTTGTACCGCGACCCTGCTGTGTGACCCGGGGGAAGTTCCTTTCCTTCTCTGGGCCCGAGCGTAAGGCCTTACAAGGTCGAGGCCAAAGTTGGGGGGTTCTGTTGACGTGGCTCCTCAGGTCCCTTGCTGGACAGCCACCGTGTGCCCCCGCCTTGCCCTGGCAGGGGGCTGGCACACAGGGGTCCACCCAATGAGGAGGGGCCAGAGCACCAGGCCACCAGTCAGCTTGCAGGGCACCGCGTCGCGTCGGCCAAGTTGGGTCCGTCAAACCTTGCCTCCATGTGTGGTCAAAGCCAGGCGGGGCCCAGGGCAGAAGAGGGCACTCGGAGGGGGCACTTCCCCCCCCGCCACTGCAGGTCAGTATTAGAGCTCGGCCGACCAGGAGGGGTGAAGCGTGTGATGCAGGGAAGTCCTAGGTCAGAAATGAGAAGCCCGGTCTCCCCTCCGTCCTAGATGCCTCTGGGATCCTGAGGCCATTCCTTACCGGCTCTGGTCCTCAGTGCTCCCATCTGTGCAACGAGAGTCCCTGCAGGACTCATCAGAGGCCCCGGGCCCGCAGCTCCAGGGGCTGGTGCCTCTCACCCTCTGCACAGTGGCTGTGACCCTCAGCCCTGGGGATCGGCCCAGCTGGTGGGGGCCCGAGTGGCCTGGGCCTGGTCCTCAGGACCAGAGAAAACAAAGCCGGAACCAGAACGGGGTCCCAGCCAGGGAAGAGGGCACTTTAAACGAATGCAGACGCCTGGGCCCGACCCTAAACCTGAACCAGGGGTAGAGCTGGGTTGTGGAAGTTTCTGTTTTGTGAAAGCTCACGGGTGAATCTGACAGCTCTCCCGGTTTTGGGGAACCCCTTGCCAGGGGCGGTGCCCTCTCCGACACCCTGCCTCTCCTTGCACACCTCTGGCGACGGGGAGCTCAGTCATACACAGCAGCCCGCTCCTTCCAAAACATGTAAAAATCCATTATAAAGTATTTAAGATGTCTCAAGTATTTAAGAAATCCTGATAAATATTTCACTAATTATAAAATATTTAATACAGCTAAAGGTGCGAAGAATAACACCATGAATACCTGAACGCCGCCCCTTCTGGCTTCATATTAATCCCCACGCGCTGCCGGTGGCCCAGGGAAGCGCTGCAGGGAGCGAGGAGGCCTGTGTCCCAGTGCCCCGAAGCCCCCCGCGTGCCCTTCTCTGACCCTCTCCGCCCTCTTTCTTTCTCCACTTCTCACCGTGGTAAAACACACACCACGCGCACTCGCCACCTTCCCCGTTTGTAAGCGTGCGGCTCGGTGGCGTTAGGTACACGGTTTCCCGCAGCCGCCCCCCCCCCCCCCCGAGCGTCTCCGGACCGGCTGCGCCCCGCGCCCCCGCCTCGTGAGGCAGTGGGGCCTTTGCGGAAGTTTGCGATGGCGATTCTCACACCAGCTTTTACGCTTCCCTCCACTGGCGGAGCCCCCCCTGCGAACCCGCCGTCTGGCGCCGTTGAGCGCTTCCGCGACGCGGCTGGCACGCCAGGGGCTCGCAAGGCTCACCCGGGGTCTCGGCGGCGCTCCTGTGGGGGCATCGTGCCGAGTGCGCGGTTCGCGGCTCGCCCCTCTTCGCTGCCGCGCCGCACCCTGATCCGTGCACCCGTGGACGCCTCTCACGGCCGCGCCAGGTACGCGCCCGGCACGGGCATTCGGCTCCCGCGCTCCGTGCGCCTCGGCCTTCCAGCAGGGCCGCGCGGTTTACGTCGGGAGGGTGGGCGTCCACCCGCAGGGCCTGGGGGCGCCTGCTGTGCGGGTACAGGGGCACCGAGGCCCTGCCCCTCGCAGACGCCGCGTCTCCCTCTCGCCTTTCCTCGGACACCTGCCTTTGCATCGTCCCCTCGCTGCCGGCTCCCTCGCCTCGCCCACGCGGACCTGTTGGCCGCCTGACGTGCGGCGACGCGCGGGGGCCCCGGGGCCGAAGTGCCTGGGTTTGAATCCCGCCCCGTCGAGCGGCTGTGGAGACTCAGCCAAGTTCATGACTCCTAGTAGGTGCTCTCGGACTGTGAGCTCTGCTTGTCTTCCTTAAAGTCTGAACCCTCTCTGAATACAGGCTGAGCGGTGCTGCCGAGAGGTGGACTGTCACCTCCGCTATTCTACCTGCTCGATCTCTGTTAAGTCAGCCACGGTTACCTTCTTAGGTGGCCACATCTATTGGCTCAAGCTGCGTTTGCCTCATTCTCTCCCCTGGGGGTGGCGTGGAGCCCTGCTTCTCTGCGGACCCCTTCCTGGCGCGTTTTTGTCCCGTGTGCTCCGTCAAGGTGGATGTGACCTGTTATTCCAGCTGGAGGGAATGCCGGGCTCCTGGTCCTGGCCTCCAGCATGTGTCCCCTTCCTGCAGACTCCCGGAGGCCGGTGGGCGGTAGGACGCGGGTGACAGACGGACAGACGGCCCGCAGACAGACGGAGGCTCAGAGCCCGGGGCCAGGCGGCAGGCGGTGTGGGGGAGGAGGCGGCGTGAGCCCCAGCAGCTCTGCTGTCTCTCTGACGCGCCCGGGGCTGGAGGGTAGACCCGCGGAGGGGAGCGCGTCCTCACACCTCGCTTGGGTGGCTTCCAGCCGTGTCACTTACGCGCAGGATCGAGTGACCTCCAGCTGCCCCGGTGGCGGGACTCCTGCCCGCCGTGAGGCAGTAATTAGACGCTCGTGTGCGAGGCTGCTGTGTGCGCGTGAAGTGCGGCGGGGGCGGGGGAGGCCTTGGCCGAGGGGCGCACTCCGGGGACACCCCTCCCCCGCAGGTGTCAGGCGCAAGCTGCTGTCCTGCCAGCCCCCCCCCCCCCCATGATGCTTCCGGTTTTTTCTCACCTTGGCCCTTCGAAGCCCCCCTGAGGAGCTCTATTTATAACCGCGGCATACGGACCACGCTGGATCTCCCAGCTCAGACATAAGCGGGAAGCGCGGCACAGCCAAACGCAGCCCCAGCCCCCTGCACACACAGGGGAAGGCCCGCCCGGAGCTGTCCCCGGGCCCACGTGGGGGACCCCAGCACCCCTGGATCTCAGGGACTTGGGGTGTGGCTGCCGTCCGAGGGGACCTACAGTCACTTCTAGCCCCAGGGCTGCCCAGGGAGGGTCCCCGAGCGCCTCCAGAATACAGACCAGTTGGGGGGATGGCATCGAGGGGAACGGAGCCTCTGCTCCCCACCGAGAAGCGGGGGCCGGCCACCAGAGCAGACTGGGACGGACCACGAACCCGGCCACACCTGTGCGTGGCGATGGGCCCTCAGGCCGGCCACGGTGCCCCATCCTCAGGGGACACGGGACATTCTTAGAGCACATCCGTGTCCCTCCCGGGCTGGCTCCCCAGCTCCTGACGGGGCTTCCTTTCCTTCCGTCATGCCGTCTGGCTGGGGCTCCGGCCGTGCCCGGGAATACTCATTCTCAACCCCTCGGACTTGGGAGCGCCCAGGACGGGCCTTCCCTCCGTGCTGTTTGTAGGGGAGGGAGATGAGAGGGGTCTGGCTGGGTCCTGCCCACCCACAGCTGTCTGGAGGGAGCCCCACCCCTTTGCAGTCTCGGTTTGGGGTCAGAAAACCAGAGGGAGGCGGGGACAGACCCACGCCCCGGTGTCCTGCCCCCAGGCTGCCCTCCCAGCGGCCTCCACCTTCTGTCCCCCCAGCCCCATGTTGGGGGACAGGCTCCGGTCTGCTCTCTGGCAGAGCATCTGGGTAACGGCAGAGCCAGCCCCTTCCAGATCAATCCCGTTCCTGGTCTTGCAGCTATAATTAATGTGTGCTGTGTCATTAGATTGATTTTTTATGGACTCTGAGAGCTGGCGGGGGGAGTGGAGGGGCAGCTGGGGGCTGGCTGCGGCCCACGCCCCCTGGGAACGGTGCCACCCCAACGCTCAGGCTCCCGGGGCCTGGCTGCACCGCCCGGACTTTGCACAAACCCTGCCCCGTCCGTCTGTCCCCAGATCCTGGAGACGGCCGGAGCCCCACAGGGCCCCCGCGGAGCACAGAGTGGTGCACACGGGACGTGTTTCTCGTGTGCAGATACCTCGGTGAACCAGGAGGTCACTTGATTGTTGCCACTTCCCAGAGGAGAGAAGACGTAGGCTGAGAAAGTCTAAGTGACTTGGTGGCGGAAGGGTCACGCCCCACACTTCCCGCCTCTGGTGAGGGGTCCCGCCCGGCCAGCATGCTCGCAAACACCCCGGATTCTGAGGGCGAGGAGCTGCCTGTGACAGGCGGGGCAGGCGAGGCTCGGGGTGGGGACATGGGGCTCACCCGACCCCTGACATCAGGTTGTTACCCGTGGCCACGTAACGAGCCACCCTGACCTCGTGGCTTTGTGGAGCAGGCATCCACGGAGGGCTGGGCTGGGTGGCTTGTCTTCATGCCCCAGCCGGGTGCTCTTTCTAGAAGCCACCCCGAGACCCTCCCACACACCTCAGGCTTCTGCAGCAGGCGGTGTCGGGGAAGCGGCTTCTCGTCGGTGGCGGCTGCATCCAAGACACGGAAGTATTGCCCCCAGGGCGGCTGAGGGCCGTGTCCGGGACAGACAGCGTGGTCAGCCTGCGTGGTGTTAGGGCCACCCAGACTCGAGGGGCGTGGAGACAGACCCTGTCCCGGGCAGGGGAAGGTCGAGGCCCCGGCACGGTGAGCGGCAGGCACCGTCTTTCGGGAACATCCTTCCTATCACAGTGGGTTCCACTTTGTTCCTCCATCAGAGTGGACGTTCTGAGAGGGGCCTCTGCTGGTTTTGTCCTCCCCTGGGCCCCTGATGCCTGACCGATGTCCACCTGTCCACATGTGGGCGACGACGAATGTAGGTCCAGACTCCCCTCAAGGGTGCCCTCACGATCCTAATGTCCTTGGGCACTGGGGTCTCCCAGAGGCCCGCGTGGAATTCGCCAACTCTGATGCCTGCCAGGCTGGTGCAGGCTTTGCCAGCAGAGACTTCTCGGCCAACCGCGGATCAGGAGAATCTAGAATGCACAGAAGATGAACCAGGGGTGACATTCACTTGAGAAAACGACCATTCACTTGACAACGTGGTTCGCGGTATTTGCCTACACGGCTTCCGGGAGCCCCTCTGCCACGGAGGGGCCCTGAGCTCATGGGCCCGGGAGGTCCCCCATCAAAGGCATCTCTTGACTGAGCCGGCTGCCACCGTCTGCAGGAGATCTCCCCCCCCAGAAGCGAGAACGGCCCCGAACCCCAGGAGGCAGAGGCGGTATGGAAAATGAGACCCCACGCGGATCTTGCCCGTAAAGACTGGATCAGAAATCCTCAATAAGACACAAGCAGACCCAATTCCCCAGAACATCAGAGAGATAATCTGCCATGATTATGTCGGATTTGTCAAAAGAACTCAAAGATGGCTTAATATTAAAGAAATCTATTAATATAATACAGAGCATCAACAGGTTGGCCAGGATGCCATCTTCATAAACGATGGGAGGGAGGTCTCTGAAAAAACCTAGCGCTAGTTTCTGGTTTTAAGTTAACTGCTAAAACCAGAACGGAAAGGGTACTTTTTCATCAAAGAGTAGATGTCACTCCCTGGCCACCCTCGTTCTAAAAGATGAGATTTTTTTCATGATTCCTGTTCAGAAACTTTTATTAAAAAAACCCAACAGGGCCCTTTATCACTGTCCAGAAACGCTAGACATAGCAATAAGACACGAAACCGAATTAAACGGGATGTCTGTGGGAAAGGATGGCAGTTATTTGCAGACAGTCAGATTTGAGACCCAAGGAAGCCACGAGAACCAACTGAAGCGATAATTTGAGAACTCGGCAGAGGTACAGGGCTGGGTATAAGGCAAACATACACAAATCAATGATTCTCGTCTGCACCAGCAGCCGCTAGTCAGAAAACACAATGAAATAAATGGTCCCCACTCACAACGGAACAACAGAAAACCCCACGGGATTCCCAGGAATAAATTTACAAGAAAAATTTGAGATCATTATGAAGGAGGCTGTAAAGTTTTCCCGAGAGACCAAAGGGAAAGCAGGCGTAGTGGGGTAGGCTGAGCTGGAATGTTACGATCCCTAAGGCTCTTCCGAAATTAATTTGTAGGCTCAGTGCACTGCCGTCCGCGCCTTGGCAATGTGGTTTGAAGTCATTCTGAAAGTTCACCCGGAAGGATACCCACCCAGAGCAAGGTATCTGGAACGCGGGGAGTGAGAACGGATGGGTTTCGCCCTAGATACGGAAGCCTGTTACAGAGTTGCAAGGATTTAACGGGGCTGCTAAGGTGTCACGAGAGGGGCCGGGGGCCACCGATGGTACAGAATAGTCTCCAGACAGAGACCTCCTTGGTGGCCTTACAACCTAGCAGGAATGCTTGGCGAGTGAAAGAGCGTCCGTTAATAACTGCACCAGAGCAACAGGCATAAATGGGAGACCATCCCTGGAAAGCCACGCGCGTGGCTGGGCTCCTGCACAGGTGATTGTGGCCTGAATGTCTTCACAGGCCCCCTACTCCGCGCCTGGAAAGGACATCCCAGAGCCTTCAGCCCACGGTCTGACTGATGGGGAGGGACAGACGGGAAGTCAGAGCTTTGCAGCACAGGGGCATAGTGGGGCAGCTTTGGGATTACAAGGGGGGACCGCAGCCCCAGTCAGGGGTCTGAACACAGAGCACGTGGGGGTGGACTGGTGATGTGCAGGGAGGGGTTACGTCCCAGGCGGGGAAACAGCGCCTTAGAGAAAATGTGAGAGAGGCAGGCCGACCGTCGCCTTCTAGGGCAAGGTGGGGGCGGTGAGAGGCAGGCCAGGCAGGGACCGTCACTGCAACGTGGACTCTCTTGAGGGAGCTGGGGAGCCACGCGGGGTTGAAGAGAGAGGACAGGCTTGACCAGACTTGCCCTGTGGGAAGCATGCTGCCGTTGGGCTGGGGGATGAGGCCTCACGAGTCAGCTGAGGGGACAGATTATTCAATATGTGCTGGCAGGACAAATTTGTTGCCTATTGGTGGGGGCGGGGGATTGATTTTACGTCTTCTTCACCCAAGTCAAATACCTTCCAGGTGGATTGAAAGTGAAACGGTAAGAATTCAGACCGTAAGGACGTTAGCAGATAGAGGTGACGTCTGCTCCTAGGGTGGCTCAGAGTTCCCTCAGCTGCAGAGCAGAGGAAGCCGTGTGCGTGCACGTGTGCAGGTTTGATGATGCACAAAGGAAAGATAAGAGTCTGGGGGCCCGGGCCTGCCCGTGCTGCCGGCTTCCCTTCCAGAAGCTTCTTTCCTGGGACGCGAGCTTGAGGGTGATCACCTGGAAGTCTTTTGTCGGGATCCCAGGTGTTGTGATGGAACTTTCCAGAAACGTAGGGGAGAGAGCCCCGTTTCCGGTGTGGGAACACCCCGGCCGCCGAGGGGGCCGTGCTGGCTGTTCTGCACCTTGCCTGGGAGTCTCCCCGAGCGCCCCTCGCCAGAGCGGCCGTTTCCCCCCAGCGTGGCACCCACCGGGGCTCAGCCGGCATCGTGGTCGGCCCTGGTGCCGCGGACGTGTCCTGTCCGCCCCAGCCCGTGTCGCTGTCACGGATACTTCTGACGCTGGTCTTTGCTTGGTATCTGATTACCCTCATTGTAACATTTGAGGGTTAATTGCTAATTTATAACCTCTGCTTGGAAACCAGGCCCCAAATCTTGAGTACAATTAACAGCGGCCAGGAAATGTGCTCTGATGAAAGAATCATAGGAACGGAGACTCGGGCAGGACCTGTCCGTGCAGAGGCCAGGCGGGTGAGTGGGCTTGGCCGTGGTCATCGGGTCTGCGGGCGTGGCCCGGCCGGTGGCTTGTGGGGAGAGGGAGCCGGCGTTCTGTGTGGACGTCCCGCCTTCCGCCGGAGCTCGGACAGGGACAGGACTCCCCGGCTCTGAGAGGGCTCCCAGAGTTCAGGGCCTTTGGAGGTCTCGGTTGCACCGGGGAAAGCAGAAGCGGCAAGTCTCTGAGGTCCGTCTCAAACCAGCCATCCCTCAAAACAACTGGAGAGATTCAGGTCAGACTAAAGATAGAACTTCCTGGCTGCCAGGGTTAGGAGGGTGTGATGGGGAACAGTGCCAGTGTCCTTTGGACACCCAGACCCTTGCCTGGAGTCAGTGACATGCTTCCTGACGGCCGGGGGTGGACCGGTGTTCCTGGAGAGGGTCATGTGCCCATGGTTCCTGGAGGCCGGCCAGCCACCCTCCTCCCCGATCCCTGCCAGAGCCAGAGCAGGAAACCATCGCAAAGTGATTTCTCCTTCCAACAGTGCCATACATCATGTTTTTTAATTTAAAAAGATGCCCAGTGGAAGCATAACAGACCATTAAATGTTGGGGTCCCTAATTAACTCCGGAGCAGCCTGGAGCTGCGGGGCCTGCTGGAGGAGGGACGGTGCGAGCCCGGCGTCATCCAGCCCCCAGCCCTGCCCGGAGCCCTTCCCGCCGTGTCTGCTGGACCAGGCACCCGTAGCCCGCCGGCCCGGGCCAGCACCTCGGCAGGAGTTGGGGCCAGAATCTGCATTTTTAGCAAGCGGCGTGATGGGCGCTGCTGGGCCATCCACTGTCCTTCCTCCGGGAAGATCTCGGCTGCTGGCTTTCCCTTTTGGGGCCTGTTTCCATATCCATCTTACGTCTTATCGGGGTGACACCGACCCCTGCGTCTCTGGATGTCAGAGAGGTGGCTCCGTATACAGGAGGCACTCGCTTCACGCGGGGTCCTGGAGGAAATAAGAGATCGCCTCTGTTTGCACACTTCCTGCTCGTCCCAGACTCTGGCCAGGCAGGGCGAGGCCCCTGGGCTCAGGGCTCCCGTGGACCGCCCACGTCGGGCGCTCCGCACTCTTCCCAGGCCCCGTCCCTCGACCTTCGCCAGCGCCCTCCGCCATCTCGCGGGGAGGACGCGTGGCGCAGGCGGCCGTCTCCCGGCCTGCCTCCCAGAGGACAAGGCCAGGGCCAGCTGAGGTCGGGGGCTTGCCAGACCGACCCTGTGGCCAAGTCCTGAGGATCCGGCCCTGCTGAGTCAGCACTGCTGGACCGCCCGCCTCGGGAGCCCGTGCCAGCCTCCTCGGGCAAATGGGAAGCCGGCGTGGGGAGGGCGGGCTTGACGTGGGCGACGAGCCTGGAGACGGCCTTCACGGCACTGCCGCGGCGTGGGCACGAGGGCGGGGGGCTTGCTGAAGTGAAAGCACCCACGAGGCCCGTCTAGCTGGCCTGCTGGGTCCACCCGCGCTGCCCGAAATGTGCGTTTCCCCCCACCCCCTTCCCCTGAGGCCAAGGGGCCTCTCCAGCGAAGGGAGTGCGCATTTCAGAGCGTGCCTGTACCAGGGAACATGCTGGAAGGTTCAGATAATCTGGTCACGTCATCCTTGCTGTAACACCGCGAAGGGAGCTCCCCAGGTGATCTCCGTTTGACGGAGGAGGAAGCGGGCCCAGAGACGTTAAGCGACTTGCCCAAGGTCACACAGCCAAAGCGCGGCAGACCCAACGTTCGTGCCCTGGCCTAGGAATCCGAAGCCTGCGGCGGGCAGGCCCCGCCCCGCACGGGCTCTGCTGGCCCAGGCCGTGTCGTCGGCCTGTGGCTGCACCGGCCCGATGTGCCCGTCACGGCCCCGGGGGCTCTGCAGCAGGGCCAAGCTGCAGAGGCAGACAAACATTAGCAGTGAACATGATCTATCGGCCAAACATTGGAGCGGTAAAAACGTATCGATCGATAGCTTTCCCCCCATCTCCCCGCCTCCCTGTGCGCCTGGCCCTCGGCCCGTTTCCCTCTGGATGTGGACAGTCCACTGCTTCAGCAGCAGCCCCAGCCCCGGCCCCGTGCTGGCCTCACGTCGGGGCTCCGTGATTGAGGAGGGGAACGGTATCTTTAGACAGATGTGTTCCCGTCCCAGCGTGGCCGTGGCGATTATGCAAATCCGGTCGTAAGAAGTTTAAAAGCCTGGAACCGCCGTATTTCTTTAGTTCATTAGTGGCCACGCGGCCGCAGGGCTGATGTGACAGAACAGACATGGTGCCAGCCTCCCGGGCCCCGTCTCCGTCGCCCCCTGCGCGGCAGACACGCTCCCGCAGAGGGAGCGCGTGTGGGGGTCTCCCGCCGCTCGGCCCTTCCACGCCGGTCCCGGGGATCCCTGCCACCCCGTCTCCTGCCATGGCACCGCCCACCCGTCACCGCCCACTTCCCCGGAGGGAGGCTGTTCTCTGAGCCTCCACCCTCTCTGCCTCGGACACCCGTTACTGCCCTTCTTTGCCTAACAAACTCCTACTCACCTGCTAGGACCCGTCAAACAGCATCTTGTTGTGGAAGCCTTGCCCGATTGCCCACAATTTCGCGGCACCTTCCCGGCACCACTCAGGCCTCTGTCTCGTCCCCTGCTGGTGCCCCACTGGCTCGTGGATGCCTCGGGGCCCTGACTGTTCCTAAATGCCCCGTGCCCGGCACGTCCACCTGCCGTGGAAGACAGGAGCGGGCACGTGGACGAGGACGTGGCCACCAGGGCTCTCCTGCCGCCCGGACTCAACCGGCAAGGCAGGGGGTAGACCAGACGTGTGTGTGTGTGTGCACGCCAGCCCTGTGCTCGTGCCTGAGTATCTTCCGCAGTGTGTGGGGTTTGGGCCCCACTCAGAGCTGCCGAGAGACCGGCCCTCCGCCCGTCTGGGCGGGATGCTTGGTTTCCTACCCAGGGTCCTTTTCATGCCCCACCAGGTGCCTTTCCCACCTGGGACAGGCCCCCTGCCCTCCGCCCACCGGCTCCCGTGTGAGTGCCCCTGCCCGCCTCTTGGCGGTGTGGGGTCGTAGTCATGGGGCCTCCGAGGGGACGTCCTGAGGAGTCCGGGGTGCCGGCACCGAGCCTGGGGTCCAGCAAGCGGCCGGGGCAGTGTGCTCAGGGCGTCCGTCCGGGTCAGGTGTGCATGCGGGAAAACCGCTGGGCACTCAGGCTGGAGTTTTGTAAAGTGATGGCATCGAACACGCATGTATCCGTGGCCCCGCAGGACGGGTCAGAACGAGCGGCTCTAGGAGGCTCCGGCAGTGTGGCCCCAGTGACGCAGGCCGCGGCACAGGGCGGGGTCGGCTCCCACGCACTAGCTCGAGAAAGCGGGGGAAGGGAACGATCTGGGGGAAGCACATGTGCGGGAGGGGGCTGGAAACCGCTGGTGGCGCCCCGGAGGGGAAGGAGATGGGGCAGTGGCTAGCGGGTACTCAGGTCGAGTTGTGTCTATGGAAGGTTCTAGAACTATGCTGCCCAGTACGACAGCCACTAGTCACATTTCTAACACTCAGCAGCCATGTGTGGCCAGGGCCTCCTGGCAGGACACAGAGAGGGAGTTCGGTGGCACGGCGAGCTGGCAGGGAGGGAGGGGGACCGGCAGAGGATCCCAGAGCTGCAGGGGTGCAGGGGGGCGGGCACCTGCATGTCTGGGGCCAGGGGGCAGGTGACGGGTGGGGGGTGGTATGACAGTTCTGTACACCCCGCCGGCCGGGCAGGCTCTCGGCAGGTGTCCTGGGTACATTTATTTAACGAGTCACTTGCCGGGCGAGGACAGGGGTGAATGGGGTGGGGGCGGTGACGGAGCCAGCTACAGATGGTTAACGGAGGAACCGGTGAGCCCCGGGAGGAAAGGGCAGTCCCGGGGATGGTGCATGATCCCAGCAGGACCTTTCTAGAAAGCTGACTCGGGCTACTTCCCACGGGGTGGCATCCTGTCCCCCTTACCCTGGGGTTAACTCCTACTCGGGGCACTCAGTCCCTGCAGCCGAGGGGCCTCCCGGGGGGACCAGGCACTTGCTGGAGCTGACGCCCAGCCCCCAGCCCCACAGGAGGAGGATGGGGCCACTCACCGCGTGGCCTTGGCCTCAGTTTCCCATCTGTAGAGTGAGTCGTGCGGCAAGATCCCTGGGTCCTCCGAGGCCAGGTCTTGGGGGCTATAAAAGGGGCAGAAGGGACCAGCCACCAGGGTCACACGCCCACTCCTATATCCCAGCACCCGAGGCCAGGTGGGGTGAGACAGGACTTCCCATCCCCCACAGCCTCCAGAGGGAGCCCCTGGACTGGGGACGTACCCCATCCTCAGGGCCCTGCCTCCCTCATCACACGGGCCAGCCCGACGGCGGAGGCTTCAGAGTGTGGGGGTGCACAGGGGAGGCGAGACTGGTCCCCAGAACCACCTGCCGCTCACAAGGTGGCCATCTCTAGGCTGTGGCACTGGGGTGGGGGGCTCCCGGGTGGCGGCACACCACGTGCACATGCCCGAACGTGGGTCCCAACGTGTGTGTGTGTGTGTGTGTGTGTGTGTGTGTGTGTATACTGACCCTCGCACGTGCACACCCGGACACACCACCGAGCCCGGCACAAACGTGTGGGAACCTGCCTTGTGCAAGCCGCACGCGCACACAGACCCACGCCCCCAGGCGCCCCTGGGAGGGGGGGCGGGGAGAGGCTGGTAGCCTGGGGGCCCCTGTCCCTCCTCCCCGGGTGCCTGCCCGTGATAAGGCTTTTTCAGGCCCTGTAATCCTCCTTAACTTGACTTTGGGTTATTTTGAGCGAGAGATTAAAGGTGATTACAATCAGCACTGCTGAGGCTCCAGGTTTCCTAGACAGGCCTGCTCGAGTACCTGCTTCCGGGGGCGGGAGCCAGGCCCCGCCCACTGCCGCCCTGCGCCTCAGTGCACTGGGGCGAGGCCCCCTGGGGGAGGGGCAGCCCGCCCGGGGAACAGGCAGGTGGCCACCGAGTGACAGCGACGGGGATGCGCTCCAGGGGCTCCCCAGGGGACGGCACCTTGGAGGTCACGGGCCAGACCGTGCAGGGACCCCGGCGACCCCTGGCAGTCTCCCTCCTTTGGGGACGGACACCCAAGCGTGCCCCGCCAGGACCCTGCAGCCACTTCCGATCGGGCCCAGAGAGGGCCCGGTGGTTTGCACCCGGGGCCGGGCCAGGGGTGGGTTCCTCCTCGGGTCCCACCTGTCCGATCTCTCCCCGCTCTGCCGATCAGAAAGAGACTCTTCCCCAGGAGCCAGATCAAAACTGTTCTTTATGAAGTTTCCAAAGGGAAGGAAAATCCATTTCGCATCATTATATTTTTTTCTCCTAATTTAAACCGCCTCAGTGCAGACTAGTTGCAGACGTCAATATCCGTGAAATACACTCAGCTGGCCACCCGCCAGGCCACAGAGCGGTTACAGAGGCCGGCTGTAAATCCAAGCATTAACAAGGAAACACATCCCCATTCGTCTGTCCTGAGGGAGAAATACGGGGGGCGGAGGGGGCGTCCCGCAGACCGGACATCCTCCCACGGGTGGGGGGGACGGCCCCGTCCTGGGGAAGCGCGGGGTCTGGAGGGACAGCGGCCACCATCACGTCGCATCGTGTCTTGGGCGTCGTTGGCGGAGCCGGGAGGGCTCGGCCCTTGCCTGGGTCTGGGGAGGGGGCGTGGGGGAGTCTTCGCAGAGCCACCCCTGCCTTCCGGGCCTTTCTGCCGGGATCTACCCACACAGAGTGGTGACACCCTCCAGGGCCCCGGAGCCAGGTGCAAAGCCTCGGGGACCATCCAGCTGGCTAACTGGGCGAGACGGAGGAGCCCGGGCCCAGCCCAGGAGAGCTCCGGCCCAGAACCTAGCTGTGCGCGGTGCCTGGATGGTGCCGGCTGCGGCCTCCCAGCCCCTTCCCCGGAGAGGAGCCGGAGGGGACCTGTGGGCCCTGGCAGGATTTGCGCCCTGCCAGCTGCGGACCCTTGGGCCAGGGCTCAAAGCACCCTCTGCAGGCGGCTGTGAGTGCTGTGAGTGCCCTCCCCGGAGAGGACGTCCCTGTCTTCCCTCTGTCACGAGGGAGGCACTGAGCCAGGCACACACGGTTCCTGATTCTCCGGGGCGACCCTAACTTTGAGCCCGACCGAGCAGGTGCAGCGGGGCCGGGGAGGGTGGGAAGCTCCGAACTGGGGCTCCCTTTGGCTTGCTCCCCGCCCTCAAGACAGCGTGTACTGAGCACTTCCTGTCACCCTGCGTCGTCCTCGGGCTCCCCGAATGCGCCTCCTTGTTTTGTCGGGCGGCTCAGCTGAGCCTGGCACGGGGCCACACCTGACCCCCGGGCCTCCCGCGGCCGCCGCGTCTCCTGACTGCCCTCTCTTCTCTTGTCTTGCCGCAGGACCACGGAGCTGGAGGCGAAGGGTGGAGCCGTCGGGACGCCCAGGCCGATGGGGGAGGCGGCCACGGCCTCGGCGGGACGCGGGCGGATGACCTGGGGCGTCCGGCAGTGAGGGAGCACGCCCGCTGCGCCACCATGCCGTCTGGGACAGGACGCCCCTGAGAACGCAGGCAGCCTCCCCCCGCCCCGCCCCCCCCCCCCCCCCCCCCCAGGGGCCGGCACCCAGCCTCCCACCCGGTCCCCCCCCCCCCCCCAACCCGGCAGGCAGAGCGGGGGGGGCTCCCGCGGCGGCGGTCCCCATGGCCGGGTGCCGGTGGGGCGCGCTGTGGGCGTGCGTGGCGGCCGCCACCCTGCTGCACGCGGGCGGGCTGGCCCACGGCGACTGCTGGCTGATCGAGGGCGACAAGGGCTTCGTGTGGCTGGCCATCTGCAGCCAGAACCAGCCGCCGTACGAGGCCATCCCGCAGCAGATCAACAACACCATCGTGGACCTGCGGCTGAACGAGAACCGCATCCGCAGCGTGCAGTACGCCTCGCTGAGCCGCTTCGGCAACCTCACGTACCTCAACCTGACCAAGAACGAGATCGCCTACATCGAGGACGGCGCCTTCTCGGGCCAGTTCAACCTGCAGGTGCTGCAGCTGGGCTACAACCGCCTGCGCAACCTGACGGAGGGCGTGCTGCGCGGCCTGGGCAAGCTCGAGTACCTGTACCTGCAGGCCAACCTCATCGAGGTGGTCACGCCCAGCGCCTTCTGGGAGTGCCCCAACATCGTCAACATCGACCTGTCCATGAACCGCATCCAGCGGCTGCACGGCGCCACCTTCGCGGGCCTGGCCAAGCTGTCCGTGTGCGAGCTGTACAGCAACCCCTTCTACTGCTCGTGCGAGCTGCTGGGCTTCCTGCGCTGGCTGGCGGCCTTCGCCAACGCCACGCACGCCTACGACCGCATGCAGTGCGAGTCGCCGCCGCTCTACTCCGGCTACTTCCTCCTGGGCCAGGGCCGCCACGGCCACCGCAGCATCCTCGGCAAGCTGCAGTCCGTGTGCACCGACGGCTCCTACGTGGCCGAGCCGCACCCGCCGCCGGGCCGGCCGCCGCCCGGCCGCTCCCCGCCCCCGCCGCCCCCGCCGCCCCCGGAGCCCAGCGAGGCCCCGTGCGCCGACGACGAGTGCTTCTCCGGCGACGGCACCACGCCGCCGGTGGCCCTGCCCACGCTGGCCCCCCAGGCCGAGGGCCGGCCCCTCATGAAGGTCAAGCAGCTGACGCAGAACTCGGCCACCATCACGGTGCAGCTGCCCAGCCCGTTCACCCGCATGTACACGCTGGAGCACTTCAACAACAGCCGCTCGTCCACCGTGTCCAGGCTGACCAAGCCCCGGGAGGAGATCCGCCTGACCAACCTGTACGCGCTCACCAACTACACCTACTGCGTGGTGTCCACCAGTTCGGGCCTGCACCACAACCACACCTGCCTCACCATCTGCCTGCCCAGGCCGCCCGGCCCGCCGGGCCCCGTGCCCAGCCCGTCCGCGGCCACGCACCACATCGTGACCATCCTGGGCTGCCTGTTCGGCATGGTGCTGGTGCTCGGTGCCGTCTACTACTGCCTGCGCAGGCGGAGGCGGCAGGAGGAGAAGCACAAGAAGGCGGCCGCGGCCGGCGGCCTCAAGAAGACCATCATCGAGCTCAAGTACGGGCCCGAGATGGAGGCGCCCGGCCTGGCCCCGCTGTCCCAGGGCCCGCTGCTGGGCCCCGAGGCCGTGACCCGCATCCCGTACCTGCCGGCGGCCGCCAGCGAGGTGGAGCAGTACGAGCTGGCAGAGGGCGGCGGCACGCCCAAGGCCGGCAAGGGCAACTACATGGAGGTGCGCGCGGGCGAGCAGGCCGAGCGCAGGGACGGCGAGCTGGGCCGGCCCGGCCCCGACAGCCAGAGCTCCGTGGCCGAGATCTCCACCATCGCCAAGGAGGTGGACAAGGTCAACCAGATCATCAACAACTGCATCGACGCGCTCAAGTCCGAGGCCACCTCCTTCCAGGGCGGCAAGTCCGGGGCCGCGCCGGCCGCCGAGCCGCAGCTGATGCTGCTGTCCGAGCCCCTGGCCGCCAAGCACGGCTTCCTGTCCCCCGTCTACAAGGACGCCTTCGGCCACGGCCTGCAGCGGCACCACAGCGTGGAGGCGGCCCCCGGGCCCCCGCGCGCCGGGCCCTCGTCCGGCGGCCCCGCGCGCAGCCCGCGGGCCTTCCGCGCCGAGGCCCCCGGCGGGCACAAGGCCGCGGCCGCCGAGGCCAAGTACATCGAGAAGAGCGCCCCCGCGCCCGACACCATCCTCACTGTGACGCCCGGGGCCGCCGTGCTGCGGGCCGAGGCCGAGAAGGGCCGCCACTACGGCGAGCACCGGCACTCGTACCCCGGCTCCCACCCCGCCGAGCCGCCCGCGCCCCCCGCGCCCCCGCCGCACGAGAGCCTGGGCGGCCGCAAGGCGTCCATCCTGGAGCCGCTGACCCGGCCGCGGCCCCGCGACCTGGCCTACTCGCAGCTGTCCCCGCAGTACCACAACCTGAGCTACTCCTCCAGCCCCGAGTACGCCTGCAGGGCCTCCCAGAGCATCTGGGAGCGCTTCAGACTCAGCCGCCGGCGCCACAAGGACCACGAGGAGTTCGTGGCGGCCGGCCACGCCCTGCGCAAGAAGGTTCAGTTCGCCAAAGACGAGGATCTGCACGACATCTTGGACTACTGGAAGGGCGTGTCGGCCCAGCACAAGTCCTGAGCCCGCGGCCGCCCCGCCCCGCCCCCGCCCCGGAACGCGCGACGCCCAGGGGACCAAAAAGGACCCAGGACCCACCGCAGCCACTTGTAACCCAGAGACTGCCACGAAACGCCACACACGCGCGCGCACACACACACACACACACACACACACAGGCACGCACACGAGGGACTTCCGAAAACTGTGTCTGGGCGTGGGGGTGGGGGAGGGGAATCTTTTTTCATTATCTTTCCTCTTGGATTCTTCTCTGCCGCCTCGATCTTCCTCTCTGTCTTTATTTTCTTCCTTTTTTAAGAAAAGATAATAAAAGTAAAGTTCTCTTAAAAAGACCTAAAACACCAGACGTGGGGGTGTGGCCGGCGTGGCCTCCCGGCTCCCCCCCCACGATCGCCTCTGTCTGTGGTTTGCTGTGCATTCTCTCCTCGGCCTGTCTCTTGGCTGCTGACTCCGGAGGCCACCAGAGAGAGGCAGAGCCAACGCAGGCGGCCGGGTGGCCTCCAGGACCCCCGCCCGGAGCCCTGCAGGGGAGGCTGTGGGGAGGGCCTTGTCCGGGGGACGGCTGTCGGGGGTGGCTGGAAGGGGCGTGGCCCGTCCCCCCTGTATGCTGTCATCCCGTTGTTCAGAAAAATATTTCTATATTTGCAATGTTTGCTGTAAATCGAGAAAGAGACTATATCTACTAAAAAAAAAAAAAAAATTCTACAAAGGGAAAACCCAAATACTTGTACTGGGTTTTTACTATGGGACTTAGGGAGGGATCTGGGGGTTTTTTAATGTGCTATTTAGGGTGGTTTTATCGGGTTGGGTTGGGGCTGGGGTTATTTACAGGTAGGGTCACCACGGAGCCCTCCTCCCAGGACAGCAGGAGCAGGCTGTCGTGAGCATGGGTGGGGGGGCTCACAAGAACCCTGGGAGAGGTGAGCAGTCCACCCCGGGCTGGAGGACGTGCAGAGGCGGGTGAACGGTGGCTTGTGTCCGGTGCGTGCACCCAAGTGTTTGCGCACAGGCCGCAAGCCGCGTGGGTGTGAGTGGGCAGCCAGGGACGGGGGCCTGTGGGGGTTTGCGGGTGAGTCGGAGTCGAGGCGAGCCAGCCTCGGAGCCCCGCAGCCGGACGCACGGACGGGCACCTTGCTCACCCTGCTGTGCTCCCACATTCGGAGCCAGGGAGCACTTTGCGTGTGTGAACCGCGCGGTTCGCACTCTCCAGAGAAGACTGGATCCTGACGCCCCGCCCCCAGAAAGCCCCTCCCCGTGGCTGGTGCAAGTATCCTTACCACAAGGTCGCAGGCTCCCCCTTGCCACATCTGGGCCCTTGCGCCCAGCACCAGCCGGGGTCCAGCAAAGCCACCTCCTCCCAGGGGAGCCGGGGGGGCCCGGGGCGCTGCGGGGAAGGGGCGTCTCGCTCTGGCCCCTCCCTCCCTCTCACAGCCCCGGGGCCGGTCCTCCTGCACACGCACGCACGTGTCCCCACCACCGCTGGCCTGCCACCCCAGGCCCTCCTCCCTACGGCCCACACCCGACGCCCGGGGCAAACCTGTTCCCCGTCTGTATTTCTGACAAAGACCCAGTAAGACACTGGCGGGGGCGGGGGAGGTGCTGGGACTGGATCCCAGAGAGCAGAGTGACGGAGGCAGGTTTTCGGGATCCGGTAGGTCAGCAGGAAAGGGCTCAGGGCTGGGCACAGCCCTAAGACCAGTAGCCTCTGCTTGAGCACCTCCAGTGACAGGGAGCTCACCCCTTCCTCAGGAGCCGTTTCCAGCTTTAGGCACCTCCCTGAGACGGCGGGGAAGCCAGTGCCGGCCCCCAGGGCCCAGCTGACTCCCAGGCCCCGGCAGCCTCGCAGCGCCGCGCACAGGGCCGGTCTGCCCCCAACTAGTCCTCACCTCTGTGCTCCCCCCCACCAGGCCTCACCTCTGTGCTCCCCCGACTACATGAAGGTTCTGGGTAGGAGGCTCCGCATGGGGCAACCTGGGTGGGCTTTGACTGCCCCTCCCCCCGACTGAGCCCCTCCCAAGTCGGTCATCTCCTTGCTGTCTGCCGTGGGGTCCTGGGAGGACAGCACGGGGGAAGCCTGGTGACCGGCGAGAGAGGCAGCAGGGGCAGGAAGGGGGGGCACCCAGAGAGGGGACACAGTAACACAGGGCAGTCCTGGCCAGGGGACAGAAGTGGGGCCAGGCTCCTCAGCCCGCTGCTTCCTGTCACTGAGGAGATAAAATTGGCTATTTATAGGAAATCAGAGGACAACAGACACAGGACAGAGGCGCCTGCCCTGGGTAGGCAGGCCGGGTGTGTGAGAGGGACGCGTCACCGCCAGGGGCGCTGCCACCAAAGCAGGGGTCCAAGGGGAGGGGAGGGACCTGGAGAGGAACACACAATGGTGGAGGGGGGCGGGGCATCCCGTGCAGCCAAGAATGTTCCAGAAGCCCCGACCCTCCCAGGAACAGCCAGGGCTGGACAGAGGTGGCTCCGTGCCCGACGCCAGGCCAGTCCCAAAACGCAGGTGCGTGGGTCACCATGCCCTCGCTTGAAAGAGGTCATAGCGGAGTTGACGAGGGTAGACAGCACAGGAGAAGACACACCGATTAGGCACCTAACGTGTGCGGGCGGCACTCTCACACCATCAGAGCCCAGAGACAGATCCAACACTGCCCCCACCCTTGAGGAGCTCACGGCCGTCAGGGCACCCGACGCGGAGGCAGGTGGCCCAGCCCAGCCCAGGAGGCCCAAGGGAGGATGGGGACCCCGCACGGGAAGAACCTGGAAGGCTGCCTGGAAGGGGTGATTTTGGTCTGGATAAGGGAACCACAGTGAGGAGGGGGTGGAGGCTCCGAAGTCAAGAGGTCAGCATCCTCGTGGGCTCAGGACTGAGCTCCGAGCCCGGGATGAAGACGTGCAAGGTAAGCCCTGCCCCGTGGCCAGGGTCAGTGCTCAGGCTCCCGGAGGCGGCCTCGAAGGGCAGTGCCCATCGGGTGATGGGGCGCGAAGGCCAAGAGCGTCGGCTCACACCCAGCTTCTGCCCCTCACTACCCTATGACCACAGCAAGTAGGTGACCTCTCTGTGTCTCAGCGGGGTGCCGACACTGGGTCACCGGGAAGGTCAAATGGCACGTGGGGTCATCGCGCCATTGGCACGATAACGCTGCATCGCCAACGGCCACGTCGCGCTATTGCTCACACACCTGGGTGGCCGGCAAGGTGGCTCTGCCGATCCTGGTCAGCCCACCCGCGCGTCTGGGGGTGGCTGGTGGGGACAGGGTGGCAGGTGATACGGACACGGGGAGGCGTGAAGAATTAGGCCCATCTGAGAATAGAGGCCAAGTGCACGGCCACGTGGCACAGAGAGCAGCCCGTCCAGGACAGGTGATCCTGAGGCTTCATTCATTCTTCCCTTCAGTATGCAATTACGGAGCACCTACTGTGTACCGACACGCCAGAGACATCGAGACGTGTCCCCTCCTTGGAGAATGAGTCATTCGCAGTCCCAACAGGAAAGAGGCGACACCCCAAAATAGAGTAATCCAAGGGGCGTGCCTACAAAGGGGCCATTTCCAAGAGAGGGTGTAAGGACCCACAAGGGACAGCAAAGCTGTCAACACATGGTGGCCCCTGGGATGAGGAGGGGCTGTACAGACACCCGCCAGGGTCTGGAGAGGGGCCTCCAGTGGAGGGACCTCCAGCCTGAGGTGACTCCATAGGAGGGAGCTGGGGCACGTGTGCCGACCCCACACTCCTCCCTTCCCCTGCGGGGCTCCTCCTTGGCTGAATGGCCAGAAAACCCGATGCAGAGAGCCCAGGGACAAAGTCCATACACGTCAGCCCATGGAGGGAGCGGGGAAAGGAGGGTACAGCAGAGACGTGGGGAAGGAGGGGGGCAAAGGGAGAGGTGGCCACTGACCCACCAGTCCAGACGCAGTCCAGTGTGCAGTGATAAGACGCCAGGGGAGCACAGGGAAGGGGACTATCACTGCCCTCGCGATGGGGGAGACTTCTCAGGAAGGTCAAAACCTGCAAGGACAAACAGAAGGTGGGAGGAAAGGGACCCCGCCCCGAGGGGCACGTAGGTGCAGCTGGAGGTCAGAAGCTGGGGCAGTGTGGGGCTGGGGGCTGCCGGGACCAATGAGGGACCAATGAGGTCAGCTAAGCCAGGCTCTGGTGACCCACCTTACGGCCTTAAAGCGATTAGAGTCAGGCTGTGGGCAGTGGGGGACCGTTGGTGGCATTTGATAGAATAACAACCTGTGTTGATCCTTTTCTTATCTCGAAAGTAATCCTTTCGTTACATAAACTTTAGAAAACAGTTCATCGTAAAGAAGAAAAGAGCCATCATTCCATCTCACCACCCCAGGAAAAGCCATGGTTAACATTTTGGTATCTGCCTTTCTAGTCCCTCTTCTCTACAAACGCAGCAGGCTCGGGGCTTATAGGCCATCGTCAATTGTGCAAAGAATCTCCTTGTTTTCTGTAGCAACGTACCTCCCTCTGGAGCCTCTGTTCTCCCTGCGGGGGTAAAGGATGTGATGCATAGAGATGGGAGCCATGACAGACTGTTTGTGGGATCCAGTGGAGAAGACTGATGATGCATGGGAGGGAGAGGGGGGTCGCCAGAACATGGTCGGGGAAGAAGGGTTAAGGTTTGTTGCTTGAGGGGGCGGACGGTTTTCGCTAGTACAACGGACAGTTCACCCACCTGCCAGGGAGAGAGGACAGCGTCTGGGAATGAGGCAGGTACAGAGGCAAAATACGGGACTGGGGGTGGGGGGCTCGAGGGAGTTCTCCTTGATCACCACACCCTTCTCAGCACCTCTTCTCACCCCACGGCACTGCCTATTCGTTCTACTCTTCGGGAGGTTTTTTGATTTCCAATTTTTAAAATTTGAAATAATTATAGGGTCACAGGAAATAGTACGTAGCTGCCCAGCTCCCCAAGCCACCCACTCGGTGCTAAGACCTGACTGTAGTACAGCATCGAGACCAGGAAGATGTTGTGTCCATGGGTCCAGGTATGGTCACAGGGCTACAGACCTCGTTCAGCCCCCCACCAGCTTTCACATGCCCTCGTGCGCGGGTGTGGTCTGTAAATGTATCCCATGGGTGTGGATCTGTGTTCTCACCACCACAGTCAAGATACAGAACGACTCCTGCAGCCGTCTCCCGTGCCTCTAACTCTGTCCCTGTCCCCTGGCAACGCTAATCTGTTCACCTCTGTCACTTTTAGAATGTTATGTAAGTGGGATCATGCACTATGTAACCTTTGGATATTGGTTCTTTCACTGAGCGAAGGCTTTTGAGATCCGTCCTGGCTCATGTATGTATTTGTTATGTTCCTTTTTATTGCTGAGTAGTATTCCACTGTATAGATGATCTGCAACATTTGTTTGACCATTCACCTACTGAAGGACATTTGGGTTGTTTCCAATTTGAGGCTGCTACAAATAAAGCTGCTGTGAAAATCTGCACACGGGTTTTGGTGTGAAGTGAAATTTTCATTTCTCTGGCATAAATGCTCGGGAGTGCAATTGCCAGGCTGTGTGTGGTCACGTGCATGGTTCCTGTAAGGAACTGCTCACCTGTTTCCAGAGTGGCTGTACCATTTTACATTCCCCTTTTAGATGCCCAAGATACAATTTCTCCACATCCTCGCCAACAGTTAGTGTTATTGCCAATTTTTTATTTTGGTTGTTGTAACAGCATATAGTGAGATCTCACTGTAGTTTTTATTTATAAACATCTTCTCACATACTTGTTTGCCAGCAGTATCTCTTCTTTGAAGAAATACTTCAACTTCTACCCGTTTTATGAATTTTTTATTTTGACTGTTGAATTTGGAGAGTTCTTTACACTTTCTAGATACAAGACCTTTGTCAAATATGTGGTTTGCAAACATTTTCTCCCCATCTATAGTGAGTGTTTTCCTTAACAAGGTCTTCCATAATGCAAAAATTTTAAATTCGTTGAAGTGTCATTTATTAATCTTTTTTTTTATGTCATATTTAAGAATTCTTGCCTGGCCCTAGTCCTGAAAATGTTCTCTACGTTTTCTTTTAGAGGATTTATAGTTTCACTTTTTACATTTAAACCCACAGCCTATTTTGAATTAAGTTACATAAGATACTTTGTTGTTGCTTTTTTGTCTATGGACGTCCAAGTGCTCTCATGCTATTTGTTGGAAAGACCATCATGCTTCCTTCAGATGGCTTTGGCCCCTTAATAAAAATTAAGCAGGTGTACTGTGTAGGTCTCTTTGTGGGTTCTCCATTCTATCCTGTTGATGAACGTGTTTATCCCTCCACCGGCACCACCCTGTCTCAATTGCTGCAGGTGTATAGTAAATCTTGACACTGAATACAGTGACTCCTCCCACTTCACTCCCTTTTCCAAAATTGTTTTAGCTCTTCTAATTTCTTTGCCTTTCCATATAAATTTTAGAATAAGCTTATTTAAATGTATAAAAAAATCTTACTGGGATTTTAATAGAAATTGAGAGAAACCTATAAATTCAGGGAGAATGGACATCACTCTTATGTTGACTCTCCCAATTCATGAACATGGTATGCCGTTCCAATTCTTTGAATACCCTTTAGTTTTTTTTTTTTTTAATCATTATTTTGTAATTTTCAGCATACAGATTCTGCACACGTATTGTTGGATGTATACCTTTTTAGAAATTATGAATGGTGCTGTGTTTTAAATTTCAGCTTCCACACGTTCATCGCTATGTAGTGATGTGATTGATTTTTGTGTTCATCTTGTTCATTGCAACTTTGCTGACTTCAACTTTCAGTATTGTCTCTTTTTGGGTCTGATAATTTTTCTTTTCTCTAAAGCCTACATTATATAGTATTAATATACCCATGCCTTCATGTTGAAAGTTAATGGGTGCATGGTATATCTTTTATCATTCTTTCACTTTCAACATATCCACATAGCTACGTTTGAAGTGGGTTTCCTGTAGGTAGCATATAGTTGGGTAGTTAGGTAGTTGAGTAGTGTGTGTGTGTGTGTGTGTGTGTGTTTTAATCCACTCTTTCAATCTCTATCTTTCAATTGATTTATTAAATCCATTTACCTTTAAAGTAATTATAGATGTGTTAGGGCTTAAGGCTGACATTTTATTATTTATCTTCTGATTATTCTTTATTTTTTTGTTTTTTTTTTCCTGTTTCCTGTGTCTCGCCCACCTGTGGGTTACTTTAACCTTTATAATTTTATTTTTTCAATCTATAGTGTTTTTGAGTGTATCTCACTATATAGTTCTTTCAGTGGTAGCTGACACTCTAACTCTCCATATTACAATACACTGATGTAACTTACCACAGTCTCCTGGTAACAATATCCTATCACTTCCAGTGAAGTGTAGAAAACTTACTTTCATCTAGGCCCTTTATCTACCCTCTTCTTTTAAAGTATAATTGTCTTAGGTATTTCCTCTACAAACATTAAGCACTGTATCATTGTATTATTTTTTCTAACTTCCTGAAGTTTCAAGCCTCCTTCTGTTATAAATTCCTTTCTGTTTGGAGAACTTCCTTAGCAGCTACTCAAAGGTAAGTCTGCTAGTGACAAATTATCCTGGTGTTCCTTCATCTGAGAATGTCTTTATTTCCTCTGAATTCCTGAAAGACATTTTTGCTGGACATGGAATTCAGAGGTGGCACACTTTCTTTCAACATTGGAAAAATGCTACCTTCTGGCCTTCCTGGTTTTAGATGAGAAATCTGCTGTTATTCCAAGTATTATTTCTCTGCAACAGCAAGTGGTCCCACATTCCCATTAGGGTGCTCCCAGACGGAGAAGAGAGAGAAAAAGGGGGCAGAAATAATGGCTGAAAACATCCTAAGCCAGGTAAGGAAACAGACATCAGATTGAAGAGTCTGAAAAAGTTTAAAACAAGATGGACCAAAGAGGCCCACATCAAGACACATTATATAGTCAAGGTGTCAGAAGTTAAAAACAAGGAGAGAATCTTTAAAGCCGCAACAGAAAGACAACTTCTATGTAGGAAGGAGTCTTCAGCAGAAACTCTTCAGGCCAGAAGGGAGTGGCATCATATATTCAAAGTACTGAAACGAAAAAAGCCTCTACCCAAGAATATTCTATTCAGCAAAGTTGTCATTCAGAATTGAAGGAGAAAAAGAGTTTTCCAGGCAAGCAAAAGCTAAAAGAATTCATCACCAGCAGACCAGTCTTACAAGAAATGTTGAGGGGCTTTTAAAAACTGAAACAAGAGAGTGTTAATTACTAACAGTAAAACATGAAAGTACAAATCTCAAAATTCAGAATTAATCTAATTAAAAAAAATTTTTTTTAATGTTTATTTTCTTTTGAGAGAGAGACTAAGAGCATGAGCAGGGGAGGGGCAGAGAGAGGGAGACACAGCATCCGAAGCAGGCTCCAGGCTCGGAGCTGTCAGCACAGAGCCCAACGTGGGGCTCGAACTCATGAACTGCGAGATCATGACCTGAGCTAAAGTCAGATGCTTAACTGACTGAGCCACCCAGGTGCCCCAGAATTAATCTAATTTTGCAAAGGTAGTGGGTTAATCACTTATAAAACTGGTATGAAGGGTAAAAGACAAAAGTAAAGGATACACACAATAATTTATTAAGGGATACACAATATAAAAAGATGTAAATTGGGATATCAAACACATAAAAATATTGGGGCAAGTAAAAATGTAGGGCTGTAGAATGCATTCACACTTACGTTGTTATTGACTTAAAATAGACTGCTATAAATATGTCATTTTATGTATTCCTCATGGTAACCACAGAGCAAAAACCTATAGTAGATTCACAAAAGGAAAAGAAAAAGGGATGTAAGCATGAAACTACAAGAAATCATCAGATCACAAAGGGAGAGAGCAAGAGAAGATAGGAACAGAGGAAATACAAAACAGCCAGAAAACAATTAACAAAATACCAATAAGTACACACCTATCAGTACTTACTTTAAATGTCAATGGACTAAATTTTCCAATAAAAAGGCACAGAGTAGCTGAATGGATTTAACAACAACAACAACAACAACAACAACAACAACAACAACAACAAGACCCATCTACGCACTGCCTACAGAAGACTCACTTCAGATGTAAGGACACATAGAGACTAAAAGTGAAGGAATGGAAAAAGATATTCCATGCAATGGAAACAAAAAGAAAGCTGGGGTAAGCTACAACTCATATCAGACAAATAGACTTTAAAACAAAGACTGTAGGGGTGCCTGAGTGGCTCAGTCACTTGGGTGGCTGACTTTGGCTCATGTCATGATCTCACAGCTGGTGAGTTCGAGCCCTGCATCGGGCTCTGTGCTGACAGCTCGGAGACTGGAGCCTGCTTCAGATCCTGTGCCTCCTTCTCTCTCTCTGCCCCTCCCCTGCTCATACTCTTTATCTCTCTCTCTCTCATTCAAAAATAAACATTAAAAAAAAGACTGTAATAAAAGACAAAGAAGGGCACTACATAATGATAAAAAGGTCAATCCAACAAGAGGATGTAACAATTGTAAATGTTATGCACCCAACATAGGAGGAGCACAGAAGTATATAAAACAAGTACTAACAGATCAAAAGGGAGAAGTAGATAGAATACAATAATAGTAGGGGACTTTAATACACTTACATCAATGGCTAGATCATCCAGACAGAAAAATCAATAGAGAAACACTGGCCAGGAAATGTTGGGCTGACATGTTAGACCAGATGGACTTGATAGATATGTACAGAACATTCTACCCGAAAGCTACGGAATACACATTCTTCTCAAGCACACATGCAACATTTTCCAAGATAAATCACCTGTTGGGCCACAAAACAAGTCTTAATAAGTTGAAGAAAATTTAAATCAAATCAAGAAGTTTCTGACCATAGTGGTAGGAAACTAGAAATCAATTATAAGAAAACTGGAAAATTCACAAATCCATGGAGATTAGACAACATTTTACTGAACAGTGAATGGGTCAAAGAAGAGATCAAACAAGAAATGAAAAATGCATTGAGATGAATGAAAATGGAAATAGAACATCCCAGAATTTACAGGATGCAGCAAAAGCAGATCTAAGAAATTCCGGTGATAAATGCTGACTTCAAGAAATGAAAAAACTCAAATAAACAACCTAACTCTGCACCTCAAAGAACTAGAAAAGAAGAACAAACAAAACCCCAAGTTAGTAAAAGGGAGGAAATAATCATAATCAGAGGAGAAATAAATGAAATAGAGACTAAAAAGACAATAGAAAAGATCAGTGAAACTAACAGCTGTTTTGTTAAAAGGTAAACAAAAGTGTCAAACCTTTAGCTAGACTCACCAAGAAAAAAAGAGAGGACTCAGATAAATAAAATCAGAAACGAAAGATGTTACACCTTATACACAAATACAAAGGCTCATAAGACACTACTAAGAAAAATTATATGCCAACACATTACAGAACCTAGAAGAAATGGATAAACTCCTAGAAATGTACAACCTACCAAGACTGAATCATGGAGAAATAGAAAATCTGAACAGACTAATTACTACTAGTAAGGAGGTAGAATCCGTAATCCAAAGCTTTCCAACAAGCAAAAGTCCAGGACCATATGGCCTCACTGGTCAATTCTATGAAATGGTAAAAAAAAATTACTACCAATTCTTCTCACACTCTTCAAAAAAAAAAAAAAAAAATGTAAGAAGGGAGAACACTTCCAAACTCATTGTACGAGACCAGTATACAACCCTGATGCCAAAACCAGACAAGGACACCACAAGAAAAGAGAACTACAGGCCAATATCCCTGACGGACATGCATGCAAAACTCCTCAAAAAACTGCTGGCAGAACGAATTCGACAATACATTAGAAGGATCATACACCATTGTCACGGGGGATTTATTCCAGGGGTGCAAGAATGGTTCAACATCCACATCGGTCAACGTGATGCACATTAACAAGGAAGGATAAAAATATTTTGATCATCTCAATGAAAAAGCATTTGACAAAAGTCACCATCTATGATTCAAAAAAAAAAAAACTTTCAACAAAGTGCAAATAGAGGGGACCTTTCTTGACATAATAAAGACTGTAGATGAGAAGCCCACATCTAGCGTCACACTCAATGGTTAAAAGCTGAAAGCTCTTCCTCTAAGATCAGGAACAAGACAAGGATGTCCGCTGTCACCACTTTTATTCAACACAGTGTGGGAAGTCCTAGCCACGGCAGTTAGGCAAGGAAAAGAAAATGTGCCCAAATCAGAAAGAAAGAAGTGTCACTGTGTGTAGACGACACGATATTATGTAGAGAAAACCATGAAGACGCCACCAAAAAACCATCAGAACCGATCAGTTACTTCAGTAAACTCACAGCATACAAAATTAAAGTACAAAATCGGCTGCATTTCTATACGCCAACAATAAACTCTTAGAAAGAGAAATTAAGAAGACAGTCCCCTTTACAACTGCATGAAAAGGAATAAAATACCTAGGAATAAATTTAACCAGGGTGGTGAAAGACCTGTACACTGAACACTACGACATCGATGGAAGAAACAAGACACACAGATGGGAAGACAGTCCGTGCTCATGGACTGGAAGAACCAATGTGCTCAAAATGTCCATACTACACAAAGCAACCTACAGATTCAATGCAATCCCTAAAGAAATTCCACAGAATTCCATTTTTTCACAGAAATAGAACAAGCAATCCTAAAATTTGTATGGAAACACAAAAGATCTCAAATACCAAACAAATCAATCTCCAGAAAGAAGAACAAAGCTGGAGGCATCACGTCCCCTGATTTCAAACTATATTATAAAGTTACAGGAATCAAAACGGTATGGTACCGGCACAAAAAAACCAGACACATAGATCAGTGGAACAGATTAGAAAACCCAGAAATAAACCCATGCATATAGGGTCAATTAATTTACAATAAAGGAGCCAAGAACATATGATAGGAGAGGGGCAGTCTCTTCAATAAACGGTGCTGGGAAAACTGAAGTCACACACAAAAGAAACGGGTCCACTTTCTCCCACCACACGCACAGATCAATGCAAAATGGACTGAAGACTTGAATGTTAAGACTTGAAACCATAAAACTCCTAGAAGAAAACATAGGCAGTAAGCTTCTTGACATCAGTCCTGCTGCTGATGTGGTTTTTTTTTTTTTTTTTTTTTTTTTTAACGTCAGAAGCAAAGGCAATACAAGCAAAAACAAAGCAGTGGGACAGCATCCACCTGCAAAGCTTCTGCCCGGCACAGAAAACCATCCACAAAATGAAAAGACAACCCGTTGGAATGGGAGAAAATATTTTCAAATCAGATCTCTGAGAGGGGGCTAATGTCCAAAATATATAAAGAACTCCTACAACTCAACAGCAAAACAAAAACAAAAACAAAAACCAACAATCCCATTTAAAAACGAGTAGAAGACGCAGAGCAGGTATTTTCAAAGAAGACTTCCAGGTGGCAAACAGGTACAGAAAAAGGTGCTCAACAGCAGTTATCGATCATCAGGGAAATGCCAATCAGGACCACAGTGAGAGGCCACCTCACACCTGACAGAATGGCTAAACCAACGACAAAGAAATAAGAGATGTTGGCGAGGATGTGGAGAAAAAGGAACCCCTGTGCACTGTTGGTGGGAATGCAGACTGGTACAGCCACTCTGGAAGACAGTATGGAGGGTCCTCACAAAATTAGACATAGAATTACCCTACGTTCAGCAATTTCACTTCTGGATATTTACCCAAAGGAAAGAAAAACACTAACTTGAAGACATATCTGCACCCCCATGTTCACTGCGACATTATTTACAAGGGACAAAACACAGAAGTAGTCAAGTTTCCATAAATGGATGAGTGGATACAGGAAGCAGAAAACGTGGCATAGACACACTCCAGAATATCAGCCTCAAAAAAGGAAATCTTGCCATTTGTGACAACATAGCTGGGCCTCAAGGGCATGATGCTACATGAAATAAGAGAAAAACAGACAGTGTATGCTCTCATTTCTATGTGGAATCAAAAAAGAAAACAAAACTATATGCTCATACAGAGAAAAGATTGGTGGTTGCCAGAGGTGGGGGTTGGGGGTGGCCAAAATGGGTGCAGGGGGTCAAAACATACAAACTTTCAATTATAAAATAAGTAAGTCCTGGGATGTAATATGCACCATGTAACATGCGTGATGACTATAGTTAATATACCATGTAACATATTTGGAAGTTGCTCAGACAGCTGATCTTAAAAGTCCTCATCACCAGAAACAATTTTTGTAACTATGTGTTGTGATGGATGTTAACTAGACTTACAGAGGGGATCATCTCACAGTATCTACAAATACTGAACCATCATGTGCCACATCTGAGACTAATATATGTCAATTACATCTCAGTTTAAAAAAAATATTTTCAGTCTACATTCTTCCTTCTCCTCTTCTGGCACAAGTGTTAGATCTTTTGTTGTTGTTCACAGATTCCCAGAAGTCTTTTCATTTATTTCCAGTCTGTTTTCTCTCTGTTGTTCAGATAGGGACATTTCTATAATAGGTCTTCAAGTTTATGGATTTTTTTCTGTTGTCTCCAAATGACTATTCAATTTGTCCAGTAAATTTTTAGTTTTGATGCTTGAATTTTTCAGTTCTATAATTTCCATTTTATTTTTTATATCTTTTTATATCTTTCTTTTTCATATGTTTCAAGAGTGTAATTACTTGTTGAAACATTCTTTATGGTTGTTCTGGTTCTGGGGATGATGAGTGGGTTTTATTGTGTGCGCACCTTTGTTGCTCTTTAAAAGTTTCTCTCTTTGTTTTTAAGCATAGAAAGAGCAGTGATGTTCAGACTCCTTCGTGACCGGAATACACATAGAACCCACCAGTGGTAAAAAAAACAAAAAAACAAAACAAAACAAAACAAAAAGCCAGCATGGATAAGGACTATATACAACCAGCCTGTCCACAAGAGTTCATATAGCCTAATGAGCAGCACTAGAAAAATATCTTCCTGAACTCTCTGAAAATATGAGCTATAATTTTATTTTTTCAATATTAAAAAATGTTTTAATGTTATTTTTGAGAGACAGAGACACAATGGGAGTAGGGGAGGGGCAGAGAGATAGGGAGACACAGAATCTAAAGCAGGCTCCAGGCTCCGAGCTGTCGGCACAGAGCCCGGTGTATGGCTCGAACCCATGAACCGTGAGGTCATGACCTCAGCCGAAATCGGACGCTTAACCGACAGAGCCACCCAGGCGCCCCTTTTTAAATTATTTTCTTAAGTTTATTTATTTTTGAGAGGGAGCGAGAGAGCGTGCACACGTGGGGCAGAGAGAGAGGGAGACAGAGGATCCCAAGCAGGCTCCACACTGTCACCACAGAGCCCGACACAGGGATTCAACTCACGAACCGTGAGCTCATGACCTGAGCCGAAATCAAGAGTTGGACGCTAACCTGACTGAGTCACCCAGGAGCCTCGAACTAGAATTTTAACTATAAATGGGTCCTTTTTCCTGTTTACCTTGGTTTTTGCCATCAGACACACGGCTCAGATTTCTGGTGGGTCTCAGCACTCTTTGTAGTTCAGAGTGACAGTTTAACAAGCTCCTTATGCTCTTTCGCACCTGGACAGAGTTTGCTAATTCGGGCAGCAAGGAGGGTGAGCTGGAAGGGCATTTTGTTGGGAGACCCCAACCGACGACACATAGATCTTTCATCTTGGGCCAGTTTCTCCAAAAGTTATCCCGTAACGTGCCGAGCGCCCGCATCTGGGAGCCAAGGGAGAGGAGAGGCCAGAGTGCGACTGCCGCTTTCCAGCTCTGGTGCTCTGTGTCCAGCCCTCATCAGCGCCTGGTGTCCCTGAGCCCAAGGTCTCTGCGGATCTTCCTCTCCGGGGACGAAATTTCTGAACAAGGAAGTCACCCGGTGGCTTTCCTTCTTAAACCAATACAGTCCGTGCACCCTTTGGACCGTCAGCCCGCAGATTTGTACCGTGTGTGATGAGGGATTCTCTCCTCTCCGGTGCCCCGGGGACCCCGCACGTCCCGTGCAGTGTGAACCGTCCTTCAGAGACTTGAGAAAACAGCCACGCCAATCATCTTCTGTGGGATTTCATTCTTTCCCGCACCTTTGGCTGAGAAAGGCCGCATAGCGTTTGTCCTGTCTTGTGACAAGGGAGCGAGCGTTCGTGACCCTGTGACACTCGGCCTTGGCCACGGGCTGCCCCGTGGAGACGGGGCACGATCTTCAAGCACCTCCACGACAGGCAGTGGAAATCATCCCGAGGGCCATCCCGCAGGCCGTTCCCGTGGCTCCTGCGGTGTGAGGCCCCCCCCTCACGTGGGCAGACCCAGCCCTGTCCCGGACAGGCCAGGCCTGCCCCTGCCCCCCGATCCTGGGCGGGGTGAGGCGGGGGCAGAGCGGGGGGACAGGCACCGTCCCACGAGAAGCCTGCTTCTCTCGGGACTTCTGTGTGGTCTCCGAGCGAGGGGCTGCTCCCCCCCACCCTCCACCGACAGCGAGGCTCCCAGGGAACCTGGAGGTTCAAAGTTCCCAAGTCTATCCACTCGACGTCCCTGCCCCGGGCCTCGACCCTGACTTTTGTGTCGGAGGCCGGACAGGGCTGCGGACGGAAGACCTTCTCGTCTGGCACCACAGTGCCCTCCCGCCCCTTGCCTGACCCCCAACCCCCCCCACCGCCCCGCCACAGCTGGCCCTCTGGCCCCGTCCACAGACCACTGTGCTTCTCCAACACCGGACGAGTGCCCGGCCCGGCCGCCTACTCCCTCTGCCCCCTGGGGGGCACTTGTGCAGCCTTGTGGATGCCCTGCCGCCCCACTTGCTCCCAGGGAGGGCTCCTGCCTGCCGCCTGCCGGACCTGAGTTCAGCGTCTGGTCCTGAGAGTCAGCAGGGCCCCCCCCCCCACCGCCCCCGCCGCCCCCCGCCACCATCTACCACGAGGTGATGTGGTCTGGGCTCTCTCCACACAGAGTCCGCGGCAGGAATCCCTGGCCAGCCGCATAGGGGGTGCTCCCGGGAGGAGCCTGATGTTAAGTGAGGGCGTGGTTTCCCCCAAAGGGCAGTCCCTGCCTGGTTGTTGGGGGGGGAGGGGGAGCTCTGCCTCACAAACGTCACGGGAGCCGTCTGGCCCGGTGGTGAGGGCGCCGGGAGGCTGAGCGTCAGCCCCGACTGCCCCGGGCGGCGGGGGGGGGTGGGTGGGCTGCGAAGAGGGTGGCAGGTGTGACCCTTGGCACGGTGACCTGCAGCTGTGGGCAGACAGGACCCAAGGGGTCCGAACGGGCTCCTAGAGCGCCTGCCCCGCCCGCCCGTGTGCCCGCTGCACCAACTTCCATGACCCAGGGCATGGGTTTGACTTAGAAGTCTTTGAATGCTTATTTAGCAAAATGCAGCAGTCCTTTTTCTTTATAGATTCTATTTTTTTTTAACGTTTATTTGTTTTTAAGAGAGACAGAGCATGAGCGGGGGAGGGGCAGGAAGAGAGGGAGACCCAGAATCGCAAGCAGGATCCAGGCTCTGAGCTGTTGGCACAGAGCCCGACGTGGGGCTCGAACCCACGAACCATGAGATCGTGCCCTGAGCCGAAGTTGGACGCTCGACCGACTGAGCCCCCCAGGCGCCCCTGAAGATTCTATTATTATTACAAGATTACTCACGACAACCCAAAGTGGACCCACTGGACGGTCCTGTGAATCTTCTGGAACACTGGACACTGTCCATGGCTGGGGAGGCGCGAGCCCCACGGCAGTGCACGGCGGCTGCCAGCCGCAAGGGAGCCTGGGCCGCCGACCCGGACCAGCTCCGGGTGCCGCTCGCCCCTGCCACGAGTTTCCCGTCAGCTTCGAACGTTCATGTTACAGTTTTAATACTCCGGAACTTCTGCTGCTCGGGCCTGTAAAGTAGGGACCCTGGAACATTCCTTCCCGGTGGCGGACCAGATGTTCAACAGCATTCTGGAGCAATCCATCCTGCGTCCGCAGACTCGACACGCCGTCCCGCCAGCCCGAAACCCTCATCTGCGGCCGCAGCGGCCTCTGGGTCCCAAGTCCTTCGTTCATCGGCCTGTCTGTCCCTCCCCAAACTCGTGCTGTGTTCGTTAGCTTAGACGGTGATGCGGTTTAGGATCTGCTGGGTAAGCCCCCTTCGTTATTCCTTTATGTTTTCAATTCTTCCTTGGTGGTGCTCACACCTGTATTTTTCGATGAACATTAGAATCGCTGCTCCTACTCCAGAGGGCCGGCTGGGACTTGTAGGGGATGGCTTTAAATCTACAGACTAACTCGGGGGACAAGTGCGTCTTTACAGTATCAGGCCCTCCGACGCAGCGACACCACGGCCCTCCCCTTCCATTCGAAGGCTTCTCTCTGCCCTGGGGTGGAAGGTGCACGTGTGCGAGCGTGTGCGACAGGCCCGGCACCCCTTCCTGCTGGAGCCCCCTCTTCCGGGGAGAGAGACGTTCCCAGGGCTACGATCCCCACCAAAGGGGTGAGGCCGTGGACGAATCCAGTCCCCTGCCAGTGATGGCCTCACGGCTCAGGCAAGATCCGCGGGTCCCTCGTGAGACTTCACGCGTGGATTCCAGGAAAGAAAGGGCTTCCTCTTCTCCGGGGTCACCCCCCACCGGAAAGAGGGGTTGGGCCTGTGGAGTCTGAGAAACTAAACGGCAAAGGACCACCGTTTCTTGAGCACTTTCCGCGTGCCGGGCGCGGTTCCCCCAATTCTCCAGAACGCACTCCGGCAGGCCCCACGATCGTCCGACGCTCAGCCCCTGTTGGACCCCGACGTTCACACCCACACTGGTGTGTGCAGCCTGCATTTCCGCTCTGAAGGCAGGCCCCACCACCCCTCCCACTCCGCATACGAGGCAACGAGCACAGTCCTGGGTCACACGGCCGGCCAGGGGCGGGGCCCGGATCCCCTTCTCAATCCGGAAAGTGGTCTGGGAGTGAGATGTCAGGAAGGACACCCCAAGGGGTGGTGGGGGGTGCAGTGAGCCCCACGCCCAGCCGGGAAGACAGCCACCCTCATTCCGTGCAGGAAGTTGGGGGGACTGTCCCTCGTCACCAGCGGGACACGTCCCTTGGGCACAGAGCCTGGAGCTCTCGGCCTTGGGGGAGGGGAAGCTGGCTCTCCTGGCCTGGATGCTCTGCCCACCCGGCCTCCCAGCTTCTGCTCGGGCTGGAGACAGCGATTCATCCCGCGGGGGTCCGGGTGGCGGCCTGAGGCTGAGTGACAAGGTGGTGCCCGCGGCCCCAGGGAGGGGACCGATGAGGTTCACCTTCCCGTCCCGCACCACCCCCCTCCACCCCGTGTGAAACTCTCCTTGTGTTTCAGGTGGGCCAGTGACCGGGCTTGGCCGGCCAGAACATTCCATTCTGCCGGTGGTGCTGCGCCCAGCATGGGACACCCGCGAGGGTCATTTCTGTCACCTCTTCTATGAAATACGGCTGAGAAAATTGTTTTATTGAATTCCATATTTCTGACAACCAAGATATCATCAAGATGTGCAGTTTAGGGGCGCCTGGGTGGCTCGTCGGTTGAGTGTCCGACTTTGGCTGAGGTCAGGATCTCGCGGTTTGTGGGTTCGAGCCCCACGTCCGGCTCTGTGCTGACAGCTCGGAGCGTGGAGCCTGCTTCGGATTCTGTGTCTCCCTCTCTCTCTGCCATTACCCGCTCACACTCTGTCTCTCGCTCCCAAAAAATAAACAAAACGTTAAAAAAAAATTAAAAAAAAAAAAGACGTACAATTTAGGTGACTTCTACATTTTCTTGATGTGCTTTTCAGTTTTTATTTTTTGATATAATTGAGCGTCAAGTTAACTAAGAGCGTATACGGCGTGCTCTTGGTTTTGGGGTCGATTCCCGTGATTCTTTGCTCACATACAACACCCAGTGCTCATCCCCACAGGTGCCCTCCTCAGTGCCCGTCACCCGCTTTCCCCTCTCCCCCGCCCCCATCCGCCCTCAGTGCATTCTCTGTGTTTAAGGGTCTCTTCTGGTTTGCCTGCCACCCTCTCCATTTGTAACTGTTTTCTCCCCTTCCCCTCCCCCAAGGTCTTCGGTGAAGTTTCTCAAGATCCACATGAGTGAACACATATCATATCCGTCCTTCTCTGACTGACTGGCTTCACTCAGCGTCCACGTTGCCGCAAATGGCACGATTTCGCTCTTCCTCATTGCCGAGGAGTATTCCGTTGTATGTACAGACCACGTCTTCTGTTCTTCAGTTTTAAAACAGAAACGGGCAACGAAAAAGGAGCAATTTCAATTTTCAAAAATCAGAGTCAGAAAAATATTTCGTCGAGGAACTCAGATCTGCTCTTTAGCAAGGCACAGCGCTAGACTGTCCGCGGTGAGGCGCCCTCGGTGGCAAAGGGGACTCTGCAGATGTGAGCTGGGGAGAGCGTTCTGGATGACCCAGGTGGGCTCAGTGTGGCCACGCAGATCCTTAAAAGCGGGACGGCCTCCTGCTGCGGCCAGAGAACCTGGCCGCGGAAGCGGGTCAGATGGCGACGGAGGCTCCCCCTTGTTGCTGCTCTGAGGGTGGAGGCTGGCGCCCAGCCGGGGCCCGAGGGCGGGGGGCTCTCCAGATGCAGGAAGAGCCCAGGGCGTGGGTTCGCTCCTGGAGGTTCTGGGGAGACCCCGCTCCAGGCCGCCTCCCCTCCGGCTGCAGGTGGTTTGTGGGCAGTCTTCGGGGCTCCTGGGCCGTTAGACACTCCCGTCTCTGCCGTCACCCTCCCACGGCGTCCCCCTGTGCGTCTGTCCTCCTCTTGTAAGGACACCGGTCAGACAGGGTCAGGGCCTCCCCAACAACCTCGCCTTGACCTGGTTCCGTCCTAAACCAGGCCACCTTCACAGACACCGGGGGTTAGGGCTCCAACATCCTTTGTTGGGGTGGGCACGATTCAACCCATAACACACACGTCTCAGTACAACAGTAACACTGACCGCTGGAAGGACGTTTCCTGGGAAGGATGTGTGCCGGGGGCCCTGGGAAGAAATGGAGGGGCTGGGGGATTAAGAACCACGGGGACTGCTTATGAACTTTATCATGGATTTTAAATCCTCAGCAGATCTCACCTCCCCCCAGACATCCTGGTGCCGCCCCTGGTGGGCCACCACGTCCCAGCCACAGTGACTGCTGCACGGACGAGCAACGTCCGTGGGGGGAGCTTCCCCGGGTGTGTCTAGCGGTGGGTGGGTCTGTCCACCCCCGTGGCTGGGGCCGTGGCTCCAGCCTTCTCCTGCTGCTTCCTGGAGAGAGCGAATGGGTCACCCGGGGCAAGAGGAGCCGGGCAGGGAGGATCTGCCCCCAGCGGGACCCGGCCGTGCGCAAGCCGGTCCCCTGGCTTCCCCACGTCACTTCAGCTGGGACCCTGTTACCTCCAACGAGAGGCCCACACGCCCTCATGAACACTGACTCTGAAGTTCTGTAATTTTTTCCCGAGAACTTACGCATATCTAATTTTGTGCCGTTATTATTTTGTCATTTTTTTTAAATGCCTATTTTTGAGAGAGAGAGACAGTGCGTGAGTGGGGAAGGGGCAGAGACAGGGGGAGACACAGAATCCGAAGCAGGCTCCAGGCTCTGAGGCATGAGCACAGAGCCCAACGTGGGGCTCGAACCCACCAACCGTGAGATCACGGCCTGAGCCAAAGTCGGACACTTAACCGGCTGAGCCACCCGGGTGCCCCCCGATGATGGTTTTAATGCAGTTTTTCTGATCATCCTTCCTGAGCTTAAGATGAAGAGTCTTGAATTGGACAAGAGGATATTATTTCTCTGCAGAGAAAGAGAAGCCAGAAAATACCCAAATGAGACCACGCACTCACGGGATGGTCTCAGGAGCAGCGCGGGGATGAGAGGGGCGGGGCCGGGAAACCGGAAGAAGGATCCAGAGCAATCCCAGGCTCCGAAGGGCGGACGGAACACAGACGGGAACCACGACGGGGTCTCCAGCACTTGAGAGGCGACGCCAGAGTGTGGCGTTCTGTGGGCGGGGTCCCCAAACGGTGAGGAGAAAGCAGCACAGGAAATAATGCTTGAAGAAACCACAGCCCAAACTCCTCAAATCTGGAGAAAAACGTAAGTTCACAGAGCCTGGATCTGTCCTCCCATCGTAAATCGAAATCGCAGACCCGGATGTCAAACCAAGAGCAAAGCCTTTGAGAAGAAAACACACCAGAGGGTCTTTGGGAGCTCAGAATTACGTGCAAAAGCACAGTCCACACGGGAAAGGGCTGGTGACTCGGATGAACCCTGGGGATGAAACTGTCAGGGGAAGGACAGGAGCCCACAGTCTGGGAGGGGACGGGCCACTCGCAGACACAGCCAACTTGGGTCCCGAACAAAGAGCGCTCAAGGCCCGGCCGTGGGAAATCTCTCAACACGCATGTTTGCAAAGAGGCTGGGCGGGGGGCAAACGAGCGCATCAGCCCTTTGGGAGACGCAGTCAAGGTGACCGTTGGTGCAAAACGGCGCCTCCACTCCCAACCGCAGCGTCAGCATGTCAGAAACGCGCAACGGCCCCGGAAGACGGTGATCCTACCGTGGGCACCGACCCGAGAAAGCCGAAAAGTTATGCAATTACACACTAATTACACAAATAAAAATGACACAAAAATCTGTACCTGAAAGCTTATCGTGGCTTTACTCTCCATCCCCCCAAACCCAGAAAACCCAAACGTCCTTCAGCTGGCGAGCAGGTGAGCCGATGTGGTACACCCGCTCCAGGGAGCCTGCCCGGTCACAGGGAGGACACCCCCCCCCCCCACAAACCCGCTCCCAGAGTCGCTCTCAAAGGCGTTGCACTGAGAAAAGCCAGACCTCCAGGCTGCACGCGGGGCCCCGCGATGGAATGATGCCGGGTGGCTGCCTCTGGGAATGGGGAGCCAGGCAGGTGCCGGGGTGCAGGGCAGAGGAAGCCTCGCTACAAAGGGCTGACGCCCGGGGGTTAGCAGGTTGACTTTGGGTGTGGCGACGTGACTCCGTGCATTTGCCAAATTCGTACAATCCTATGCCAGAAAAAGTGAATTTTACTGCATGTGAGCTAAAACATAAGCTTGAAAAGGAAAAGATATCTTCCAAGACAAATCCTGCTTCGGTGTATTAGCAATAACCACCAGAACCACGTGGGAAAAGAACCCATTCAAAATAATCACAGCTTTGGGGCGCCTGGGTGGCTCAGTTGGTTAGGCGGCCGACTTCGGCTCAGGTCACGATCTCGCGGTCCGTGAGTTCAAGCCCCGCATCGGGCTCTGTGCTGACAGCTCAGAGCCTGGAGCCTGTTTCAGATTCTGTGTCTCCCTGTCTCTCTGCCCCTCCCCTGCTTGTGCTCTCTGTCTCAAAAATAAATATTTAAAAAACCCTTTTTTTTCATTGACATCAGACGATCGCAACGGCTAGACAGTCTCGGGATTGGGGTCTGCTGGCTATCTTCTTCCCTGTGTACTGGTCAGATTTTCGTTTCTTTTCTTTCCTCTCTCTTTTTAATATTTATGTATGTATGTATGTATGTATGTATATATTTATTTATTTATTTATTTATTTAGTGAGCAGGAACCAGCGGAGGAGGGGCAGAGAGAGAGAGGGGGGCGGAGAGAGGATCCCAAGCAGGCTCTAGGCTGGCAGCGTAGAGCCCAACTCAGGGCTCGATCCCCCGAATCGTGAGATCACGACGTGACCTGAAATCAAGAGTCGAACACTTATCCAACTGAGCCGCCCAGGCGCCCCTCTCGTGTCTCTTCTGAGTCTGGTAATTCTGGACCACATCCTGGACATTTTGAGACTCTCAATCCCACCTAATGTTCTAGAGAACGTGGCTGTGGTCAACCTGGTTAGGTCCAGACCGCAGGTTCTGGCTCCTTCTGTGGGTGGCGGTTCCAAAATCTGCTCAGTTTCCAGAGCCTTCCCTGCATCGGTGGGGTCTACCTGGCTCGGGTGCCGTGGCGGGATCGGTCTGGGTTTGGGTGGTGGCTCAGGTCCCGGGCTCTCGGATAGAACCGCCTTTACACAGGTCACGTCTGCTCCGCTCACGGTCCTGTTCTGGTCATCCAGAACGGTGTCTGTCCTATTCCAGTACCCGACTAGCGGCTTGCCCCGTGTCCTGTTCGCGGGGAGGCCAAGTCCCCCCCGTCCAGTACTTCAAGAACTGCTTCGGCCGTTCCGGGCCCTTCGGTCTTCATGCGAGTTCTGGGGTCAGCGTGTCCAGTCCCACGAAAATCCCGTGGGCACGGCTAGTGAGTCACCGCCCGGTAGCGTTGCTGAGGCTCGAGGACAATTCAGTTTTCTGGGCATTTGTGTTAAGGACGGATGCTACTTTTTCCCTTACATGCTTTTCCTGTACCTGTCGAGATGACCAAAGATTTTTTTTTTTTTTTTTTTTATCCTTTATCCTGTAACCATGGAGAAATGCATAAATACATCCATGGTAAAGCAGGCTTTCAATCCGGGGTTAAACCAAATGGGGTGATAGTGTGCGACACAGATTTTTAGTGCTGCTCATACGGTTTGCTAAATACGTATTTTTAGGATTTTGCATGTATATTTATCGGGGGTTGCAGCTAAGTGTGCTTTTTCTTGCCGTCCTTGTCGACGGGCATGAAGATTTTTTAACCCTCACAGAAACGGCTAGGGAATGTTCTTTTTTGTTCTCTTTTCCGTAAGACTTTGAATAAGATTGGCATCACCTGTGCCTTGAATACGTTTAGCTAGAACCTTCCCGTAAAAAAGGCTGAGGCTAGTTTTCACATTGTGGGAAGGTTTCTAAAACACAGGAGAGTTTTGTTGTTGTTATCACACCATTCATGTTGTGGCTCTTGCGTTTTCCCGGGAACCGGTTTCATCTGCATTTTCGAACTTGTGGGCAAAAAGATATTCGCGATCCTGCCTCGTTAACTTCGACTCTGTCCTGCCATCTGAAGCTGTGTCCTCTGTTCCAGTCCTAGCTCTTTTATTCCAATGATGATTTTAATCCATCGGTCTTGCCAGAGGCTTGTAAACTACATTAGTCTTCCCCCCAAACCAGCCTTATTTTTGTCCTTCCTCTCCTGTACCTTCATTTTCCACTTCATACATTCCCATTTCGTCGTTTCCCCTCCATTTCTCTCTTTCTTTTTTAGCTTATTTTTTTTTAATTTTTTTTTAACATTTATTTATTTTTGGGACAGGGAGAGACAGAGCATGAACAGGGGAGGGTCAGACAGAGAGGGAGACACAGAATCCGAAACCGGCTCCAGGCTCTGAGCCGTCAGCCCAGAGCCCGACGCGGGGCTCGAACTCACGGACCGCGAGATCGTGACCTGAGCTGAAGTCGGATGCTCAACCGACTGAGCCACCCAGGTGCCCCGATTTAGCTAATTTTTTTTTGAGAGCGAGCAAGCGAGCATGAGCAGGGGAGGGGTAGAGAGAGAAGGCGAGAGAGAATCCCAAGCGAGCTCTGCATCACCAGCACAGAGCCTGATGCAGGGCTCGATCTCACGAACTGTGAGGTCATGACCTCAGATCACGACCTGAGCCGAAATTAAGAGTCGGGTCTTTAACCGACTGAGCCACCTACGTGTCCGTTTCCCCCGTTTTCTTGGGAATTACCTTGTTGTTTTTATCTACAGTTTTTTTTAATGATTTTAAGTTTATTTATTATGAGAGAGAGAGAGAGAGAGAGAGAGAGAGAGAGCGCGCGGAGGAGGGGCGGAGAGAAGAGAGGGAGAGAGAGAGAAAATCCCGAGCAAGCTCCCTGCCGTCAGCACAGAGCCTCACACAGCTTCTGTCCACCGCCCTGACCCGACGCCCCCTGGGCCTTCCTGCTTACTCGGCCACGGCCACGGCCACGGCCACGGCCGGGCTTCCTGCCTGCGCCTCCGTGCAGCCTCCTCCAGCCTCGGACCGGCTTCCCCTGCAGCCGCCTGCCCAGCCCGCCCCGCCCCTGCTCTGCCCGCTGGGCGCCTTCCTCAGGCCTGTCTCCTCCCCCAGCTTTCTCACTTCCCGTTCAGCTGCGTCTACCTGCGGTTCATTCGGTCTTTCCAAGGATTTCAAGGTTTGTTCCTGCTCGTATCCGTCCTAGTTTGTGCCTTTCTTGTCCAGTCTTTCCATTCTCCTGCGTTATGCTTTCGTGCCCCTATTTTGTGTCTTTAAACACGTTTGTCTTACCCCCTGCTTCTGCTAAGTCACATCCGGAGTCTGGACAGACCTAGTTTCTAGTGTCGTGTCCGCCTCGTCAGCATGTTGCCCGACTCCTGTAGGTGTTTTTATTTTAATTTCTAAAAAACATTTATTTTTGAGAGAGCGAGAGACAGTGTGAGCCGGGGAGGGGCAGAATGAGAGGGAGACACAGAATCCGAAGCAGGCTCCAGGCTCTGAGCTGTCCGCACAGAGCCCGACGCGGGGCTCGAATCCGTGAACCCCGAAATCGTGACCTGAGCCCAAGTCGGATGCTCAACCGACCAAGGCCCCCAGGCGCCCCTCTTAGAGGTTATGACATTTGAAAAACATTTCCGATGTGTATGTGTTTCATACAAATCCCTAAATAACTAGGTTTGACCTTGACCTTGGAGCTCTCTGAGGCCTGGGCTGAGATGTGCTCCTTCAGAGAAACCCGTTTGCCTCAGGCAGACCCGTGGCGCCCGATGGGCTCATGTTAAATTAGAATTCTGACCTTGCCATTCTCGGGGTCACACAGAGAGTCTAAAATTCAGGCTGCAAACCCTCCCCAGGGCTGACCAGTGCCACGAATTCCCCAGGGATTTTAAGAAAACACCAATTTTTCCAGGACTGAAGTTGAGACAGTTTCCTAGAGAAGGATGGGAACGTTTTCTGCTTCAGTGACTCACGGAGGGTGAGGCCCGTCCTGAGTCCCGCTGTCAGGCTGGGGGTCTCTGCCCCACCCCTACCTGGGCCCCTCTGGGCACAACAGACCGCCTGTCGCCCTGGGGGACACAAGTTCAGTACCGCCCCCCCCCCCCCCCCCCCCCCACCTCCTGGACTCCCATTGGACTTTGTACCCAAGACTCAGGCTCGGCCTTCCTGGGCAGGGTCTGCGGGCCGTCCTCTGGCGGGGGGGTGGCCCCAGGGTGTTCGGTCCAGCGCCTCTCACATTCTGGCTCTCGTCAGTATCTCCCGGGGTGGCCCGCGGTGTGGCGGGTGCTGGGGGGGCGGGGGCCACCCCAGAGGTGGGTGAGCACCCGGTCACGCACATGGGAACTGCCAAATCCGTGGTTCCACATGAGGCCCACGCCCCTGCCTCAGGGGTGACATGCGAACTTGGGCGTGAGGACCATCTGGGTGGCTCGTGGAGACAGACGCTCTGCTCGCCGTCCGCATCACTCTTGGTGCCACGGAGCCAGCTCTCGAGTCCACGCGGCTCACTGATTACGTGGTTTCTATGTAAGTTCTGTCTTCCGTTTATTCCTTCTTCCTATGATCCTTTTGGGTGTGTCTGATGTGTACATTCTCGCCTTTATTATTTCTTGTTAAACAACGGGAACGTTCAGTCCTGCGGTCCTTCTGGCGGTCTCAGCTGAATCCCGAAGTGTATAAACGTGTCGCATTGTCTCCGGCCGTACAGAGTTTCAGTGTGGTTTCTCACTTCCTCTTTGGCTCAAAACTTGTGTAGGAGACTACTTTACAAGTCTAATCCTAAAATGAGGGGGCGCCCGGGTGGCTCAGTCGGTGAAGCGTCTGATTCTCGGTTTTGGCTCAGGTCGTGAGCTCAAGCCCCGTGTCGAGCTCTGTGCTGACAGCAGGGAGTCTGCTTGGGATTCTCTCTCCCTCTTTCTGTCCGTCCCCTGCTCATGCTCTCTCTCTCTCCCCCTCTCCTGCTCTCTCTCAAAATGAATAAATAAAACTTAAAAAAACAGACGTTTAAAAAAATAAAAGTCTAATCATAAAATGCGTATTAATTACAAGCCACGCTTCGGTGTTGGGATCTGGCATCGTAAGCATCGATTTGTGTGTGTGTTTCGATATATTGCCAATCTTTCTAAACGTCACATCGGGCGAGTTCTCTGCTTGAATGAAAAGTAATTGGCATGTATGTGTCTCTTGAGTAAATCCTGATAACTACCGCGCTCAGGTTCCCCTACGTTTTCTTACCTTTGCCTCCTCGAGTGAGTCCTGCTGTGTCCCCAGCTCAGTGCCCGGAAGTTTCCAGATCGCCGCACAGGCGGGGGCAGCCGAGGGGGCCTGGGGGGCGTCCAGAGAGGAGGCCACACGGGGGTGGGGGTGCACTGGGCTGCTGCCCCCTGAGCCTCTCCCGCCCCCACCCCGACCGTGTCCCCCAGCGTGTTCGCGGCCCCCTCCCGGTGCCCCGCGTCCCAGGGGAGCACCCCTCTGCCCTCCCTGCACACTTCCCCGCCCGCCCCCCCCCCTTAAAATGCCGTGTGATTTCTCTCTGACTGGACCCAGATCACAACTTGAAAAATGAGACCAAGTGGGCCCCACAGCAAGTCGCAGGACGGAGAACGTATGAGGTGCAGGGAAGGACAACAGAGAAGTCGTGAAACCAAAACCCGGATCTTTGAAAGGTCAATAAAATCAATACATCCTCAGCCCGAGGAGGAGGGGGAAATGATACATTACCAACGTCATAAATGAGACAAGGGGCCGTCTAGGGGTCACAGACAGCCTCGTGCTCACACATTCCACGTTCCTCGTGGGGCCCGGCCCCCGGCGCTCACGCAGCAGGTGCAGAGACAGGCTGGACGGTCGGACACGGAGTAAAGAACCGAGCCTCCGGGCCCGAAGGCCGCCCCGGCGCATGCCACCGGGTATTTAAGGAAGACGGGACACCGGCAGCCTGGGAAGCTCGGGACAGGCGGCGCTCAGCTTGTGAGGCCAGCGTGACTGATGCCAAATCAGGCAAAGAGGCTACAGAGAGATGGAAACTGCAGTTCACACAGACCCAAAACCTTCTTTAAAAAGTAGCAAACACAATCCGGAAACGTCTAGAAAGGACGGTCTATCGGGACGGGGTGGGGTTTACTCCAGGAATAAAAAGGTTGGTTCAACGTTAAAAACAACAACAACAACAACAACAACAGCGACGTAATTGACCATGTCCACCAAGTAGAAAAACCCCCGGATTAGCTCCCCAGGTGCAGAGAAAGCACAAATGTTCATAACAGAAGCTGCAAATTACGGACTGAGGGGAAGGTGAGTCAGACTCGGGGTTCAGAACAACCGGGACCATCGCGGGTGAGGACAGGCCAGCTCCCTCCTCTTGCAAACAGCAGGGGGACACCGCCTCCCCCTCCCCTCCCCCCGGGTCACACGTGCGGCGGGTCCCAGCCGTGAACGAAGGGAGGAGAAGCGCCGTCTTGATTTGCGGACACGACTTGCGAGCACAGTGAATCCAGAAGAATCTACAAGCCGTTGGAATAACAAATTCGGCAAACCTAAGTGCCACCTCCGAGCCCCAAGGTAAAGCTGAGGTGTGAGAGGGCGGAATCCGCGGGCCCAGAACCGGGCCTCCCCCTCCGGCCCGTGACACGTCGCGGGCAGTGTCACAGGACCACCTTCCCCATCGGCCAGTGGTCGAGGAGCCACTGGATCCCACGGAGGGAACAAGGAGCCTGCCCCTCGCCCACACGTGACCTCGATTTGGGGTGGGCCCGGCTCTCCGCGCGAAAGCTAACGCGCGGTCTCCGGGAAGAAGCTAGAAGGTGCTCAGAGCTGGGCGCGCAAGGCTTCTCGGATCCCTCGCGAAGCGCAAAGCGCTGCAGGGAACGAGGCACTTGTGGGCGCGGGAAGGAGCACGACCAGAGGGAGGCCTGCGGCCGGAGCGCCGACGGCCGGGACGGCTAGCGGCAGAAGCTTCGCGCCCGCAGTGCAGCAGGGGCTCTTACCAGTCAGCGAGGGGGCAACAGGCCAAGCCCCGCTTCCCACGCCTGGCCGCGCGCAAGGGGCTCCGAGGCCCACCCCGTCCCCCCCGCAGCCGCAAAGCTGAGCGAACCGGAGGCCGGCAGCCCTCAGATCCCGCAGGGACGCGAGCTTCCGGGGGAGACCAAGGCCCCCTCGGGAGACGGACGAGCACAACTCACCGGGGCGCCCCGGGCAGGTCCTCAGCGCGCGGGGGGGTGGGCGGCGTGGAGAGGCCAGGGGGGGCCCCGCCCTGGGGGCCGCACGCCCGTGAGAGCCTCGTGTCCCCGTGGGGTTTTGCGGATGGAGGGCGGGGCCCACGGATTCTGCGGGTGGAGGGAAGGGCCCATGGGTTCTGTGGGTGGAGGGCGGGGCCCGCGGGGTCTGCGGGTGGAGGGCGGGGCCCACGGGTCTGCGGTGGAGGGCGGGGCCCGCGGGGTCTGCGGTGGAGGGCGGGGCCCACGGGTTCTGCGGATGGAGGGCGGGGCCCGCGGGTGGAGGGAAGGGCCCACGCGTTCTGTGGGTGGAGGGCGGGGCCCGCGGGGGTCTGCGGGTGGAGGGCGGGGCCCGCGGGTGGAGGGAAGGGCCCACGCGTTCTGTGGGTGGAGGGCGGGGCCCACGGGTCTGTGGGTGGAGGGAAGGGCCCGCGGGTGGAGGGCGGGGCCCACGGGTCTGCGGGTGGAGGGCGGGGCCCGCGGGTGGAGGGAAAGGCCCACGGGTTCTGCAGGTGGAGGGCGGGCCCGTGGGAAACAGGCCGCGGCAGGCTCGCCCAGGAGCGGCCAGTTAGCGGAAGCCCACCTGGCCGGCCGCGGGGCGGGCCTTCCTTCCGGCAGGAGCGGCGGGCACCGCGCAGGGCGGCAGCGTCTGGCCGGGGAAGCCCAAATTAAAGCCGGCTGGGATAGCGCTCATGAGGGCTGCTGGGAAGGAGGGCAGACGCCACGCGTCCCTGGGGACGTGGTCACCAGGACGCTCGCTGTTCGTGGATCGGAGGTGGCCTGACCCCTCCGGAGACGTGGAGACGTGGCACAGACGTGGGATGGGGCAAACGTAGTGAAATATTAATTCGAGGGCAGGAGTGTGTGTTTTTTTCCTGTCTGATTTTGTTCGTGTAAAGTCCACAAGTGGGCCGGGCCTCTCCGGGGGCGAGAGGTCACCGGCAGGGCCTGTCAGGGTCGGAAAGAGGCCATAGTGTCCGGTGTTCAGACAATGTTCCATGTTGGGGGCTGAGCGCCTGGAGGGGTCACCGAACTGCGCTGGGATTTGTGCATCTTTTTTCATGTTTTCATGCTTCAGTGAAAACGCTCCGGAGCGGGGATAGGATGGCCGGCCTCACGGTGGAGAAGGGTCTACCTGTGACCCGCCTGCAGCCGTGGCCGGGAAGCTTCGCAGGTGCTCTCTGTTTTATTTTACTATATTTTTTATGTTTTATTTATTTTTGAGAGAGTACCAGCAGGGGAGGGGCAGAGAGAGAGGGAGACACAGAATCCGAAGCAGGCTCCAGGCTCCGGGCTGTCAGCACAGAGCCTGATGTGGGGCTCGAACCCAGGAACCGGAGATCATGACCTAAGCCAGAGTCGGACACTTGGCCCACTGAGCCACTCAGGTGCCCTGACAGGTGATCTCTTTAAAATGCGGCCACAGAGTCACTGCAAGAAGTCAGAGCGTCCCCCACCATCCTGCAGCGGCGTCCTCGCTGTGGGGTCTCTCAGTACCAGGGGTGGCTCTGTGCCGGGGTCTAGGGGCCTGGTGGGGGCGGGGGGAGAATGGCCCCCGAGGGAGACCCGCCCGTCCTCGGACACCTGATTTACGGTGGCGTGGGCGGGGAGACCGCGGGGGGAGAGGGGGCCGTGCGCCAAACGCGGCCGAGACAATTAGTTATTCGTGTGGAAAAAACGAAATTGGATTTCTGTCTCACTCCATAAATAAGAATCGCTTGCAGACGACAGCGCGGGGCGTCCCCACGGCCTCCCTGTGTGGGGAGGGGGTGCCGAGCGCGCGGGAGAGGCAGACCTTTAACTGCATTAGCGTCGAGAGCTTCGTTTATGGAAAAATAACCTAAAAAGGGGAAAGGTGAGTCATATGGTGGGAGGAGCTGTTTCCACGGATAAACCAGCAAGGGATCGATGCACAGAGCGTTGGGGCCACGGCCGCGGGAGACCCGCAGCCCGCAGAGGAGCGGGAAGTAGGCGGGGCCGAGCAGCTCACGGGGTGTGCGGAGACGCGGCCCCCGCGTGGAGGGGGTGGGGCACAGGTTCCGGCGCCCCCGAAGTCGCGGGGCTTCCTGTCCCCAAGCCCGATGCCGGCGGACCCCGCGACCCAGCCTTCTGCTCCTCGGTAAACCCTACGGAAACACTTGATCCTGAGCCCGACGAGGCACACGCTGGGTCGTCCAGGTGGCTTTTAGTAGCGAAACCTGGGAAAGCGGCCGGATGTCCACGTGACGCGCGAACGGGTGCACCTGTGCTGGGAAGCTCCCCGCCGTGGAGTTGTGCCCGGAGGCCGGACGGTGTCACCGCGGGGCACGGCGGCCCCCGGCAGACCTCCGGGCGTCACGCGTGGGTCCCGCACCGTAAGCGCGAGCGCACACCGAGCCGCGTGCCGTCCTGCGCTGTGTGACCCTCGGGCGAGAGGACGGGCGGCGCCGCCCGGGGCGGGGGCGGGGGCAGCGGACACGGAACCGGAAGGCACTGGGGCTCCTCGCGGTGACCTTGGGAGGGGGCGGTGGGCCTGCGAGGTCCCGTTGCGCGCACGCCCGATGACACAGAGTCACCCAGCGCGTCACATGTCACGGGACCACATTAATGAACAGAGATGCACGTTTCTGATGCCCGAGCGTCTCGGAACAATCCGTGTCCATCGAGAGGAATGACGGATGCTTCCTGCCGCTTAACGGACTCGCCTGCGGCGATGCCTACGCTCGGTGCTACTCAAACCGCCTTCACTGCTTCCCTCCGGGGCTGGCTCTCCGCGAGCTCGCGGCCTCCCGCGCCTCCAGGCTGGACGGCACCTCGGAGGGGGGGTCTGGGCGGCCCCTGAGCGCCCGCGGGCGGGGGTCTTGCCCTTGCCACCACGTGCACCTGCTGCGAGTCGGAGACCGCGGCTCGATCTGCCCTCCCATCCGGTCTGGGTCCCCCCTCCCCCGCCCCTGCCTCTCCGCGCCCCGTTTTGAAGGGCAGAAGCCAGCCGCACCCCGTTTCCTCTGCAGGGTCTCTCCTCACACCCTGGTTCCCTTAGCTGGGAGGCGGGGTCAGGGCTTCCCCCCCCCCCCCCACCTGCCTGCCCGCTTCTCCCTGGGGGGGGGCTCTGCCCAGCACACCCTCCCCGGCCTGCTGTCTGTTGAGTCTGTCCCGGGTCTCGAGTCAAGGCTAGAAATGCAGCTCCGGGAGCCACTTGCTGGGCCCAGGGTGCTCGGAGGGACGGCCCGTCACACACCATGACCTGAGTGTGACGTCGTGACCTTCTTGGACCCTGGGCTGGCGATGGAGACGCAGGGGACGGTCACCGTGGCCGAGGAGCGAGCTTAGCCCGGTGCCTCGGCCACCCCACGGGGCTCTGTCCTCCGAGGCTGGTCGTGGCCGCCCCGGAGATGAGCTGTCACCCGCACACCCGGCTGCCTCCCAGCGGGATCTCTGTCTCCGGGGGAGAGGAGTCTCCCCGCTCGCCGCGTGGTGCCTAATATTGCTAATCTGACGCATCCATTAAGCATATTTCCCTAAATATTTAAACACTTGCACAATTAATGAATCCCAACTAGAAAAATTAACCAATAAAATTTCCCAGATATTTAGATATTGATTATAAACTTTAATCAAATGCTTCTACATGTTTAACTAAAGTCACAAGCTAAAGATACCAGATTTTCTCGAGCGCCTTTACAACCAGGTACAGCCTACGTGCTGTATCTCCCCACAATCCACGCGCTGAGGCCCTGACCCCACCTGACCGGCCGGAGACGGGCCTCCAGGAGGTGACACCTGAAGGGACGCCCGAGTGCCCTCTCCGACCTCACGAGGACACGGCCGGCCGGGGGCTCCACCGGAGACCGGCTTCGCTGGTCCCCGACCCAGTGACCTGAACGTCTGTTGCTGGGGCCCCCGGTCCAGGACATTAGTCAAGCGGCTCCAGCAGACGGACTTGGGTTCATGACCGTGCGGAGCTGTGCCCCCCGGGTGGCCTGTCCCGTCCACGGAGTGCCCCTCGGTAAGAAAGAAAAGCCTTACGGTTTCTTTCGCTGAAACCAGTTATCAGCGGCGCCCGGTTTTCTCTGTTCTCGTGTCGCCCCGAGATCTTTCCACGGTCGGTGGCCACGACTTTCCCTCCCACGCCCTCCCATCGGCCTCGCCTGCAGGATCTGGGTTGAACCCACTTCTCTCCCGTATGCCTCCCGGTGAAGCGCCATGGGGGAGCCGGTCTGTCTGCGTCGGGCCGCCCCCTGCCACCGTCCGGGGGGACCTGGGGCCATGGGCCCCTCAGCAGCACGTCCTCCTTGACAAGTAGCGTCCCCCGGAGGCGAGGGACCCTCTTCCTCCTATTGCCGTGTGCCTGGGGCTTTACACAGACTGGCGTTGTCCCCAGTGACTCATTCACCTGTGACCTGTGTGTTCCCGGTGCTGAAGGGCCACTCGCCGGGCAGTGAGCCTGTCCGGCTGGCGCGTGTCCCCCAGCCCACGGGTCTGCTTCCCAGGACGCCGGCCGTGGCTGCAGCGGGGGGGCCGCCCGAGCGTCTGCCGCTCCCGAGATGCCCACCCTGTTCGGCACCGACGTAAAAACACACCAGATACTTGACGATCGTTAGGCCGACGGCAGATTCTACGTTCTTCCGGTCTCCGCACGCACCTCACACCTGACCTCTGCTGTGTTGGCATCTCTGAGCCTCAGTTTCTCCTCCGTCACGCGGATGACACCGTGGGTGCGTCAACCCAGGACCGGTCATTAGGACGCCCGCCCCCTCCCCCCCCAAGCGTCCTTGCCCTTTGACCCCCAGGCTGCCCTTTGACCCCAGGCATTACTGGCGATTGCTGCAAAGTAATCATAACGAGAGGGGGAAACTGACGTCCGGACAAAAGGGATCTGACAAAGAGAAGACGTGGGGGCCGGGCGCGCAGAAGCATCACGACACGCTGTGCACCCACGTGCACACACGCTCAAGGGGAAAGTTCCGGAAGACGCGCCATCCAAAGTGCATGGCGATTGTGTTCCTTTTCTTCCCGAGACTTTCCTGCATTTTCCAAATGTTTGACAATGACTGGTATGAATAAGAAAAACAAAACCCCCACGTACGTGTGTTTTTTAAGCAGAAAACACCACCGCTGCCTCCTGCCAGGGTCGCCGATGAGAGAGGGTCACGAGCCTGGGGCCTGGTTCCCTGCGTGGCAGCCGTGGGGACCCGGGGACCCAGGATCCCAGGATGCGGCCGCAGGAAGGGCGCAGGCTGGCGTCTCTGGCCCCCTGGACCGCATTTCACCCTCAGACCCTTGGTCAAGCCAGCCTCAGGCCAGCTCAGAAGGGGTTAAGATGTGCCACCGATGCAAATTAGGTTTAATTAATCCTTTTCATCAGTTGCAAATATACCTTCTGAACCCTATTAAAAACATGAATATGCAAATGCAGACCTTTTTAAATTCTCATTTTCAAGGACTTGGTGTTGGGGTTTGATTAGTGAATTCCGTTAACAGCCTGTAAACCTGCTGCAAAATTTAATTTCCATTTTCAGTTAAAAAAAAAAAAGGAGAAAAGAGTCATGACGGCTGTTGGTAATTGGGCTAATTACAGTGTTACACTCACGAGACCACACAGGGAGCCCTGGCGGGTGGAGGGGGCAGCGACCGGGCAGGGGGAGGGCGGCCCCCAGCGGGCGGTCCATTTTCGAGGTGTGGAGACTGAGGCTCACTGCGGGGAGACCGAGAGCCGTGTCGGCGGGGGCAGAGCCAGCATGGGAGGGCCACCGGGTGCCCAGGCCGGGCTCCGGGGAGGGCGCCCCGGGCCCCTGTCTGTGGGGGACGCCGCTCACCGCCCCCTGGTTCTGCCAGGTCCCCATGGACTGCCAGGTCACCTGCTGGGACAGCCACTTCTCTTAGTCGACAGGGCCCTTCGCACGCACAGTGAGGCCCCGAGTGACCTGTGGTGCACACGACGACGTCCTGTCCCACCTGGGGAGGGCGGCAAATGGGACAGAAGACAGCGGATTTCCCAGACGCGGCGGACGGTAAAAACACAGTAAAATGATGTCTCGTTAATTATTTACAGTGATTACACATTGAAGTAACCTTTTGGAATCGGTGGTTTAAATAAGATCTATATCTTAACTTCACCTGTTTCTTTTTATTTTTTTATTAAAATTTTTTTTAATGTTTATTTTTGAGAGACAGAGAGCGCGAGCAGGGGAGGGGCAGAAAGCGAGGGAGACACAGACCCCGAAGCGGGATCCAGGCTCCGAGCTGTCCGCACGGAGCCCGACGCGGGGCTCGAACCCACGAACCGCGAGATCATGACCTGAGCCGAAGTCGGAAGCTCAACCGCCTGAGCCACCCGGGTGCGCCTCTTACTTCTTAAATGTGGCTACTAAATTTCAAGTCACGTGTGTGTGTGTGTGTGTGTGTGTGTGTGTGTGTGTGTGTGTGGGTTGCATGTTCTGTAGGCCAGTCCCGTGGGTTCCCGAGACCACGCGAGCCTGATGGAAACTATGTAACATATGTGTTGCTGATAAACTATGTGTGAGGAAGATGGCGGGGGCCAGAGGTGCCAGAACGGAGCGGGTTCAGGAGATGGGGGCGGCAGCGGACAGTTTGGGCCGCCGTAACAAATGCCGCCACATACTGGGCGGCTGAAACAACGGAAATGATTCCTCACGTCTCGGAGGCTGGAAGTTCGAGATCCGGGCGTGGGGAGGGCTGCTTCCTTCTGAGCCCCTCCGTGGCGTGTAGACGCCGTGTTCTCCCCGTGCCCCGTGTCCTCACGTGGTCGTCCCTCTGCGCGCGTCCGTGTCCTGATCTCCTCCTTGTATAGGACCCCAGTCCTGCTGGGTTGGGGCCCACCGTCGTGACCTCCTCTTACCTTAACCCCCTCTTCAGACCCCCTCTCCAAGTACATCACGTTCCGGGTCCCGGGCTTCAACCCGTGGATTTGGGGAACTCAACTCAGCCTCTGACGGGGTGTGGGCCCGGCCCGTGCACGCGTGTGAGCGGAGACCGGGGCCTGCCCTCTCTGGACGGGCCCCTGTGGGGAGCCCACGGGCGGGAGGGAGCTTGGTGAACTGGTTGGTTCCCGTGGGGTGAGAGCTTCACGGCCTTTGAACCGGGCGTGAGAGCCGCCTGGGGGTCGCGTCACGTGCAGATTCTGATTCAGCGGGTCCAGGCGGGACCCGAGAACCGAGAACCTGCGTCCCCGACCAGCTCTGGTGCTGCCGGCCCGTGGATGCCGAGGGGGGCCGGGTGCTGGCGGCGGCTGGGGGTCCGGCGGACGCCCCGGCAGGCGGCGCTGTCCTCCCTGGGAGCCTCAGGGAAGCTGGGAGCAGCCTGTCGCACACAAATCCTGTTACATCCTGGCAATTAGAGTTTATCGCTGTGGCACTAATCCCTTAAAATTAGTCATTAGCGGCTTAAGAACCATTTAGTGTCGGGTGCCCACTGATGAGCTGGCAGAGGTGGGGAATCTGCCAGAACCAGAACTTTCTGTGGCCTGGCGGCCGGGGCCTCGGTGGGCCCAGGCTCGTGTGGCCGTCTGTGCCTCCCCCGGCTCCCCGGGTGGCCCCGAGGGGACTGGACCGAGTCCAGCAGCGGGAACGGGGCCAGCCCCGGGGGACGTTGGCAGGAGCTGTGCTCCCGCTCCCACTGTTTGAATCTTCCTGCTCCCTTCTGGAAAGGAAAACCCTGGAATCGGACGGAGCACGGCCGCCGTCCAGCCCAGGCTGGCCCGTGCGTCGGCGTCTGGAAGGGGCCTTGGGAGACCCTCTCCCTGTGGAGGGAGGAAGCTGGGGACCGTGGCAGGGATGGGACACGTGCCTGGGCGTCTGCACCTGAGGGAAGGCCTTTGCTGGATTTGAGCTGCCCGGCGCCCACCCCGTCCTGCAGAAGCAGGGACAGCGGGCTGTGCCAATGCGAGACCCCGCCAGGCACCCTAACCCGAGAGGGGACGAAAGCTTCGGGGACAGTTTAGGAACCATCTTGGAGGTTGGTGGTGGAGCCCTGCAGCCGTGGGGCTTCGTGGCCTGTGTCGGGCAGTGGGTAGCTGGTGGCCACGGGGCTGTGGCACCATGCAGCCCGATTCCTCAGCTCTGACCCAAATCCTTCCAGGATATTCCTCTTTCGCCTGGGCTGGCCTAGCAACCAGCACCCCTTGGGGGGCATCCAGCCTCCGTGGCCCACTGCGGACGGATGTTCCCTCGGCTGCCCACGGGGCAGAGGTCAAGAGCTTCTGTCCTGGCCCACGATCCAGGACATCCCGGTCCCTCGAGGTCCACCGGCCGTCAGAGCCCGGCCGGACACCCCTACCTAAGCCATCTGAGCGAGAACCAGCCCCACGCCCACTGCCCTGGAGGGTGCCTGTCCCTGGTAAGCGCCGTCTGCACGCAGGGAACGTGCTGGTGTGTGTATTCCTGCCCGTGCGTGAGGGGCCGTGCAAAGCATTTTTAGGGGCTGGTGATTTCGCGTGGCCTTCTGAACTGAGCGTTTCCTTGCTGTTGTACAAGCAGCCGGCCCTCCGTCTGCTCCACGGGGCGGAGAAGAAGGGAAGGCTGGCCTCCCCGCCCACCGCACCCTCCAGGCTGGAGCCTGCAACAGGTGCGGGGGGGTTCCCGCTGTAGGCTTGGGGCCCCCACGTCCGGGGAGGGCAGGGTCAAGCCCACAGGGCCTCAGCAACAACCCCCGCCCCCTCCGCCCCACCACTACCCTGCGGGTTTCTGATGGTGCTGGACACAAGCCCAGGGACCAGGCCCTAGAACAGAGCCTGGGAGGGAGTCCACTCTGACGTCTGCCTGAAACCCAGCACGGGGGTGGGTGGTCTTTGCTGCAGAAGCCAGGACCCCCAGGAGCTTCTTCCCAGTTCCCAAGGGGCTGCTCCGCGGGGTTCGGCAAGCCTCCCACGTGGGGGAGCGGGTTTGGAAACGGGTGCTGTCGGTGAGACAGGACGCGGGGCAGGGGAGCCTCGGGCCTCCGCACGGGCACGCCGGGGCTCTCAGCCCGTGGAGGGCGGAAAGCCCCCGAGCTGGACTGGGGTCCCCATTCCCACTGGCTTGTGGCCCTGGGAAGCCACGTCACCACCCCGAGCCCGTGTTTTCAGTTTCAAAGTGAACAGTTTCAAAGCCATCCGGGCTGCGCTGTGATCAAGGGAGCCAGGGGGGGCTCCGGGTTCAGGCAGGAGAGCCTTGCTGGTGACCCTGGCGCCTGGCCAGGCCGTGTCTCCATCTGCCCGCGGTGAGGCTGCCGGCCACGGGCTGGCACCGCCGGTGCAGCCACACGGGCGGCTGACGTCAGGACTCATTGTCCCCATGACCGGTGACAGGTCTGGAGTGCTGAGCCGTGCGTGTCAATGAGGTGGCACTTGGGCGCTCCAACGCCAGGCGGCCCGTCTTCTGTCCCCCAACATCCCGTGCTGGGGGAGGGGTGGGCCACCACTCCAGGCCTTCCCGAGCCCCCCAAGCCCCTGGTCAGCGGGCCCCCCAGGCCCGGAGCTGTGAGTACAGAGGCCAAGGTCCCCCCGGGGCTGGCAGCTGGACCCCCTCCCACAAAGGCGGCCCCCGTCCCTGTGCCCAGGGGTCCGGGGAGAAGGCCGACCCATGTGCTGTGATCCCCATCCCTGCCCCGGGTGCCCAGGCGTGTGCAGGCTGCTGGTCCTGAGGTCACCACAGGGAGGAGGACGTGGCCGGAACCACCAGCGTCGCCCGTGGGGGCCTGGGGTTTGGGGTGCTGGCTGCCAGCACTTCCACACGGGGCCTGGAGCCGCCCTCCCGGCCAGCACCTGGGGCCGCACAGTGTGAGCGTCATCGTCGGTCCGTTGGCGGGGGGAGGGTGGGGGCGTGGGGGGGGCGGAGTCCAGGGCAGGGGAAGTACTCGCCCACTCTGTTCCACCTGAACACGCGCTCCCTCTCTTCTGCTGGGGGCGGTGGCTCCCGGGCTGCCACCCACCGTCCCCTGGTGTCCAGGGGCTGCCCCGGGGCCAAACCGAGGGCTGGTGGGCAGGGCGAGCCCGTCCTCTCAGACGCACACAGCGAGCCGGCGGGGTGGCCGAGGAGCAAACTTTATTTCATACGGAGCAGGGACTCTGCCGGGTTTGAGCGGTGTGTGGACGGGGGTACACACTGGGGAGGGGGCCGGAAGCGGGCCCCCCGGGCCACCCCCCGGAGCGGCGGCACCGAACGTCCTGGGCGAGGAGGAGGGTGCGGCCTCTCCCCCGCAGAGCGGCTCAGCCCCTGCCGGCTACGGGTGCGGGCGGCCGGGGTCCGTGGGGCCGCGTGGCGGGAGGCGGGGTGGGCCTGGGACCCGCCGGCTGCCCTCTTCCGCGTGAGCCGCAGGCTAGGCCACCGTCTGGCGGCTGAAGAGGTCGAGCGTGAGGGCGCTGAGGAAGGCGGGGATGCTGTCTTGGCGCAGGAGGTGCAGCTCGATGAGCTCCGGCACCGTGCGTGAGAAGGCCGTCTCCAGAAGCTGCATCTTGGCGCCTGAGGGTCCCGTGGCCTGGAGGGCGGGCGGGAGACACAGAGGACACACGGTCAGCGGTGCGGTGGCCTGCGGGGTCCCCCCGCCCCTGCCCCAGGGCCCTTCGGTCCAGGACAGGGCGGGACGGGGACCCCGTCCCCGGCGGGGGTGCAGAAGACGGGATGTGGGGCGTGGGGCGTGGGCTCCGGGTGCCCAGCTGCCCTCTGTCGGTCTGCCCAGCCCTCCCCGTCCTCAGAGCCCGGCCACCGTGACGGCAGCCGACACCCCGCCCCACCCCCCGATGCTACAGACGAACGGGCGAGGGGCCGGAGCCGCCCCAGAGAGCTGCTCTGCGCCCGGGCGGACGGCCGTGCTCCCTGGTGCTCAATCCCGTTGGCGCCGGCCACAGAACGGAGGGGGTTCCCACCGGCGGCCCTGCTGGGAGGCCAACCCCGCTCGCGGGCCTTGCTTCTCCGCGGGAGGAGCCGCCCCCGGCCACGATACGCACAACAGCCGGGGTGCGCACGCCGCCCACGGAGTCCGTCGGCGGACCGTTACTCAGCCACGAAAAGAACGCAGCCCTGACCCCTGCTGCGCCAGGGACGAACCCCAGACACGGAACAACACGCGTGCGTCAGATCATCCGTAGGGAGTGTGCAGAACGGCGAGTCCGCGAGATGGAAAGTACATCAGTGGCTGCCAGGGGCTGGGCTGGGCACGGGACGGACTGCCAGTGGGCGTGAGGGTCCTTGGCGGGGCGACGAGAGTTCTGAAATCGGGTCGTGGTGGCGGCACAGCTTGGGAACTCCCCCCCTCCACCCCACCCCGGGGCTGGGCGCGTGTACTAAACCCCCGTCTGCCCCACAGCCTGACGGGGCCACCCTCCTCCCAGGAGCTGCGGGGGCTGCCTGGCTCCGCCCGTGTGCACGGCTCACCCCTGCACGCGGCGGGCCACGCACGCGGCCCGCACACCGACCTCCGCCCGGGAAGGACGCCTGGATGCGCCTGTTGGGAGGCGGTGGTCTCCCTCCGAGACCCCAGGAAGGAGCTGGAGCCGGCCTGCCTGCTCCCCCGTCCTGTCCCACGAGCCCTCCCGGCGGCCGTTGGAGCTCGTGGCGCCCAGCGTCTGAGCGGCCCCCCCGCCTGTGTGCCGCGCGGACGGCCTCTGCTGCCTCCCCAGGGCACCCACCCTGCTCCCCTGCATGTCCGCACGTTTAGGCTTGTCACAGTTCAACACGGACCATTTTTAAACAAAAGTAAGAGAAACCACTCTGACCTTTTACCGAGAAAATCCTTTCATTTCTGCCTTCTGCTCAATTGTGAAAATTTCCCCTAAATGTCAGAGGAGCTGATCCTCCGGCAGCGGAGGGGCGGGGAGCAGACGCAGGGCACCGCTCAGGCCGGGGGTGGGGGTGGGGGGGGCGCTGAGGGAGGCCGTGGCGCCCGCCTGGCTCGGCGGCTGAGTGGCAACCCTCCTCCGAAGCGGGGTCCCTCCACGCCGCGCTGCACCTGGCCGGGACCCCTGCCCGCCCGGGAGGGGGCCTTCAGTCCGGGTGTCTCCCCAGATCCCTGTTGGGCTGTGGGGCCCCAGCCATGCTTTACACACATCAGACATCCCTCGCGGCTGCCAGCACTGCGGCCGTGTCTCGAACAATCGACACTTAACGCTCGCCCACGCGAGGCCCATCCTGGGCACCTCAGTGCACCTGTCTGGCATTCAGGAGGCGAGCGCACGGCCACAGAGACACTGGCTGTGCCCTGGGGCTGGCGGGGGGCGTGCAGGAAGGAGGCGTGACCAGGGCGGCCTTCTCAAAGCCGAGGGTTTGTGAGCCACCCGCCCCCCCGCACCCCCCCGGCCACGCCGGCCCATTCCGTGGGAAGGGCCGTGTCCTTGCTCAGAGGCGGCGTGGAGCCGTGTGGCTGCCAGCATGTGCCCTGGTCACGCCATGCCAATCAATCTCTGCTAGGCTCCACCGTGCTCAAATACCACCCGGTCCCCAGGTACCTTGTAAATCACTCTAATTAGAGGCTGTTCGCTTAAAATTAGAGAGCAATTTTTTAAAAAGCAAATTGCCCAGTAAGACGCGTTGGCTGTGCTGGAAATATTAATGGCCTGTGTCTCTGCCTCCTCTGCCCCCAGCGTTTGGGAGTGACAGGCCGCGGTGTGGCTGGCAGGCGCCCCGTGGCGAGCAAGGCGCTCCGCCACAGTAAGACCCCCGGCGGCCCCTGGCTGGCCGTCAGCGCGGTCCGGCGCTCACACCTCAGCCTGGACTCGCCTCCAGGCCTCCCCTCCCTCCAGACGGCGGAGCTGGGCCTGCCTCGAAGGGTTCGGCCGGGACCCAGACGGCCAGGCCCGTCTGCCACGGCGCGAGTCTGCAGAGACGGGCCACGCGGGGACGCCGGGGGGCTCCGGGGCTGTGCGTCATCGGAAGACGAAGCACGTAGTGGCTCCAGTGGGGCTCGTTAAATGCCAGCCTGTGGCGCCCCAGCTGGCGGGACGGCACGCGGCGGGCCCTTTGTGAGATGCCCTGAGTAGGGAACTGCCCCCGCTTCGGTGGCCCCCTCCCAAGCCCCCAACTGCCCGTGGGACGGCACAGGGGGGAGGGGATTCCCGTCGAGTGCAAGCCTACCGCTTGCTGAGGGAGCCGAAGGCAATCCCGCGAACGAAGGCACGGGAAGAATCCAGAGATGAGACCCATAGCGAGGTGTGGGTCCTCACGTCCCCACCTGAGCAAGATTTAGACAACACAACAAGATGATCAAACAGGCAGTGCGAACACCACTCTCTCAAGACTCTGGGAGCGGGGTATCGTCTCTGCGTCACGGTGGCATGGCGGCTTGTCACAAGGCCCCATCGACTCCCGAGGAAGCGGCTGACGGCAGCTGGAGGGAAACGCAGGACGACGGGAGCATCCTGGGGCCTGAAAACAGACGGTGGACAGTCACAGAGACTTGGGGGCCCCAGCTCGGTGACGAGAGACACATGAGATGACGCGGCATGCTTCCGTGACCCCGCGGGCCGAGACGAAACGCGGGGTCGTGGCTCGTGGGCGCACCGGGCAGAGCCGGGGGGACACAGAGCCCGGGGTGCCCTGCTGGAGACCAAGGACCACCCGCCAGGTGTCGGGGCTCTGCCTCGAGAGGCAGAGAAGGGAAGGGTCGCGATCAAGGAGGAATGAACGAAACTGACGACAGGAGAGGGGGTATTGCAACCAGAGGCCGGTCCTTCGAAACCAGCAACAAAACAGACGGAAGAGAAAAGACAGAAGCTGCCGATACCAGAAATGAGATCCTGGAGCTGTTCCGAGAATAATAAGAAAACACTTAAAAACCCTTTATGCCCATAAACTTGACAGCTGGGAACAGAGCGTCCCTTAAACACCACGGAGCACCAGGGCTCGGTCAAGATGAAGCAGCGAACCCGACAAGTCCGGCGGCCGTTTAGGAAACCGAATTTGTAATTAAAACGCTCCAGAAGAAATCTCCAGTCCCACGTGGTTCCACCGGAGAATTTTATCAGACATTTAAACGAGAATTAACGCCCATTTTCCACGGTCTGTTCCAGAAGACGGAGCAGAGAGAGTACTTTCCTGCGCACAGGCGTGTCCGCCCGACAGCAAGCCAGAAATGGCGCACACGCACAGGCGGGAGAGAGAAGTGGACTTGGTGCAGAGACCCTCAACAGAGCTCAGCTAACGTGGTCGGGAAGTATAGAGCGGCGACTACGCCAGGACCACGCGCAAGGCACTTCTGCGTGTGGCCGGTGCGCTGACGACCAGTCAGGACGCGTCACCACAACCCCAGGACACCCAGCCCCACTGCCGACGCAGGAAACGCCTCTGACAAAACGCGACCTCCATTCCCGAAGAAAACCCTCGGCAGACGGGCGCGCACGGCCCACGCGGCCTCCGAGTGGGACAGGCGGCGCCGTCCCGTCCTGGGGGCAGAACACACACGTGGGGGCCTCGACGGAGGTCCACACTAACGTGCCCCACCAACCTTTTTTTAAATTTTTTTTTTTTTTAACGTTTATTCATTTTTGAGACAGAGAGAGACAGAGCATGAACAGGGGAGGGTCAGAGAGAGGGAGACACAGAATCTGAAACAGGCTCCAGGCTCTGAGCCGTCAGCACAGAGCCCGACACGGGGCTCGAACTCACGGACCGCGAGATCACGACCTGAGCCGAAGTCGGACGTCCAACCGGCTGAGCCACCCAGGCGCCCCCCCCCCCCCCCCCCATCAACCTTCTTAACGCAAGTGCCAGAGCTGCCCCACGGAGAAAGACGAGAGAACTGAAAAGAATTCTGACTTAAACCTCACACCTCACGCAGAACTTAACTCCACGCCCATCACAGACTTACACGTAAAACATAAAAACCTTCAAGCACAGAGACGACATTTCAGGACCTAAGACCAGGCGGAGAACTTGTCAGACTTCACACAGAAAGCACAGTCCGGAGAACAGAATGAAGACGGGACAAACCGATGGGCCTCATGGAAACTGCCAGCCTTTGCTCCCGAGACACAAGCCCGCCCGGGAAGGGGTACGTCCGAGTCATGAGTGACCCGGGGCTGACATTCTGTGTCCCGGCGCCTCCTGGCTGGAAGGTCAGGTGCACGGTTGTGTTTCGCTCACGGCTGTCCCCCCCCCGCCGGAACAGGGCCCGGAGCAACGGGTGCAGCCGGGCCCCCTCCTCCTGCACAGCGCTGGCCGCGGTTGCGACGGTCTGTTCATCTCTGTGACTCGCTGAACCGTCTCCCTCCGTTCCCGGGACGCCCGGGGAAGAGGCGGCCGCAGTCAGGACGGGGCGGGTGGGGGTACTGACGGCAGCCCCACGCCACCCCGGGGCTCACCTCGCCCACGCGCTCAGATGCCCCGAGGCCGGCCCTCCACTCCCTCACTGGCTCCCCGGCTGCAGGTGAGAAGCTGGTGGCTGCAAGGCGGCCGTCTTCAGTCGCATGAAGGCTCATGTGCAGATCTGGGGGCGGCAGGCACCTGAGTGGACACAGCTCCAGGCGGCCCTGCGTCCCGCGAGGCCCGCCGCTCCCATCCCGGCCCCGTCCTCGGTGCCACCCCCAGGCCTTCGCGTGTGAGGCAGGGGCTGGGAGCCCGGGCACAGCGCAGGCACGGCCTCTCTGCAGCCGGGTCCCGGCCGGGCTCCGCGGCCAGATGCTGGCCCCGCGGGGACAACGTGGGGCGGTCGGTGTGTGCAGGCGTGCGCAGACGCCTGCCGCGTGCCGGGCACCCCCTTCCTGCCGCCACGCACGCGTACCCCGGGTCTTCGGGGTTGAGCGGCCGTCCCCCCACTCAGACGCGACCGCCCAACGCCTCTGCTCTGACCCTTCCGTCTGGACGGCCTCCTCCCGGTGCCGGCCCTGGGTGACCCGGGGCGCTCTGGCGAAGCTCGGGTCCCGCGCGTCCGTCGGGTGTGAGAGCCCCCGCTCGGCGGGACGCGCTCGGTGGTGGGTGGTGGGTGGCTGTGGCCCCGTCTAGGGGAGGAGCCTTCTACCAGGAGCACAGGCGCTTCCTCCTCCGGGGACCAGCCCGCCCTGCAGAGGGGCGGCCCAGGCCGCGCACCCCGGCTGCGCACACTAGCCAGGCTGCGAGGGAGCTCCGGCTACGCGGGCGAGGGCCCGACGCGCTGCCCGAGCCGGCACACGCCCACCGGTGATGCGCGGACAGCGGCTTCGCCACGTCTGCTAGGAAGTCGCCTTGAACTTCCGTGCCGGAGGAAGCCCCCTGAGCACGCACCGCAGTGGGTCATGCTCACACACGACACGGCTCTACACGTGCAGAGAAAAAGCGTGTAAACCACAAAACGTAAGTGGTTAGCTCAGGGAGCTGCGATGAAACGTGGCTCCTTACGGCTTTGTGCACTTTGCGGATTTTCTACCGTGGCCGCACGTCGTCTCCGTAACCAGGGCCAGCCCGATGCAAACTGGGTCTCCGAGAGCGGCACTTCTGACACAGGGCACTCATCACACGCGCTGTTCTTGCCACAGGCACGTGCGAGTTCGTGGGCCTCACCGGCCGCCTGGCCCCGGGACTGGGGCCCCTGGGATGCCCGCCACGGCACCCACGGGTCTCCCACCCAGAACCACGCACCAGGGCGGCGGTCGGTCGTGGTGTAAGTGGCCCGGCCCACCCGGGCCCCGCCTGGGGACACGGAGGTGACCCTCGGCCCTGGATCCCTCCTCCGCATAGCCCCCACCTGGCCGCTCCTGCTGCCCCCCGCCCCCGACTGTGACTGTGTCCTGTGTCTCCTCACCTTGTAGGCCGGGCTGGGCGAGGAGGCCCTTCCCACTGCTGCCCCCCAGGCGCCCCCCCACATGCCCTGCCAGCCTCCGGCTCTGGTGCACATCCCCGCCCACTGCTGTCCCTCAGGGAGGGCGGGCGGCGGGGGGGGGGGGGTGACCCCGGTGCTCGGCGTAGGCGGACCCAAACAGGCCTGGGCACAGGCAGAGGGACGTGGTGGCCAGCGGATCGGGACGAGCTGGACGGAACGCCGAGGAGCCCGTCCCAGCACGAAGCTGCAAACGCTGAGCTGGCAAAAAGCATGTCCAGCACGGGGCGGAGGGAAATCGCTCCCCCAATTATCCCCGCTCAATTGTGCCGGGAAACGGCTAAATACCGCATGTTCTAATTATACCGGCGTTGCTGGAGTTACCGTCCCCGGCGAGGGGCGACCTCTCCCCAGCGTGCTCTGGGGGGTGGGGGGGGCGAGGCCAGGCGCCCCGGCAGCTGCAGATCGGTTCCGAGCCCACAGTTGTTATTATTATTACTCTATTTATACGGCTCTGCATCCCTCGTGCCTCGCCCCGGTTTGTGCAGCTGCTCCCACGGCCTCACGAGGGAGGGGCAGGAGGGCGCACATGGGCGGCGAGGGCCCAGGGTCATTTCCAACGAGCCTCGTGCATCACAGGTGGGTGCCCAGGGGGCCCACAGGTCATCGGCACAGGGCCAGGCTCCGTCTGGCGTCCCACTCCCGGCCCAGGCCTCCTTCCCATCCCGGGAGGAAGGTGGGGACAACCGTGGGGGCCGGGCCACCTCCCTCCTACTGGCTCCCAGGGGCAGGAGGCCAAGTGCAAGGGGCCCCCAAACGGCTCTGAAGGCCGGACGTCCCGGGAGGGCCCGGGCCAGATGGGCTGGAGCACGTGTCCCCTAGCCAGCCACCCTCAGCGCAATGACGCGGATGGCACCGGGTCACACAGGAAGCCCCCCTCCCCGTCCAGACAAGCTGGTACAGTGGAGCGCTCACGGGGACACAGGCGGCCGGCTGGGGGAGCGGCAGAGACTGAGCTGGGGACCTGGGCTCCGATCGTGGCTGCCCCTCCCACTCGCCGTGTGACCGTGGCACCTCCCCTCCCCTCCCCTCTGCGAGCTGGACTTCCCTCAGTGGAAAGGGGCACACGGTGTCTGTGTCCCCACCTCGGATATTAACTCACTCACGTGCTGACAAGACGGATGAAGCCAGCCGCCACGTCACGGGCTGTCCACGTGAGGGGGAACTGACGGTGGCCTCCGGCCAACGGCCCGAGAGGAACTGAGCGGACCCACGTGAGTCTCTCCCCAAGAGACTCGTGGCTGTGGCGCGAAGGAGGGCCCACCTGGGCGCAGTCCGGCCACTGACCGTCGGGCCACCGCCACCGTGCTCGCGGTGAGTGCTTGTTCCGCCATGGACTGTCGATATGGGAGGGCAGAAAAAAATCCCTTTAGAAAAACATCCTGAAAGGTGATGCAAACCTTACCGAACATGAAAGGTAAGTCAGGAAAATGACACCAGAGTGCACGGTAACCCAAGTGCTCAAAAGCAGGAACGACTTAAGATACGGCGGCCAGAGACGACCAGACACATGGCCAGAGGCGCAGGATGGGGTGACAGCGGACGCTCGCTGGCGACCACGGAGGCCTGCAAAGTACAGAAGCAGCAACCAAACACAACCCCCAGCGCCCCCCACTCCCCGTGGAAATGTTCAGAAGGCGAGGCCGGCTCCAGACGCGCACGAGTGGAAATGGGAGCACGGAGAGCGGAGGGAAGCCCCGACTCTTGAAATCTCTTCACGTGACAGCAGCAGGCCACGAGCCTCCTCGCGTGCACAAAGTGACATCCAAGGGAGCTCGGAGCGGCGGGGTTCTCACGCCCCACGTCGCGAGAAGGCTGCGGGAAGAGGCACCCAAGTCCTTCAACAACCTTCAAAACAGCATGAAGAAGTACAGACAGTAAGTCGAAGAAGGAGACAGACCGACTTGTACAAAACATTCCCCCGACCCAGAGGAAGGCAGACAAAGAGGTTCAGGGAACAAGACAGGCCGGAAACAACGGATTTTGGAGCGAAGACCGTCCCTGGGGATGAGGGTAGCTTCAGAATGATAACAGGACTAATTTATACATGAAATAAAAAAAAAATGACAGAAATACAAGAAGGCACAGACAAATCCAGAATTAGTCAGAGATTTCAACGCTTGTCTGTCTTTAATTGACAGAAAAGATAAAAAATCGGCGAGACTTTGATAGAAGATAGGACGTTTGACAAGATTATCAAAGAACCTGACGTAACTGACGTTTATAGCACACGCTCCAGCAGAATACACGGTATTTTTAAGTATGTTTGCTACACAGACAACATTCTGGACCTTACAACAAATTTCGACGAATTTTAAAGGATTAACGTCATGCAAAGTATGTTCTCCGACCACAATGAAATTCAGTCAAAACCTAATAACGGAAAGGTAGCTGGAGATTGTCAAAATACTTGGAAACTTGGTAACCTACTTCTAAGTAACCCCTGGGTCAAAGAAGAAACCAAGAGGGAAATTACTAAGTCATTTCAACTGAATGAAGCTGAAAACAAAATCATCCGAATTTGCGGACAGACTGAGGCAGACCTTGGGGAAGTTTTTAGCGCTAAATGTCTATGCGAGAAAAGAAGAAAGGGCTCACGTCAGTGACTTCAACTTGCACCTCAAAAAGCTGAAATAAAAAGGGCAAATGAGACCCAATGTACGCAGAAGAAAGGAAACAAAGATCAAAGCGGAAATCAACGAACTAGAAAGCAGAAAAGCAAGAGAAAAAAATACAACCCGCAGTGGTCCGCGAAGATTAACAAGGCTGACGCACTTGGGCCAGACTGCTTAGGAATGAAGGGCGGAAGACGACTGATGGGGTCGTGGGGGACGGGGGTGACAGCACGGGTCCCACAGATGTCAGAAACACAAGGAGGGAGCACTACCAGCCTCACGTCGGTGAGTCCGACAACTTAGATGCAGCGGACCAACTCTGAAAGACAGAACTCGCCGAGCTCACCGCAGAGGAGGGCTAAACCCGCTAAGCCCTGTGTCCGCCACGGAAAACCTCTCACGGAATCTCCCGGGCTGGTGGCGCTCCCCGGGTCCCACGCAACACGCAACACGCAACACCGGAGGAAGCGATACCAGCCCGACATCAAGTCTGAGACACCCGATGAGGACGAGCACGCCCCAAGCCCACGGCGGGCCCAGCACTGCTGATACGTCAAGAAGAAGGGCCATGTGATTCTCAGAACAGGAGGGAACTTCCTCAGCCTGACCGACGGCACCTGCGAATAACCCACATTCACGCCACAGTCGACGGCCCGAGAGCGAGCACCTCCCCGCCCGCCGCAAGCGGAGGCTCGCCAGCTGGCTCAGCATCGCTCTGGAGGCTGTGTGGACCCGTGCAGGTGCAACGTCACGGTCCAGGTAGAAAATCCAATCACTACAAAGATACCAGGAACGACACATGAGGTTAGCGAGGGTGCAAAATAAAAGATCAATATTCAAACACGAACTGCTTTTCTACAGTAGCAACAAGGAGAGATTAGAAGCGGCAAAGCAATCCCCTTCACAACAGCGTCAAAACACCAAACGCTCCGGGACGCACCCGACAAAAGGAAGCGATGGTGCGGACAGACACTCTTGTCGACCCCGTGTTGCTACGACGGCCATTCTCCCCTCGATGACCTGGGAGGCTCGCGCACCCCTGACCAAAACCCGAGCAGACGTGTGCTGTGCACGCACACAGGGGCCTCAAACACGGGAATGCAAACACCCGGGAATACCGCCAGCGGCTCCGAGTGAGGAGGCGGGGGCGGCTCCACAGACGCCCTCCCTGCTCCCAGCCGCCTCCACAGGGACTTCCTGGCTCCCCCGTAGCCCCCCATGGCCTTGGGAGAAAGCGCTACGCGGTCTTCTCACCGGGCCCTACAGCACAGTAAGCCAGCGGCTGCGGGTACGGATACCGAGGGTCCGCAAACGCTTGGTCCTGTGCCATCGACGGAGCGACCTGGCTGAGAGAGAGGGATTCTCTCCCGCCGGGCCCAGGCCGCCTCCTTTGGCCACCACCGCGGACACCGCCTCCCGGCCCCACCCTGGGCCAGGGGCACAGAGACACAAGTGCCGGGCCCGGCCGTACGGAGAGGCCGGTCCCGAGGACCCCGAGACCAGATGGGGGAGCCACTTGGCTGGGGGGGAGGGGCAGCCCGCACTTCACAGGTGGCTGGCATAGCACGGCTGGTGGCCCGGGTGCCTCGGCCGTGGTCACACGCCGTGCAGCAGGCACACTGTGCTAGCCCTGGGTTAAAGACATCCCCGTGACGGACGTGACTCCCGGAAAGTTGTGTCTCCACAGTCACGCTGGCGTAAGAGCAGCCGGACGCGCTGTGCGCTGGGCCTCGCCGCTCACCCGGCTGGCGCGTGGCTGCCACGGGCCCTGAGCAACGAGGAGGAAGTGGTCACCGCCCGGTCGCCGTGGGATCGGGACCTGCTGCCCGGCCCTCGCCCTCCTGCGGCCGCGAGGGTCGCGCCTTAAAGCAGCCTCCATCCTGGCAGCAGAGTCCCCTCCTCTGTCTGCGCCGAGAGAAGCGCACAGGGTGGCTCTGCGAGGGCCCCCCGCTCCTGCCAGGTGCCTCTCTCCCGCGGGGGTCCCGGGCAGGGAGGCTGTTGGGAGGCTCGGAGGGGCCGGGCGGCCCGAAGCCGGGGCACACGCGGTCCAGGTAACCTAGACCCCCCTCCCCTGGAACGAGGGGCCGCGGCTGCCGCACAGGGTCCCGCTGGGGGACGAGGCCCCATCTCTCGGGCCTGTGACTGTCCCTGACTCGGGGTTCTCCGTCCCTGCCAGGAACCACGGGCGCTCCTGGCTGAGGCCTCGGGGAGCCGGGCCCCACAATGTCCCAGGGTCCCCAGCCCTCACGTTTCTGCCACCATCTCTGTGCTGACTACCCCGCTCAGCCCTCTGGCGTCGGTATCATCTGCAAACTGCCTTGTTTTTCATCTCTGGCAAGGCTGAAAATCTGATCATGAAAGGAAATTTTCTTTTTTCTTTTTTAATTAGTACTCGGTAATATCACCAAGCTGTGAGTTTATGGCTTTGTAGATCTTGTGTTTTTGACACTAATTACTCACAAAGGCTTTTTAAGCCGCATCTCAACTCTGCAACTGCCACGCCGGCGATTACACAAGAGAGGGAGACCCAACAGACTCCACAGGTCACACCCGGCCCCTCCGACCCCTGCTCCGGGCTTGTGGGGGGCCGCCACCCCCCTGGCCCCTGGGGCAACCCGGCCGTTCCCAAGGCTCCGGCCCAGGGGCCCCAAGGCCACGTCTCCGGGACTGCAGTCGCCGCCAGTCCCGGCAAGGGGCTCGGGGCTCGGGGCTCAGGCTCTGCTCCGCGCTGAGGAGCCCGTCACAGTCCCCGGCGGTGGCCGGAAAGGACCCGGGGCAGGAGTCCTGGGACCCCACGGTGGGGGGTGCCTGCTCCACGGTGATGGTCTCCTGGAGCCTCCTAGGAGGGCCCGGCCCGGCTGAGGACAGACTGCCCGCCTCCTCGGCCCTCCTTTCCCGCCCGGGGCCCTGAGCCAGCACCGACCACGTGCCCCTGTCCTCCCTGGCCCGGGCTTCTGCCCCCCTCCTGCCCCCTGCCCAGGCCACCGGGGTATGGCAAGGCCGCGTGCACCTCCGCCCGCCTGTGGCTCAACGGGAAAGCCTGCTGGGGAGAGGCTGCTGGCCTGAACCCTGAGCCGAGGTGAGGCCCCAGCACGCCCACCAGGCAGGCCCGCGGCCCGGGCTTCCCGTCCTCACGCTCAGGAGCGCACACCGAGCCCCGGAACCTCGCCGGCAGGCAGGGTGGCCGGAAAAGCAGGAGCAGGTCACCCTCCGCCGGGACCCTCCGTCTCGCTGTGAACCCTGCGTGATGGCGCGTCCCTCCCTCCTCCTTGGAGAACCCGAAGGCTCTCGGATGGGCGATACATCGACTGAGCAGAACAGGAGCCTCCCTCTTGCTCCCGAGCCCCGGGCTGAGCCTGCTGCGCGGCGGGCTGCACCCGGAAGGCTCCCCGGGGGCCGCGGCCCGATGAGCGCGCTGGGCCGACCTGAGATATGATCGGTTAGCCACGGTTCGGCGTTCTTTATTGCGATCCCATCTTAGGATGCAATTAAAACATCTCATCGCCGAAGCGCCTGGCTCCTACCGGGCCTCTTCCGCTTCAGGCGAAGGCGTCAAAGTCGAAGCCAGGGGTGCCGCTTCAAGCACCCCTCTCGTTTCCAAAGGGGCAGGTCTGGCGAGGACCGGTCTCCGAGGACGCCCTCCTTTCGCAAGAGCCGTCCCGCCGGCGCTCCTCCCCCCGGGACAGGCTGGTGAGAACCTCCCTTCTGCCCCACACTTCGTGCCGCCGTGGCGACAGGACAGCCTGGAAGTCTGGTCCCTGCAAACACACGCGCCCGCCTGACAGGAAGGAGGCTCTGGCGGGGTGGGCCGAAGCCACGGCTGGGATATCCACGTGAATCGGCACAATCTCACGACGGGTGAAGAGACAACGAAGCAAAGAACTAGCGATGCTGGTTGCACCTGGGCTGGCGTCCCCGTGCCTCGCCCCTGCTGGCGGGTCACATCCTGTCACAGGGCCGCATGCATCCCGCCGACGAGGGCTGGGCCGTCACAAACTCCGGGACGCAGTGACGGTGCGCGCTCCTGCAGGACCCTCCGTGACCTGCAGGGTGACCCCGTGACCGGGCAGGCCTGAGCCCGAGGGACGATGGGAGGGACGATGGGAGGGAACCCAGCAGGAGACAGGTGGACGCCCCACAGGCAGACCCCGAAGAGGGCGGGTGGGCGTGGCGGGGGACACAGGGCCTGTGGCGGGGTGGGGGCTGCAGGGGCAGGCGAGAGCTGAGCTTGGGGCTGCCACACCTGGGACCTTCTCCTTACGCGGGGGACCGACACCTCCCCTCACATCTGCCTTTGCCCCGAGGCTGAGAGAGGGGCTGCGATGACACAGGAGCCCTGGGCTGCCCCCAGGCTGACCTGACAGGACTCGGCATGTGCTGGACACTGTGCAGAGGGTCCCAATGTCTGACCCCATCTTCCCTTTCCACCTGGGGGGGGGGGCGTGTGCACCAGAGGTGAGGGGCTGGGAGCTCAGCCAGAACCGCCTCCCTGGGCTGCACCCCTCCACTGTGGGCCGGGGCGGCATGACCGTCCCCGTGCTGCCGTCACGACGCACGGCCTGATGGCCAGGGTCACTGTCCCCTCCATCGAGAGCCCGTGCGGCAGGATGATGGGGGAGGGGACCACGGTGACGCCCAGGGCTCGTCTCGCTCTCTCTGGGCACGGGCGCCGCCTGGTACCATTACGGGCACTGCCCGGGTGGGCCGACCGCAGGGCACGGGGGGGGGGGGGCGCTGGAGCAGGGGTCTCCTGCTTCCCACGACCCCTCCTGGCAGACTGGCGGGCCACCGGGCAGTGTGCCGGCCTGGGGTCGGGAGCCCACTATTTATTCCCAGCCCGTGGGAGGCGGGGACTCACGCTCCAAAGCGCGGCTCTGTCCAGCACAGCCGTGCCCAGAATACTGACGCAGGGGCGGCCGCGGCTCTGACCTTGGTCGGTTAGCGGCCCCTCCGGCTCCTTCAGCGTCTGGCGGCCGGGAAGTCAGCAACCCAAAATCGACGGCCCGGAACCCCACCGACTGGCCTGTCTCCCTCTGGTTCCAGAATGGAGCGCACTGAGCAGCACGGCCGTCGCGGTCTCTCGCTTGCCTCTCTGAGCGCGAGTCCCTGGGTGTGCACCAGCCAGGCAGCGGGCCCGGGGTGATGGACCGCCTCAGGTCAGGCACACAAAGCCACGCTGGCCACCCTGACCCCCTCCGCAGGGCCTGGGGGGACCACAGAGTAACGCGGACACGCTCAGCCTTGCCACCAAAGGGGGGCGGGGGCCTCTCCCTGCAGCCGAGCTCCACGGGAACCCATTCTAAGGCACCACCACCCAGGGCTGTCAGGACGGCTGAGTGGCGGCCGTGCCTCGGGAGCGGGGGACAGACAGGAGGGGACACGGCTGGCCTCCGGGCCCTCCATCCATGCTCCAGGGGGCACGTGCCACCCCACTCTTGCCAGAGCACAGCCAGGGTGAGATGCGGTCTGCCCTTGTGGGGCAGCGTCTCACCACCGGGGTGGAGGCCACCGAGGCCACCAAGGGAGCAAGCACCAAGACCCAAGGATGCCGATCAAACTAGAGTCATTTGCACCCAAGGCGTCCCCAAACCGAGGGGTGATTCGGGACCAACAAAGCATCCAGCCCATGGAGAGGACTCGGGACGGGACACGGCCGCCTGGCTGGTGGGGTCACCAGGACCGAGGGCTCTCCCCTCCGCCCCCCTCCTCTTGGACAAAGAGCCGGCTGGAAGCACAGGGTCCCGGGCTCCCCCTGCCACGGTCCGGCCCTCAGGGAGGAGACGCCACGCCGTGTGGGCACCCGCGTTAAACACCTGAGCAGGCCTGCCCCTCGCTCTGCGGCCAAGGGCACGGCGCGCACACTGCTTCCCTCCCCCAGACCCCTGCCCTCGGACAATAAAAGCCGGAGGAAGGAAGTCCTTCGTGCTTCGCAAATAACGCTCGGACGGATGCCAGCTGCGGGTGCAGGCCGTGTGACGTGTGTTCTCCGTCTCGTCAGCGCCTCGGCCGCACGGAGCTATTTGCTTTCAGACCCGCTTCACGGGGCTGGAATCGTATCGTAGGATTTTCTTCATCCTGCAGTAGAGCCCACGTCCTGCTGACAACTCTGCATCTTCACTGACCACGTTCATTTGAAGAAGAAACTTGAAAACGTATCTGCAGCGATTTGCTCCTCGGCCCAAGAACGGATACGAGCCATCTGCTCACATCCGGCAGGTATCTTCCTGTGATTTAATTTCGGAAATGATTCTCCAGCCTGTTCTGAGAAAGGCAAATCACCCCTCTCTTCGGGGGTGTCTGAAGAGCTCACATCTGTCCCTACCGAAGCCTGGCCTCTTCTGTTTAGCAAGCACCAAATCTCACATCCAAACGAGCTGGGGCCGTGGGGCAGCGGGCCAGGTGTCCAGGGACGGGACGTGGCTCAGGAGGGTCTGGAAGGCCCAGCACCCCTGCCAACAAAGGGCGGGAAGGCGGTCACGGTCGCTGTCCTGAAGCAGCGGTGGTCCGGGCGGCTGCCCATGCACAGGGCAGTCGGCCAGGCCTCCGGCGGCCAGGGCCCACGCGCTCCGACCCCCCAGGGCAGGAAGGCACTTCCCGGGCCGAGAACCGTGTCTGTGACATCTGGGCCGGTCCCGCCTCCGCCCTGGGGGGCCCCCAAAGGTCCTGGTGGGGAAGGGACACGGGCCCGACGTGGGTGGACGTGGCTCTGGGGGCGCGCCGCGAGGGCCGCCGAGGCCCCTCTCCCTGGACGCAGAGGGGGAGAGTGTGCTTACGAAGAGAGGGCTCACGCGGGCTGGGCCTCCCGGACGAGCACCATCAGCCAGGCTCTCATTCCCGAAAACAGTGGTTAACGTTCCAGCCGAGCGAGTGACATTAAGGGGATCTAACTTCCCGAACAAGGCGGCACGCGCCGTTTCTCTCGCCGGAACACTGGCCACGTGGCGGCAGGGCCCCAGATCCGCCGGGAGGGCCTCCCTCTCAGGGAGAGTCAGCCTTAGACCACAGCCCCCCGGGTTCCACGCTGCCGTCCCCGCTGCGGTGTTGGGGGCACGGCCGTCATGGCAGAGGCCAGACCTCAGGCCACCCAGAGGAGGCTGCTCTCGGAGCCTTTGTCCTGGCAGAAAGGTAGAGGGACACGGCCTCCCGTCCCCGAGTGACAACGGAATGGGCCGGCGCGGGGCAGATGCCCCAAGCGTTACAGGGCGAGCGCCCTGGAAACACCGGGCGCCCCACTCCGGGGCACCTGTGGACAGTGACCTCCTCCTCCTCCTATTCCGACTCCCCGGGACCAGGACAGGCCAGCACCGGACGGCCTCCACAGGCGCCCACCGCCCGAGCAAGGCGCGGCCCACGGGCGGGGAGCCCAGGGGCTGGTGCCTACCTTGGGGATCTCAGACGCCCAGGACGGGGGAGCACCCGCTACGTGCCATCACCGCCTGCCTGGCCGCCACCGCGCCAATAACTCGTGCGAGGCCCGTGTTTTCAAAGTGCTCCGGGATAAGATGGGTGGTTTGAAAGCCTGAAGGAAGCAGATGATTTCCCGGAAAGTCACAAATTACTGAATGCAGGGAGACCACCAAATGGAGCCGGACTAAAGGCCGGGCGGGCGCCGCGTGAGGAGAGGTGCCCCCGTGCTCCTCCGCAGACAGACGTTCCCGATGCTCCAGCGCGTCTGCACCCGGAAACAGAGGCAGACACGTCCAGTGGGTGCAGCTGGGCCGTTTGGGGGTGCTGCGGGGTGTCGGGAAGGGAGGCGGCCAGGCACGGACGGAGCGGGGCCCTGTGATGCCCAGAGGGCGGGGCTGGCACGCGCTCTGGAAAATCTCCCCGGCCGGTCTCATCGTGTCTGGGCTGCGGGTGGGCGCCTCTCGCCCTGCGGCGAGACCCCGCGTCCGCTGGCCCGGGAGGTGCCCGCCGGCCCGGAACCTCCGGCGGGGCAGGGGCTGAGGGCCGCGGCCTGGACTCTGGGGGCTCCCAGGGCACCTGTGGGGGCAGCACGGCGGGCCGCCCTGGCCCAGCCGGGAGCCGACATTTGAGAGCGGTCCGGGTGACGCCGTGTGATTTAAAAGTTAATTAAACCGAGTAAAGTATAACAGCCCCAGGTGTTTATTTCCAAAGAGCATTTGGAAGGAAAAGGGGGAAATCTAATAAAAAGCTCTGAGGTATCGCATTAGGAAATAATCACGTCGCTAAATCACCCGCGTCTCCAGTGGCCTCCGCATGACTGGGCTCCGACTCCGCCCCCGCCATCACCCAGGTGACCCCTCTAGGCGCAGGCGGCCGGGCCTGCCCCAGCAGCACCCTCCAGAGGCGGCCAACCCCCCTGGCGGCCGTGCATGCAAACTGGTTCACCGGCCCGTCCGCCCGCCCGGCCCCCTGCCTGCTCACCTGCCCGTTCACAGTGGCCCGTTCACTCATTCGTTCATTCGCTCACCCATCCATTCATTCGTTCACACAACCGCTCGTTCACGCGCTCGCACGTGTCCCCCCTGCACCAGCGCCCCGAGTACTCGCCAGACCACAGCGGGAGGCGGAGGACGGCAAAGGACACGAGGACCTGCTGTGGCGGCGTGGGGCGGGACCCGTCAACAATGCACGCGGAGACCCAGCCCCTGGGAAGGCAGCATTCGGGCCGAGACCCCAAGGAAGTGTAGCCTAAGAGGGGCATGTGGGTGGGGGCTCCAGGCTCACGGGGGCCCTGAGATACAAGGGACCCCAGATGCCGTCTGGTCAGACAGCCGCCTTCTGCTAAGGCTGGTGACCCCACTTCGGCAACGTCCTGACGGGGAGCTCAGCACCTCACAGGGCCACCTTCATGTGTCACTGGGCCGAAACCCGCCTCCCCGGGCATCCCGTCGGCCCACAGAACCGCACGGCAACAGTGGGAAGACGGGCTTCCTGAAGCTGAGCCCGGGGCCAACGCGGGGGTGCCGGGCAGTGGTGGGAAGCCCCGGGAACGCGCGGAAGGTGGGCAACACGCACACAGTATGGCTGGAATGCATCCAAAAAACGCTCACCGAGGCCTCCTGTTCTGGGCACCTGGGAGGCTCCCTCGGGGCCTGGTGGGAAGGCACGGCGGGTCTTCACCCTCCTTCCCAAGCTGGGTACAAGTGAGGTCCCCTCCCGCCGCGGCCGGCGGGTCTCCACGGGGCTGTCATAGCGGCCTGGCTGGCGCCTTGGGGGGCGGCTCCCGAGAGCCCGGGAGCAGCAAGGGGAGAAGTCACGGGACAAGAGCTCGGTGCAGCTCGTGCTGAGTCGTGGAGCTGCGGGCGGCCTGAGGACCTGGGCCAGCCCCCACCGCCCCCAGGGTGCGGACAGGGACACTGAGGCAGGGCGCGGGCTGGAATTCTGGCGCGGGCCTCCCGACTCCAGGCTCCGGCCGCACCGCGCTGGCTGGCACCCCAGGAGGGGCCGCGTCCCGCCCCACGGTAGTCCACGGCCCCAGCTCCGCTGTCACCGACTGCCCTCTGTGATGTCAGGCACCCAGCACGGGGCGGGGTCCGGGTACAGGGGCGGGAAGGAGTAGGGCTGGGCGTCGGGAAAGGAGGGGCGCCTGGTACTCACAGAGGGGGTCTTCGGGGTGCAGGCGCCTGACCTGGGGGAGCACTCAGGGGGCGGGCGCCCCGCCGGCCCGCAGACCCGCACCTCCTCCCGCTCGGCACCTGCCGGGGGCCGGGACGTGTCCTGGGGCCGCTGGAGCCGTTAATTACGACAGAGTAGACAACTGCGGTTTGAAAAATGCGTGTTTCTACGTGATTGCTTTTTTTAATTGGTTGGTTTAACATCTGAAATCTGATTTAATTTCAACCTGATTTTCCTCGCCGTGGGGTCAGGCTCAGAGCCGGGAAGTCATTGCCGGAGCGCCCGTCACCAGCGGCAGGGATCCCGGAGCCGCGTGCCGGGTCCCTGGGCACCGCAGTCGGCGTGCTGGCACCAGGACGGTGGCGCCCTGCGTGAGAGGGGGCGGCCGCGGGGACGTGTCTCTGCAGATGCCAGGGTCCTGGGGTGGCGGGCAGCGGCACCCCGAGACCAGACCCACACGGCCTCCCCGCCCGCTCTCGAGCCGACCAGGCTCGGGTGCCGACCCGTCCCGTGTGAGGTGGCGCACGAGGCTGGGGCAGCTGTGGGGACCTCAGGCGGGAGTGGACGGTAAGCGGCGTGGCTGGCCTGGCCCTGAGGAGGACGCGCTCCCCGCGGCCGGCAGCCCGGCCCCGAATCTTCTCCGGCAAGCGAGCCCTCTTGGGGCCTCTGTCCCTCCCTGACACACCAGGAACGGCGTCCGCCTCGGGGCCCTCTGGGAGGACACGAGAAACGCACCCAGGGAGCCGAGGAGCTCGGCCGGCCGGGCCTGTGCGCTCAACGGAGGCTCCACCGTCCTGCCGCCTCCCCGCACCCTGAGGCCACCGGAAGGCCACCCGCCGTCCCCTCAGCTCCCGCTGCCCCCGACACAGGCCAATGCCACCGGCAGAAATGCCACGCCCCGCGCCCTGCAGCCACGTGTTCCCCACACACGTTCCACGCTCTCCTGTCTCCCGCCTTTGCGTCCGCTCGGTCCTCTGCCTGTGTGACCTGCTCCCAGTGAGGCCCTCCTCGCCCTCCAAGGGCCACCTCGAAGTCTGCTTCTCCTGTGCATCCTCCCAGAGCCTCCAGAGAGGATTAACTGCTTCCTCATTCACTCACTCATTCATTCACTCATTCATTCTTCACCCACACACCCACCATCTGCCTACCTGTCCACCCACCGTCTTGCTGTCCATTCATCCACCCACCTACCAGCTGTCCATCTGTCCCCCCCCAACCATCCAATCACCACCTGTGTGTCCGTCCACCCATCCATCTGCCCACGATCCGCCTGTCCGTCCATCCGTCCACCCATCCATCTGCCCACTCATCCACCCACCCACCCACCCACCCTCCAACACTTACTGAATGCCCATCATGTGGCAAGCGCTATTCTAGCTGCTAGAGACACAACTGGAAATAAATTAGACAAAATCGCTGCTCTTACAGAGCTTACAGATTCTAAGTAAAAAGTAAAACAACGTCGAAAAAAGGAAGCAGGGGAGGCCTCTAGAGAGGCAGTGGGTTTTCTTCCACATAGATGGTCACACAATGCCCATCTGCAAGGTAACCCTTGAACAGAGCCCTGAATGAGGCGGAGAACGAGGCATATGGCTCTGAGGGGGCGCAGGAAGCGGGAGAGGTAGATGCAAAGGTCCTGAGGCAGCACATACTTGGTGCACCCAGGGGGAGCCCAGTGGCCAGTGACCCTTGACGGCAGCATTGGGGGGACGTGTGGGAGGAGCGGAGGCTGGACACACACATGAACTTGAGGAAGTTGCCGGGGTCAGTGCTACAAACAGACCCATCTTCTGGAACAGGGGTCAGCAAAACCATGGCTCTTGGGTCAAGCCCACCATCCGTGTCTTGTAAATAAAGTTTTCTTGGCACACAGCCATGGCCAGTCAGTTACATACCCATCTGTGGCTGCTCGTGCCTGACGCGGGCACAGCAGACCATCGCGACAAGAGACTGCACGGCCTCTAAGGCCCACAACAGTCGCTGGCTGGTCCTGCACGAAGTTCGTGAACCCCAGCCCGGCACGCTCTCCGAGGGACCAGCCCCTTCTAACCCCGGAGGCGCTTCCTACAGTTCACAGTGTAAACAGACCCCAGGCTGGGTAAGGGGAAGGTCCTGAGCCCCACGTGGGGAAGCTGGGGTCAGCCGGGCGTGCATCGGGCGTACCCGCCGCGGAACCTCAGGCCCGGGCAGCGGTGACTGCCCTAGTGGGGACCAGGGCTCGGCTCAAGAGTCTCCCCAAACCGCTGGGGCCCAGTTCGCAGGTGCACCGCCGGCCGTCACTCCGCGCATGTGGCTGGGACGGGCAGAGAAGCAGCAAACGTGCCAGAAAGACAGACGGCTCAGAAGCGGCTGGGGGGGACCCGGGGCGGGGGGGAGGGACGCGGCCTGGCACTCTGGCGCCAGCTGCCTTGCCGGGACTACGGGGAGCGCCCTGGCAGGTGGTCACGCACCTTGGGGTGTGCTCTCTGTCCTCTGGAGGGCACGTTAACACGGCCCTTACGGAAGGGGCGCAGGGAGGGAGGCCGGACAGGACGCCACCGGAAGACAGAGGCCCCCCGAAGCCCAGGTCTTCCCTGTAGGAGACACGCACCCCTTCTCCTCCAGCGACCCGGGGCCGAGGCTCCCGGTGGGGAGACAGAGGCTCTCCTGGGGGTGGAGAGGTGCGCACCTGGAGCCCTGCCTCCCTGTGCCACTTGGGCCAACACGACACGGGTCGCCACAGCCAACTTCCTGGGAGCTGTGGGCATGGTGGACAGGGGAGACCTGCCCAGTGGTGGCGGTGCCCCGGAGGCCGCACCAGCCTGTGGAGAAGTGAGCCGGGGGCTTCAGGCCCAGGGGGACAGGGCAGGTGAGAGAGGGGCCAAAGCCGTAAGATGTCACCCACGTGAGACGGATCCCTGGGGCGGCATCAGACTCTTCCAGACCAGCACGGGGTGAGGGCCGTGGAACGAGTGACCAGGCTGCCCGGTGGCCGAGGCCAAGCACAGTCCCATCACGTGTGTAGCCAGCAACAAGCAGCCCCCCGGCCACACCCCAGGACCCCGGCGGCGCAGCCGACGTGACAGTGAGAGGGGGAGACGCCCCACAGCCAGGCAGCTGTCCTCCCGCCACCCTGGGTCCCCGGGTCTCAGAACGCCCTGCCTGCTTCCTCCGGTCTCCCCAGGAAAAATTGCTTTAATAATCCGTACAGCGGTGCAGGGGAGGGAAGACCAGACAGAAAGACGGATCAAATCAGGACTCGGGGAGGACGGAGACCCTGAGAAAGTGCTCAGTGTTAGTATCACCACCTCAGCGAGGAATCCGGTCCTCCTGCGACTGGAGGCCGTTCGCGCCAGCTCCCCGAGGAACGCCCTCTGCAAACTTTGATGCGAACTAATTAAGTTTGCACAGTTAATCAGGACCGGCTGCCTCGGAGACCCGGCATCAACAGACACGGAGGCCGCGGGGAGACGCAGCGGGGCCTCTGCGTCACGTCGGTCTCCTGCCTGCACGCGGCGAGCAGGTGCTTCTGAGCCAGGGTCCTGGTGACCCACGGGCAGCCCAGTGGCACGACAGCACCCACGACGGGTAGCGTGCCCACGCGGGGCCCTCGGGGACCGCCGGCAGGGGTGGGCACGAACACGGCGCCCGGGCTGGCCGAGGCTGCAGCTGGCGGGACACAAAGGCCGGGGCACGGGGGGTGGCAGCGCAGGGGCAGAGCACCCTCCGCACAGCGCCCGCCCACCGGCTCCCTCAGCACCTGCTAGCCGTCACCTACACTGTAGCAGGACTCCGGGCGTGTGGCCTCCACTGTGCGGGCCCCCCGCCCCGGCCCCCAGCCCACCTCCCCCAGGACCTCGGGCGTGTGGCCTCCGCTGTGCAGCACCCCTCTAACCCCCGGCCCCCAGCCCACCTCCCCTCGGGAGCCCTGACTGCGACCCTGCGGCCCCTGCGGGAGCTCACTGCGGGCACTGCGGCAGGGAAGGAAGTGCAAGATGGCCGTGGGAAGGAGGCCAAGGGACGGGGGGCTGGGCCGGTGGGATCCAGTGCAAAGGAGCTCCCATCGCTTACTGAGGACGGATTACGACGCAGGTAGGAGGTGCTGCCCGGATAAGAACCGCACAGTGAAGACACCGTCACGTGACGAGGAATGACACTTGCTGGGAGGCCCTCCGGGCCCGCGTCCTTCACGCTGGGAGGCCTGGAGGTGCAGGAGACGGGCCCACACGCCATTCCGGATTCTCTCAATCTGGTCGAGGCCGTGCCTGAGTCGGCGGAACTGGGACCACAGCCCCACCTCTTCCCGGCCACGGTTGGTCAGAACCTTCTAGAGTCCTCTCTCAAGCCCCCTCCCCATCGCTGGGACCCCGAGGGCCATCCGGGCCTCTCTGGACTCTGACCCCGCTTGCCCTCGCTGACTGGCGCTGAAGGCGCCTCCTCGGCGCGGCCCCGCCCATGCCGCCCGCACCCCCACTTTGCACCTCTCGGGCCCGGCCGGGGGGTTCCCGGAGGAACCCCGAGGAGCCCGCCGCCAGGCGCAGCCCGCCTGTGTTTGCGCAGAGAGCCTGCAGAAGTGCTGACGGCCACGCTGGCGGAGCCAGGAGCTGAAGCAGCACTTTGTGCCGGGACCGCGGATGAGACCCGAGTTGGGGCGCGCTGTGCTCACGGGAGAAGCCCGCACCCCTCAGTGTGCTGGGGACGCCCCCCCCCCCCCCGCATGCAGACGGGCGTCCCGCAGGGACACTCGGCCACAGGGCCTCATCTGTGCACCGAGCCCTCAGGGGTCGTGGGTGCAGGAGGTTCTGATCCGGGAGGCCACGGCGGCCGACACCCTGCACCCGTGACAGGCGCCCAAGGGGTGCTGGTGCGGCCAGTCGGGGGTGGACAAAAGGTCCCGAAAACAGCGACTGGCTAAAGTGGCACGGACGTCCGCCTCGGTGGCACCGTGTCCACTTTGGACTGACATGCCCCCCCCCCCCCATTCACAGCATGGAGGTGCCCGGAGGCCAAGAAGGGGGGTCGGTGCCACTACAGAAGAAACCCAGGGGCGCTCCTTACCCCTCCCGCCGTGGGAGGGCCCTCCGCCAGCCTCAGTGGCCTCCACGTGCCTCCGCCCGGCCGTGGGGTCGTGACTGCAGTGTGTGGACGCAGGCAGGGAAGCTCAAGGTGTCCTCTGCCTTCCAGTGCCCGTGACTCCCCCTACCGGTCGCAGCCCTGCCCTCCTGCTCAAGGGGACAGCGGGGGCCTTGCCCCCGAGGGCCAGAGCCCTGGCACAGGGCTGGCACATGTCGGCCGCCCTGGGGTCCCCTCCCCCACCTTCGTCACAGGGCTCGCACCCCACGCTGGAAACAGTGACGTGACCGAACGTGACCCTATCCTAACCTGAGGTGTGCCCTCAAACTCCCAGGAGTGGGGGAGGGGGGACTCAGTAGGTCAGTCCCACGTTCACCTGCTGCCGTGCCGGACCCTTACGCACAGATCCAAACTGGGCGCCACCGGCTCGAGGGCTGGCAGCCGATTGCCGGACCCACCTCCCCCCCACGGTGGCGCCCACACGTAACCTACCCTTGGCGGGTCGAGCCTCAGACACCTTGCTGCGGCTCTGCTGACCTCCAGCCAGAAGAGGGACGGCGGCGGCTGGACCGTGTGCCAGACCGCCCCACGCGCGTCGGCGCTAAGGCCGATGGCGACGCGCACGCGTCCGAAGCTTCGTGGCACAGGCCTCTGAAACCCACCGCCCCGTAGTTCCAGCCGGGTCAGGGAACACTCGGCCGCCTGGCCGGGGGTCCTGGCGTCACGGTGGGCAGCCCTCGTCGCCCTGGGCGTCCCTCCGCTGAAACGGGCAGCTGCGGGGGAGCGCGCGGGTGCACAGTCAGGCTCGGGCGGTCGCGCCCTGCTGCCGGGGAGGGCGCCGAGGCCCGGCCAGCCTCCTGCTCCTGGCGGGCCGTCTCTCCTCCCAGCCTTCTAGCAGGCACCACCTGGGCTCCAGGCCTCGCCGCGGGGGTGGCTCCGGGCCGCGGGGGCCCCGTCTGGAGGAGCTCGTGCTCCGTGTGGCCCCAGAAGGCCCACGCCAACGTCCCCTGGTCCTTAGGGCTCCAGGGCACCTGGTGCAGGAGCATCCGGAGGCTGGAGCTTGGAAGATGATGTGGCCCCACCTTCCCCCCCGACCGGCAGCTTCGGAGTCCCCAGCGGCCGTCGCGAAGGCTGGGAGCATGCAGACACGGGGCGGGGGACTTGCCCGGGTGGAGGAACAGGTGGTGCAGGGGACGCTCACCTGGGAAGGTGTCGGGTGCCGGAGAAATGCAGCGAGCCGGCGGGGACGTGGGGGGACGGAAGGCGGTCCGCAGGACCCTCACAGGCACCGGTGGAGAGGGCGGGGGCCGCTTTGGGCGTGTGCGTCCTCGGACCAGCCCTGGTGGCTTTGAGGAGGGAGGTCCCGGGACAGGCCGTGCCGTGGGACAGTGAGCTGGCGGGGGGCCCCGGGGGGACAGGGAAGCCAGGCAGGCGAGGCCACGGGACGCAGTCTGGGGCACAGGCTGCCGGAGCGCGGGGTCAGCCCCACACCTGGGACGAAGCAGACGGCGAGGAAAGGGGGTCTAAGATGGCTGCCGAGGAGACCCCAGTCCCTGAGGCCTGCCTGATGTGGGGAGAGGACTCACCCAGCACCCAGACGGGGACGGAGCCCCTCCGCCCCCGCGTCCGGGAGCTCATGGAGGTGAGGCGGCTGCCACCGTGGGGATGTCCTGCCTGCCCGGTCAGGGGTCAGGAGGGGCACAGTGGGCACCTTCATCGGGAAAGGGCTGAGGCCTACCCCGCTGGTGGCTTCTATCCCCACCCGGGGCCCCCGCTCTGCATCCAAGAAAAGCCCTGTAAGGAAGCTCTGACTCCAGAGGCCAGGAGAGTAGACTGGCTGCTGCCTGGCCACGGGGCTGTGCCTCTAGTCAGCACGGGCCACGGGGGCGAGGTCTCCAGAGGATGGGTTACCGGACACACGGTGGGCACACGTCCCCTCCTCTCTTCAAACGCTCCTCACACACCGCTCCTTGGGAGGCGGGTAAGGAAATGTGGCTCCTGAGGCTGGTGGGGTGGAGGCCGCTGGACAGAGGCCCAGGGCTGACCCGGAGGGAGCCGAGCCTCTGCCGTCCATCCCGCCCAGCCCGGGGTGGAGCCGGTGCCAGGGTCCAGGCTCCCCGGCCCCTCCTCCCCTTCGTGCCGCTATGCCCTCCCCCCGAAGCTGGGAAGTCAGGGAGAAACACCTCGCCAAGAGGGATCAGGAAGCAGGTGGGGGTCCCGGTCCCGCCTCCAAAGCGTCAGGAGCACGGGACAAGGGGCGGGCACTGGAGTCTGGAGAGGGGATGCGGACACAGACCAGGCTGCCCTGGGGGGGCCGGTCACCCGGGGCGGGAAGCCCCCCTCTCGTCCCCCGTAAAGCCGGCTGGCACCCCCCGGCCCTTGTCCGCTCTGGGCTGCCCGGCAGGTCGGCTGGAAAACGGGAGAAAGGTCTCCGAACACCAGCGGGCATGAGAGAAACAGAGACACGAGCCACGGCGGGCCGTCTTCAGCACATGCCGACCTCCGGCCCAGGAGTCCCACGCGCCTGGACCAACGCCCCGGCAGCTGACCAACACGAGGCTCTGCCCCACCGCGGGGGCGCCCCCCGGCCCGTCCCAGGGGTGGGGGAGGGGTGGAGGCTTTCCGGCAGCGGGAATCCACAGAGCCAGCCTCGCGGTGGCCGGAGGTGGAACCGGCATCGATTCCCAATTCGCAGCTGGGCCCGTCGCCAGCGGGGCTCGGGGGGAAATGCCCTGCTGAGATCAAGTGCAGGGGTGGTTTTCTAGGGCTCCTTCAGCCCAGCCCAGCGGGCGTACGGCCCGCGGCGGCCTCGGAGCGGCCTCCGGCCTCCCAGCTGCACAAGACCCCCGCCGCCTCAGCACCTGGGTGGATCCTACTCCCCCTCCTCATCTGGGGTCAGGGCTCCGGCTGACCCTCAGCACCCTGGGCTGGCGGGTGGAGGACAGGCCTCAGCAGCCCCTGCCCACGGACAGCGACGTGGCCGCCGGGCAGACCGCGGCTGTGGGAGTGGTGCCTGCACGAGGCACCCTTCGCGTGGCCAGAGCGTCTCGGTAGGGGGGGGAGGTGGGGAGGCGGAGGGGAGGCCCTCTGATCCTAACGATCCAAGTGTCTGCGCAGCGTGCGGGCTGAGTGCGGTTCCCTTAAAGACCGGGAAGGGTACGGAGCTGCTCTCACAGATCAACATCACCCAGGGACAGCGGCTGCTCATCGAACGCCTGGCGGGCCCCAGCGTCGAGCTGCGAAGAGCCATCATCTCCTGGCCAGGGGCAGGGGGAGGGGCGAGCGCTCCGGACCCCGCAGCCCCCGTCCCGAGAACCAAGCAGCCTGCATCCTGCCGGGGCTGCCGCGGGGCTCTGGGGCCCCTGCCCCCCCCGCCTCCCCTGCAGCGGGGGCTGGGCAAGTCCAGGCGTCCAGTGACCCAGGCCCCTGCCCTAGTCGGAGGCTGCTAACGAGCAGCTCCCCGCCCCCCTGTCCTCCGCCCGGCCTTCCCGCACCCCAGCTCCGAGCAGCAGGACGAGCCTGTCCGTGCCCGCACTGGGGTCTGTGCTCACGGCCGAGGCTGCGGGCTCGTGGGAGGCAGGGGCCGGCAGACCAAGGAGAAAACATCCCTTTGCCTGGCGGACAGGCCACCCTTCTCTGGGCCGGAAACACCACTGACAACTCAGTCTGGGGGTTTTGTGGGCACGTCGGAACCACAGCTCTGTGACCTCCCTGGCTCCTCAGTTTCCGGGCTCAGTGGGGTGTGGGCACAGGGCAGGTGCGTCCCCGCACAGGGACGGGGGGAGCCAAGTGCCAGAAGGCTCGCGGAGAGAAGAACCCGCTCTAGGAAAGCCCCCAGCAGGCATGACAGATCCCGGTCACGTATGATTGATTACACGTGCTCGTGGGCACACGGTCCACATACACGCACGGCCGCGTACGAGTATCTGACACTCTGAGTGGAACAAGCAAGATGCCGGCAGAGCCAGCGTTACAAGCCGGCCCGTGTCCCCCAGACTCACGCACTGTGTTTAGGGGTGCAGCTGTGACGGAGAAAATTAAGATAAAATGAGGTCATGGGGCAGGACCCCAGTCCACCAGGAACGGGTGTCCTCGTGAGAGGGAGAGGCAGCAGGGACCCACTCTGCCCCTGCCCGGTACACGCACGGAGGACAGGCCGCAGGGGGACGCGTCGAGCCGCCTGGCCCGTGGCATCGGCTGTGGCGGCCTCGCTGACCGTCCGCGGTGTCCGTAACACAGGCTCATCCGGTAAGAACCCAGCCCCGTGACACGCTGCTGGCTGTGGGGAGCGTCGAGGCCTCAGGGTCGCCTGCACGCCAGCGCCCTGCCAGCCGCCATCCACCCCCAGGGCTCCGGGACCCGCACGCTGCCCGACACCTGGCGCCGGGACCCGCCACCGGGCCGCGATGCCCTCCCGCGTCCACCAACCCGAACCCACCCTGCGGTGACAATGCGGGTTAACGCCAAAACGCTCACACGCTTGCCCGGTGCGCGCGAGCCGCTTCAGAATAATCGGGGCAGCAGGGAGGGCTTCGGTGGGCACGTGGGGATTCTCGACACCGTCCGCTTTCACAGACGCTTAAAACTTTCCGCGACGAACCTGAGGACAGCAACGGTGGAAACAAACCTGGAAAACCAAGGGCCGCTATTCCCCTTGCCGGCCGGTCACACGGGGGTCTGGGGGAAGGACTGGCTGCTGCTCCCAGGAGCTCAGAGCCCCATCCGCACACACACAAGGATCCCCCCAGCACGGGCACGGGGTAGGAAGCCACTCGTGAGGGGGAGGGGCCGTCCCACCTCTGCCCGTCCTGGGGCACACCCAGGGCCATGGCGCTTCTGGGAAGGTGAGAGGCCTGTGACCTCCGCCCGGGGATCCATGCTGACAGACCACATCTCCTGAATGCTTTCGGGGGTCACGGGGGCCCCCGGGGCCCCCCAGTGTGGGCTGAGTGCTCTTCTTTGAACGTATAAACCGGGACCAGACCTGCCTCCGTGTCATTAATGACCGACACGATGGACAAAACACACACGGTTAAGTGTTCGCACACACTGGGCAGGCGGCTACGGTGATCCCCGAGAAAGAGACACAGGAGGTGAGCCCACAAGGCTCAGGCCGAGGCCCTGGTGGGCAGCGCCTGCACAGGATAGAGCCGAGAGGGGGCTCTGGGACAGCAGGCCCCCAGGACGGAGCCGAGCGGGGTCTCTCGGCCAGCAGACCCCCAGGAGTTTGCAGCAGGTGCCCAGGGTATTTACCAGAGACCCCGGAAGGGTTACATCTCAGCAGCAGAGTTTAGTCCTAGAATAAAAGCAGTCTTGACCAGCCCTGCCAGAGCTTAAAAACAAGCCTCGCAAGGGCCAGCTGACGGACTTGCCTGCCAGAAAAAGGGATCTGAGAAGAAAAACTCATTGGAGATGAACAGCACATGAAAAGCCCCCAAAGAGCAGGTCAGTGAACTTGAAGAGGGGGCGACGAAGAGCATCCAAAAGGAAGCATGGAAGACAGACACACGCAGCATCAGTGACCAGCAGGATGAAGCCAAGTGACCTTAAATGTGTGTAACGGGAGCCCCAGAAAAGAGGGGAGGAACACGGAAACAGTATTGGAAGAAATGACAGCCTGGATGATCCGATTCTGGTCAACTATAAAACCACAGATCCAAGACGCCCCATGAACCACAGCAAAACGGGCACAAAGAATATCTAGAAATCAGCTCAAGGTAAGAAGACTTCACGTTCACAGCACCAAGGTAAGACCGCTAGCCTTGCGGGCTCTCCGGACGCGCACCCCCCCCCCCCCCCCTTAAGGGGCACGGCTCTGTTTCCATCTGACGCTGGTGAACCTTTCCTTATCCTGAGCTGGGGGCTGTGTCCTGGGATCCCCGCTGCTGTCCAATCCTACCTCCAGACCCCCTACCCCAGGAGGGCCCAGCCAACAGCGGCAAGCAGCGGCTCTGCCTGGGGCGCCCTCCGGATAAGCACAACCCCGGCCTCTCCCATGCGAGGCTCAGGGGGCAAGCGTATCTGGGCAGAGGGGGCTCAGGGAACACTCTGGGCCACCCCAATTCCCGCACCTGTTCAGCTGACGAAACGAGAGACGTTTAGAAGCCAGCGTGCGTTCAAAGCAGCTCCATTTGAAATTCAGAGGACCCAAAAAAAAGAAAATTCAAATTAAGGTGTGTGTCTGGGCCCTGTTGTTACAGCAGGAGACAGGAGCGCTCCCGGAGCAGGCTTCTTCCCACACGAGCCTGTGCGCGGCCCCGACGGCCAGTCAGGGGAGGGGGAGAAACCTCGCAGCCTCACTCCCTGACTCCCGACACGGGAGCCCTGTGGGCTCTCCACCTCCCGGCGGGGTCTCATGGACCCAGGCTCGCCCGCCATCCCCCCTCAGCCCTCACAGAGCAGGGACGAGGCCGGGGCCAGAAGGGTCCCTGGAAGCCCGAGGGGCGGCCCCTCATTCAGGGGGCGGTGAGAGACGCTGCAGCTTCTCCTGGGCAGTCTGCGTGGGGACCGGAAGGTTCCCGACACTCCTTCCAGGAGGCCCCGGGAGCCCTGTCCAAGCCAGAAGAAGCCCCTTCCCGGCCTCGCTGGCTGGCGGCCCTGGGGGCCAGCCCTCAGCACCCGGCGAGGGCAGCAGTGCCCCCAGGCAGGCAGCAGGGACGGAAGGCCAGGTTCAACCGGCAAATTCCGAGTGCCCTCGGGTCCGGTATTTGGGGAGAAAACAGAACAAGCCCCTTTCCTTCCCTGTTCCTCAACTTGAAACCGACACTCCAACCCTGAGATCCGGCATCTGACTGGAAGTGACCGGAGGGTCAGCGCCCCTCACAGGACGCCTGTCCCACACACATAAATGCAGGGGTGACACCAAAGGAGGGCCGAGGACCCCAGAGGCTCGACCGTCCTGTGAAGGTCAGGACGAAGCCACGGTAGCAGAGAGGGTGTGTAGGCCCTGCCCCTTGGGCCGGGCTGGGCGCCCCCCGACACTCAGGCCCACGGTCACGCTGGAGGGATGCCCGCCTGCCCCCCGGCAGCCAGCCTGCACTTGATGCTCTGCTCCACCAGCCACAAGGCCACCTTTGGGGAGACTAGCCGGGGGCGGGCGTGCAAAGTGACGTGGCCCCCAGGAGGCAGCTCTAGGACTTAAATGCACTGGCCGGTCTCGGTGGGCCGGTCAGTAGCCAAGGGACCCCGCGTTCCTCGGCCGCCCAGAGCTGTGGGCAGCTGCCGGCAGGGCAGGAACGCCTGCCTATCTGTTTGGCAGGGGCAGACTTCGGTCAAAGTCTCAAACCCGAAGCCCACGCCTCAGTGTCACGGCCCCACCAGTGCCCCGGCCCACAGGGAGGCCTGCACGTGGCTTCACCGGACAGGCCGTGGGTCCTCACTCACGCCGCCTACGCCTCAGCCCAGACACGACGCGACTTGTTTTGATCCAAAGCACATCAGAGAGCGGCCTGGTCCAGGCCAAGGGGCGCCCCAGGGGCATGCTGGCAGGGCAGGGGGTTAGGGGTTGATGTGGGAGGGCAGGCGGCCCACACTGGTGGGGAGAGGAGAGCCGCGGTGAATCCTGGCCAGGCTGTGCCCGCCCCGTGTCTGACGGGCCTGAGCAGACCTGGCAGGACGTTCTTGTGGGGGGGGGACAGTACTGGGGTCCTGGGGCCTGCCAGCCTGCCCCTCACCCTGCTCTCTCCTACTGACAGGATCCGGGAATGCTGCCCCTGAAGACAGCACAGCGGGGAATGGCTTGCATCCGCCAGAAGATGCACAGCCCCGCTCCTCCCAGGAACTGCCATCAACCACTGGACCCGACACAAGGGATCCGAACAGATGACGGGGTGACACGGTGGGGCCCCCAGCAGGATGGAGGGGCAGGAATGTCCCTTATCTGGCCTCCGAGCAGTCGCTCTCCCGACACGAGGTCCCAGTGTGTGGACAAAGCCCCTGCCGAGGACCTGGCCACGGGTCCCCTGCAGGGCTCCACACGGGGCCACCCGCCACCTGCCCCGTCTGGGCCTGCTCTCGGTTTGCCCCAAACACCCTCTATTCCGACTCTGTGGCGGGGAGAAGGGCACTTCTCATGGGCCTGGAAGCTCACGTGCACGGCTCCGAGGGCCAGGCAGGCCAGGCACGCTCGGAAAAACCCCAGGAAGCCACAACACGGGTGTCCCACGGGCCACGTGGGACCATGCTGTCAGGTCCGGTTCTGGGTCAACACCTGACCGGTGGAGCTGTCCCTGGGACCTGGGGGGAAACTGTGGCTCCCGGAACCCCTCTTCTTCCTCCTCCGACCAGGAGCTGTTGCCACGGCAACCGCAAGGCTCCCCAGCCCCGTGCCAGTGAGATGACGCCACTGGGACGTCGCCCTGAGGCACGAGCTTCTCTCCTCACTGCAGTCTGGTCCAAATCCTCTGTCTTGCTTGGCCCGACCGTCCCGCCTCTGCACAGGGCAGCCTGCCTCTCCCCCACCCGGCCCCTGGCCCTTCCCACCCCTGCTGCCCCACAACAACTGCCCCGGGCCCAGTACTCCACGGGAGGCTGGTGGCCTGTCTGTGCCCGTCAGACAAGAGTCCCGGGCACTGGTGCCATCGGGGCCCGGTGGGGCGGAACAAGCCTGCGCTCTGTGGGTGACGGGGCCACGGGGCCGACCCGCTCACTTGTTTATGAGGAGAGAAGGCGGCAGCCACGGGCAGCCACGGGCAAGCTCCTTTGCGGGGCTGCACGGCCTGCACGGGCCTCGGTCTGGGTCAACACGGCCCCGCCGGCTGCCAGGTCCACAAGGGCCGCGGCGTGTGGAGGGGGGTGGGAACAGAGGTTGGAGACGCTGGGGGACAGAACGGCCAGGAGGGCAGTGCAGGTGTGGTGGCAGTCGTACACCGAGTCCCTTCCAGGGACGAGCCAGGTGGACACAGGGGGCTCGGAGTCACCGTGTCCCCCGAGTACTCGCTGCAGTGACAGCAGGAAGTCTGGAACTTTCTGAGGACACGCAGCAGCCAGATACTGAGCCGGCGCGGCCTGTGCTCACCGCGCCACGGTTTACGGGTTTACACGCACACCTCTCCCCTGCCCTCGAGCTGCTCCCTGGTGCTGGAAGTGGTGTCCCCCGCCTTGCCTGCTGGCCCGAGGGCGATCCCCGGGGCCGGCAGAGAGGACTCCCGCGTCCACAGCCGTGTCCCAAGGGCACTCACACGGGGGCCGGGCGCCGAGACTCAGCCACCGTCGTACCCGCCCGGTCTTCCTCTTGGGACGGGGGGCTCGCCCCGGCTGGTCGTCAGGAGGGAGGGCAGGAGAGCTCGTGAACCACAGCCAGACAGGATGACAGGCCCAGAGAGCAGGCCTCCGGAGGTCCCGGAGACTCGCACGCACCTGCGGGCGCCACGGGCGCCCCCACTGCTGCCGGCGCGGCGAGGCCCACTTCTCCTCCGGCGCGGGGGCAGGGGCGGGGGCGGGGAGGGCGGCCGGGCCCCCGCCGGGCCCGAGTTCCGGGCCGAGTGCCTGCCTGTCCTCGGAGTGGCGGCCCCCGGGGGCAGGCAGCTCCCACCCACGCGGCAGCAAGGGCCGGGCCGCCGGGCGCCGCGTCTTCTGGAGCAGAGCGCGTGGGGTGAGCCCGAACCCTCAATCATGCCGGCGCACATCTGCAGAGCCCGCTCAGCCGGAACGGCGCTCAGCTATTTCTAACTCTGCCTTCAGCCCCCTTCCTGCCTGAAAGATCATCTCTGGGAAAATAAAATAAAATAAGCCAAAGGGGCCAGGAGACTGCAGCTTTCTGCGATCCCCCTCCAGCCCGATTCCGCCACCGCCGCGTGAGTCTGCGCTCAGCCCCCCGGGGCAGGGCCCCCAAGGCCGCGTGAGGGTCGGCGGGTCGGCCCGTCTCTCCGGCTGGTCTCCGTCCCGCGGCATCTCTCTCTTAGGACCACCGGCTCACCGGGAACCCCTCCTTGCTGCCCCAGCCAAGGCTGAGCTCACTGGCGGAGCCCTTCTGACCCCGGGGCGCATCCAGGTCAAGCTCCTCACTGTGGGTGGGGAAACCGAGTCCCGCGGGGTGCAGTGGCCCGGCCAAGCGTGAGGGCTCCAGGGCACCTCGTGTCCCCTTGGGTCCCGGGGCAGTGCTGGGCAGGGGCTGCCTCTGGCTGGGTCCCCGGAAGGCAGTGAGGATCTGCACGTGGTCAGTCTGCCGTCTCCCTTCTACGTGGCTTCTCGCGCGTTCTCCCTATCTGTCCGTCTGTCCGCAGTGCACAGCCCGCACATGCCAGGCCGAGCAGACAGATGAGCAGCGGATGGGATGGGACGGGGCCTCCTGTCACTGAGCCGTAACAGGCAGAGGCAGCAGGTACTTCACCGGCAGTCACTCCCAGCCCCTGCTTAGAGACGTCCTCACAGGCTCGGCACCTCCAGACGCACCTTCTTTGGGGCCTCTGAGGGCCTGATAGCACCCGCCCCGGAGAAGCTCAGAGGCTCCGCGTTTCGAGTGTCCGGGAGGACTGCGGCCGAGCAAGCGAAGGCACACACACGTCCAGACGGTCTGCGGATACCGCCACGCTCTGGGGCCCTCCGCTCTCCGCAGCCCAGCACTTTCTGCCAGTGGAGACGCAGAGGGAGGACAGGGCCACCGTGGAGTGCAAGCCCCGGCCGGGCACTTCCCGAGGCACGGCAGCCGGTGCGGGGGGCCGGCACCTCGGGAGGGTGGGGAGGTGTCTGGGGGCAGAGGGCTGAGCCGGCCCAGAGGATGCACCCCTCACCTGGCCCCTCCCGTTGGGTGGCCTGTGAGCTCCCGGGAAGGCCCCACACGGACATGCACGGGCCCCGAGCGGCAGATGCCCGTGGCTGTGTGAGCGGGGCTGACGCTGGGGGTGGGGGCAGGGGCCCTCACTGCCACGTCAGGGAGCCCGGGAGCACCAGCTGGCCGGGGTGTGGTGGGCCTCACCTGCAGAACTGTGGGAAAGGCCCCTCAGGGGGACCTATGAAGGGCTCCAGGGATGGGCCCGGGGTGGAGGAGGCAGGACCGGGGCCCCCACCAGGATGCTGGGGACTTACAGCCCTACCCTGAAGGGAGAGAGGTAAGCGGAGGGTGGGAGGTGTGAGCCTGGGGCCCCGAGCTGGCTCAGACCCCTTCAGTTCACCCCACATGGCTTCCAGTTTTTCCTGATGAGCCGGGACAAGAAAGACAAAATCCCAACCGCCTGTTGGTGCCCGTACGGCAGCAGGCACCAAGGGGGTGACAGGACTGGAGACAGCAAAAGGAAGGCCAGCGTCCTCAGAAAAGCGGGGCCCTGGGGGAGGCTGGCCAGCGTGTGAACGCCAGGACGCAGGGACAAGGAGGCGGGAAGCTGGGACCAGGGCGGGTCCACCAGGGGCTGGGCAGGCCCCTGCCCGGCAGGGACCCATGAGAGGCCCGAGGAGAGACAAGGCTGCCCCACACGCCCTGCTGGAGGTCTGGGCAGGGGCAGCCCTGTGCGTGTGCCTGTCACACGTGCGCACGCATGCTCCTAGCCTCTGGTTCCCGGGACAGCCCCCCCCCAGGCCCATGGAGGCACGGCCAGGCTCCCCTCTTCCTCCCCCTGCCCCCTCCAACACCCAGGCCCTGAGGCTCCGGGGCATGAGCGCTCTCTGAAGGGAACCCTAACCTCCGGTCCTGGCTCTCTCGCTCTGTCCAGCGGCTGCTGCAGCTGACCCGCCTGTCCCAGGGGTGCCACGGGATTGGGGGGGGATTCCTGGGGACAGAGTGGGGGGGGCTTGCCTAGACGTCAGGGACCGGCTCTGTCCTGCGTCCCTGGCTCTTTGGAGAAGGACACGGGACTCATTGGAAGCACCCCCAGACTTCCACGGACAGAGAGCAGAAACAGCTCCTGCCTCCCAGTGCGATCGGGGGGTGGGGGCGGCAGCTTGCAGGCTGGGTGGGGCGGCCAGGAGCCTGAGCTTCCAGGACATGGCAAAGCCACCAGAAAGGCTCCACACACCCCAACAGCATTGGTAAGTGCCTCGGGCACCGAGTCCTGGCCGGGGGCTGTGCACCTGCTGGGGGCGTCCTGGACCCTGGGTAGTAAGGAGTCTACAATCCAGTGTGCAAGCCCGACCAAAGAGGCCGCACGCCGAGATCCGGGGTGGGGGCCTGGGTGGGGGGCTCCTGGCTTGTCCATACCTACACCGCACTTGAGGCCTCCCAGGGGTAAGGGTGGGGTAGGCTCTCTGGGGACCCCGACGTAGGACGGTTCCTGTCCCTGAAGAACAGCTTGTGTAAAGGAATAAAAGTCACCTACGTAATGACCAAGCAACAGAAAGCGACACGTGTCCTGAACGGTGTAAGTTGAAGACAGTTCCCACCTCCGGGGAACACCGGAAGCCCTCCCGGAGGAGGCGACTGTGAGCACATTGCGGCTCTGTTGGGGGGTGGGACGATCTGACCAGGGGCAGGGCCCAAGCGCTGGTGTGCAGGGTGAGGGGACCCCCAGGGGAAGGCAGAGATGGGGGCCCTGTGGGGCTAACATGGGCCCTGATGGGCAGCTTCTGTCTGCTAAGCGCTCAATGCTGGAAAACACAATTCTGACAAACCCTGAAACCCAGGGTGGGTCCTCAGGGATGCTGCTGGTGCCCCCGTGTCAAGCACTATGGGGGCTCGTGGTCGTGAGCTCTCTTAGCTCTGACCCCTGACTCACAGACGATGAGACCGAGGCTCAGAGTGGTCTCCAGGTGGGGAAAGGCGGCGTGTGGGTCCAAGTCTGGCAGCCCAGACGAGGGGCAGCTGGCCTGTCTACCGGGTCCTTTCCAGACAGCTCTCTGCACGGCCTCCGAGGACCAGCGGGCACCGTGCTTCGCATCTCACAGTCGGCGACGTCCCTCCACGTTTTCCCTGACGACACGGCAGGCGAACCCACGCGTCTAGAACGTCACGCATCTAGAACGTGGTGGGGCCGTGAGCAAACCCACGTCTCCTGATGCTGTGCACGGGACTGCCCCCTACCTGGGGGTGGGGCTGGAGGCCCAGCTGGGACGGTGGGGGCAGGGGTGCCTGCTGTGGGCGTCCAGGGCTTGCTGGGCGTGAGCGGAGGGCTGAGCCGTCGGCCCTCCTGTCGTCCTCGGGGGCCGTCTCACACCCATGCTGCTCCCGGCACATCTGGCCCTTAGGTCCGGAGCCAGGCCTGCAGCTGGGAGGCAGGGCACCAGTCAGAACTGTGGGTGTACTGGACCCCGCAAGGGACCCTCAGGAGGGGAAGGTGTTGGGGTTACTGCAGCAACACCCAGGAACTGAGCCGGGGTGAGCTCTGGGCGTGGACACACTCAAGGGGCCTGGCGGGGGGCAACTGCTGAGCACAGTGAGGCCTTGCACGTGCAGGAGAGCCGAGGGTGGGGAGAGACCGCAGAGAGTGTGGGTGGGGGCAGGACAGCCGAGGATCTGTAGGGGAATAGTGGAGGGTCCGGGGTGGGGGACGGCAGAGGGTGGGGACGGCGGAGGGTCTGGGGACGGTGGACGGTCTGGGGCGGGGTGGGGGAGAGGAACGGCCTGACAGTGCCTTTGCGGATCTCTGCTCCACAGGCGCTGTCCTGTCCAGAGTGAGGGTTTGTAAGACCTGAACATCTCTGCTTACGCGCTTGACATTTAAGAAAACCGTGTGGGGCTCCCAGAACACACGAAGTGCTCGTCAGGGTCTGAGTTCTTCGGAAGATCGCGGAATGACACAGGAGAGACGTTTCTGAGAGCTTGCTTAGAAACGTAAAAACAGACACGCGGGACCCAAGACGGCCGGGGATGTGGGAAGGCAGCCACCAGGCCGAGACGCGGTGCTGACCTCAGGACGAGGAGAGGCCGCCAGGAAGGAAGGGGGATGGAAACGAAGTCGGGGGGGGAGGGGCCCCACACCGACCTGCGAGGTCGGGACCCCTCTTCCCTCAGCCTCCTGCGACCCGGCACCTCTGGGCTTGGCCAGCACCTGTGCCAGGAAGCAGCCGGGCGGGCACAGGTTTAGCGTGAGGTTCAGTTCACGATGAAACGAGACAGGCAGGACTCCTTTGCCACTGCGTCCTGCTCCACGTGTGCAGATCGCATGGGTTACGGCTGCTTTACGGACCCAGAAGAGTGGGTTCTTTGTTTTTACAAACGTGGGCAGAGCCAGGTGGACGGCCCGCTTCACACCGTGGCCACCCTGCGTGGGGGCCTCCGTGCCGACCGTGGCCGCCCACAGCCATGCCGGGCCCACGTCGCCATCTTCAAGCAAAGGGAGGGGAGGCCAGCGCGGCGGTGGCGGGAACAGCCCTCCTGGTCGCCCTGGCAGCGCCCCAGTCCTGCCCCTCGCGTGCGGGTGCGTCATTCCCCGCGACCGTCCCAGTCCCGAAACCCGGACACCACCCCGGGCCTGGACACGGGTACAGCTCCACAGGCCACATGCTGCCTCCGACTCCGAGGGGGCTCCTCTGTGGGGGCCCCCACCCTGCTGGCTTCTCCAGAAGGAGTCTGGGGCCAACACAGGCCGCCAAGTTCCCGCCCTCGCGTCTGTCTGGGGTTCCAGCCCTGGCGTCTCAGGCAGACCCGAGGGCCCGTCCCACAGAGATCCAGCAGCTTCCGTCCCCTGTCCCGTCTGCCACACGGCACGATGGCCTTGGCCACGGTGCAGTCCTGAGGCTGCCTCCCTGGCCCAACACGGACCCTCACCCTCTTACTTCCGCCGTCCCCCGGGAACTGCTGGGGCTGGATGCCCCGGGCCTCACTGCCCCGCCCCGCCCAGCGACGGGGCCAACGCAGCACAGGCGGACGGCAGACGCCCAGAGGCGGCCAGGTCGGGGCGGCCGGGGGTCGGCAGACTCCCCCGGAAGCAGCGGGCCACGCCTCCTGAGGGGAGGCGGCTCCCACTCCGTCGTGCACCAGGACGACCGGGCGGACATGCTCTCCACGCCGGTGGCCGTCACCGCGGTCCTACCTTGAAGATGAGGCAGTCGGCCTTGTGCTCGGCGTACATGGACGTCAGCCGGTACTGGCTCTCCGTGGTGACGTCTATCTGGTAGCCCGTGAGCGCGTAGCAGACCTTCCGGAACTCCTGGATCTTTGTGTGAAAGACCTCCTTCAGCCGCTGGTTTCTCAGCTCGGCACTTTCCACCTGCTTCTTCAGTTCTGGGGGCGACAGGGGACAGGGTGAGCTTGCAAACCCGGACCGGATGGGATGCGGGGCGGCAGCGGGGGTCAGGGCCAGAGTCACCGACAGAGGGTCGTGGAGGAGACGGGGTCCCGCCCAGGCAGAGCCCTGACGCGCACGCGCGCGAAGCTAGGGAACGAAGAAAACAAGCACAGGGACGACCCGACCTTTGGGCGCGGAGTCGTTCAGTTAAATGTAAATAACTCTAAAGACAGCAGTGACTCTGAAAACAGCGGGCCTGGTCCCGGCTCTGAGCCCTGATTCGACCCCCCGTCTGGCGCCTTTTCTGAAGGGCAACGGGCAACACAGAGTCCTTCCCAGGGCTGCTGAGGAGGCTTGGGTGGGGCCTGGCCCCTCACGGGCAGTCTTGGGTCTGTACCTGCTGGGGGGCTGGCCGCCCACTCACACAGGCCAGCACTGAGAAGTGGTGAGCAGGCAGGGGGCCTTGACAGTGGATGCCCTGGGGCTTCCTGGTCACATCCCTGCCCCCCCCCCCCCCCCCCCCCCCCCCCCCGCCGGAGACAAGGCCACTGCGCGCAGACAGGCCCCTGGGCCCCCGCCCGCCCCCTCGAGGCTCTAACAGGACGGTTCAGGGCAGAGGCCCCAGGCCCACCCGTCACGCCTGCCACGGTTCAGGGCCGCACAGGAGAAACCAGCTGTGCCAAGCACAAAGCCATCAGGAGGCTACACAGCAATTATCACGAATCCTTCACCCAAGGTGCCTTCCCAGTAATTAAACCTCAGTTCTCCCCTCACTAATTAGCAAGGCTGGCTCTCCTCAAACACCAGCCTCTGAAGCCACGAGCTTCCTGCTGGTCCCTCTGGAGCTGATGTCGGGGAGCCCCTCCAGGGCCCGGGGACGTCCTGGGCGGAATGGGAGCTGTGCCGTCTAAGAGGGTGGTGGGAGACCCCAGGCCTTGGAGCCGGTCAAGCCGGCTGTGACAGGGACAGGAGCCCTCTTGCTCAAGCTGAAGCAAGGGGCCCGTGGCACATCCTGTGACAGTCACCAGGACGGGCCCGGGCCCGGCAACCAGAGGCTCCCTGGCGGGGCTGAGGGCAGGGAGAGAGCAGGAAAGGTCACCTCCTGGAGCAGGTGAAGGGGACGGGGGAGCCTGTCTTCCAGGGAAAGACACACAGGAGAGCCTCCACCCGCGTGCCCTTCCGGACCTGTGGCCCTGAGCGTGTGACCCTCCAGCTCCCAGGCGCGTCGGGTACACAGCTGCCCGAGGGGGCGTCGCAAAGACAAGCTGGGTCCCACGGGGCCGCAGCACAGTGCCGTGTGGGTTCGGGCCACACCTTGGATGCTGGGAGCTCGGTCACCTCCGGGCACCAACACGCCCTGCAGCCGTCACAGGGCGACGCGGAGGGCGTGGGCTCTGGTTCACAAACAGGGGCTTGTGACATTCACTGCCGGGCCACGCGTGTCTGGCATGGGGAGCGCCATCCGCCCCAGGCCAAGCTCTCGCGGCCCCGCTGCCCCTCACGCGCTCTGGCCGGCGCCAGGCTTCTGGACACGTATCCTGGGTCTCGTCTGTACCTTGTACAGCTCTGCGGGCAGCCCGGGGCCGGCCGCGTTCTTGCTCTGAACGAGGAATCTGAGACCAGGGCACGGCTCCTTCCGGCCTCCCCGCCACGCGGGTCCCTCCACCTGTCACACGCCCTGCCCTCACCTGCCCTCCATCACCACGCGGCCCTGATGGCCCCGGTGGACATCCTTCTTCTGGAGCAGAGAGCCTCTCCATCGGGACACGGGCGCGGAGCCCTTGATTAATCGAGTAATCAGACTACGAAATCCGAAGGGTGATTGGCGGCTCTGACCCCGTGCTCCTCCCTGAGTCTCTCGGCCAGCCCACCGAGGACGGACCCGCCAAGCGGGAGAAAAACCCATCCTGGAAGGAAAGATTCACTGACCACGTTTCTGCGGTGATAATTCACCCCTGTCAGACTGCACTGCCTTTAACGGAGCTCAGATGCCCATTGGGAAAAATTTAATTTTGGTAATAATGCAACCTGACCTTGGAGAAGGTAACAGCCCCTTTGCCCACAGATATCAAGATGCCGCCCATTACCCATCCACGGACTCCTACAAGTACACGGACTCAGGCAAATGCACGGGTAAGCCGCACCCCTCCAGTCCCCCTGGGGGCTGCGGACGCCTGGGGTATGAGCTCCGCCCCCCATGTCGGGCTCCTCGCACACTCTGTCTCACCCAGTGCGGTCCCCACCACACCAGGCGGGCCCCCTGTCACTCTCTGACAAGCGAGGGGAAGCTTGGATGGGGGAGTGACTTCCTCAAGGTCACACAGGCTGTCAGAGGTACAGAGGGCTCTGCCCCCCGTCTGCCTGGTCAGGTGCGGTCACCTTAATGCAGCACGTTGGGGTGGGGACGCCGTGAGCTCTCGCTGTGATTTAGGGCACAGCAAAGTCAGTGCTCTGACCTCCCCCCTATTCTGCCTTTCAATCGCTTACATAAACGTGAATGAATAATTCACACGATGGTTTGGATTAAATAAATAAAAGATGTGCCTTTTGCCTTGGAAAAGCCATTGCTCGGATGTGGCCTCTTCCCCAGAGCGAGCCGAGGCTTCCTGTGGGTGGGGTTAGGCGGCCGGCCAAGGGCCGGTGACCCCTGGGGTCCACGGTGACCCCACTCCGCACCCACCCGCAGGCACCCGGCCACGGCCGCCCACCGAGGCCATCGGGCAAGGCCGGATCAGCATGCAAGTGGCCTCGTCGGGTCTGCGGAGAGCTCCGGGACCGCCCGCTTCCGGACCCCTCCTGCCGTGTGCACGTCTCAGGCATCACCAGATGCCTGGGATGAGGACCTCGTGCCCGGACCCCCTCCCCTCAGGCCTGGGATCAGGCCCACGGCTGGAGGCTGCACCGGGCCAGACTCACCCTCCACCCCGTCCTGCCCTCTGGCAACACGGGCTAAAGGAACGTGCCCTCCTGCCACGCTCTTCTCTCTTTGGGCCACCCTGTCCATCTTCCCCGTGGCAGCCCTGTGAAAGGCTCTCCAAGAGTCCTTGGTGAGGGACAAGGGAGGCCAACGAACAAGCGGGCGCCAGACAGAGGACGTGGTCGCCCAGAGCTCAGGTGTGTAGGGCGGGCAGGGGTGGTGCAGGCCAGGGATGGATGGCAAGGTCCAGGGGCCATGCACCTGCTTTTCAACTGGCACGCGGCCCCACGCAGGCCAGCTGGTTCCCTCCACAGCCACATCCACATCCACGGGTGGACTGCCCCTGGATGGCTCGGACTCCCCCCCACCTCCCACCCTCCCCATCCGTGCCCAACACCTGGCTCCTTCCGGAGTCCTAGAAGGCCGCTGGGAGAGCCCGTGGGAAGGACACGGAACAAAAATAAACCCTCCCTTACGTAAGGCTGGCAGGAGAGAGCGGAGATGGCACGATAAAGGAGCGGTTATGGGCACATGGCTCTGGAGAGCAGTTCACAGTCTAAAATTCGGAGAAAGTCTTATCCCAGAGGAGCAGGGAGAGAGCAGGTGAGAGACAGACCGGTGGACGGCGGGACTCTCCCGGCAGCAAGCCTCTGCGGGGCCCCCGCACGTGGCCGCACCGGCCAGCAGAGCCCGGCTGTGCCTTCATTTCACTCACAGCACACGCGCCTCCGTGACTCAATTCCCTGCGTACCGGTTTGCTGGGGAAGGTGCGGGGAGCTGGAGGTTGGGGGGTGGGGGGCGGCAGCTCCACTTGGGAGGTCCCGGTCGGCTCCGTGGGACCTCTGACCCAGCCTCGGGATGGAGGCAGTGACGTGCAACCCTTAGCTCTGAGCTCCTCTTGCTCCCAGGGCCTTCGAGAAGCACAAGCAGACGGGACACGGCAGAGACACGTGCCAAGATGCCAACGGCCCTTAGGAGGGCAGCCCGGGGCCTGCGGTCCACGTCTTTCCTCTCGTGTGGCCTGAGCACGCCAGTGAGGTGACTGGGTGTGACTCTGCACGGTGGCCATTCTGAGGGACAGACAGACCTCGGGCCTTACCCTGTCCCACACGCGGCGGCCTCAGCTCCATCCTGGGACCTTTCAAGGCAATGGCTCCCTGTTAACGGGCTTCCCTGACCCACATCGTGGTCCAGAGGATTCTGAGTGTAGAATAAGCACCATCCCGGGGAGGAGGCTGGCGGGGGGAGGGCTGGAGACCCACGCAGGGCGGAGCTGGGACCGGGATCCCAGGCCTCCCAGCACAGTCACCGAGCTCAGAGCGGCACTGGCGGCCGGGTCAGGCCCTCTGTCCCTTGGGTTCCAGTCCTGTGCCGGGGCCCAAGTCCTCTGGACAGAATTCCAAGCTCTGAAGGGGAGACACGGTCTGAAATGAAACCCTGTCCTGCGGCCACCAGGCCTGTGCCGAGCGTCCGGGCCCGCCGCCTCTCCAGCCGCAACTGCCCTGGCTCTATTCCAGAAGCACCACTCTCCTCCCCGCCTCAGGGCCTTTACACAGGCCCGGAGCAGCCCGTCGTGCCTCCCAGCTGACTCCCAGACTCCTCAGCTTTGAAATCACTTCTTTGGAATAGATCTGGTCTCGTGTCACATGTCCTCAGCGTACGTGACAGTGTCTGTTTCACACAACAGAGTGTCTTCAAAAGCTTCTCTGAGTAAGTTATTTTCCCCGTAGACTCCACACTCGCTGCAGGGAGGACTTTTTGTCCCATTGAGTTTCAAGTGCACTTCGAGGAGGCGGGAGTACGCGAAATGCCATTTCTCCAAAACCCTAAATCATAACCCCGGAAAGGCTCTAGTCAGTGTCAACAAAAGGGAACACACATACGGGGCTTCCCCACGGACACGGCGAGTAGAACGCATGTGCTCACCCTTGAACATACGTGTTCGACCTTGCCCCCTACCGCAACCACTGCGGAGGGCGGGGAGGCAGCGGCAGACAAGAGGGCGGACAAAATCTTAGAGGATGAACAGTGAATTCAGGAGAGGAACCGGGCCCAGCGGGCCTGGGTGAGTGGGACCTCACCATCCTGGGCGGCAGGGAGGCCGGCTGGAGCTGTGGTGGGGGGTCCGCACCGGGGAGCAGGACTCCTCCCTGCACGCCAGGTGATGGCCCTGCCCCTCCCGGAGAGGAGACAGTCCCTGCTCCCAAGGCAGGGGTGACAGGTCTCAGGGCTGCTGTGACGAATAGAACACCCCCTGATGCCTATGCCCCCGGCCCCCGTGGACCCGGGGTCCACAAGCACAGGGCCCGGCAGGAGGTCGATCTGCGCCAGCGGCCCCTGCGGGGTCTGAACCGGCCTTCACATGCGGCTGGCGGCAGCCTTCCCGGTGCCCAGCAGACCGGCCCCAGACGGAGGCCCGCCGGCCCGGAGAACGACCCGCAGGGCGCGGGGCCTGCCTCCCGCACACGCAGGTTACGACGGACGCTGTGGAGGAGAGGCGTCCGAGGCAGCAGCAACAACGCGCGATCCGCGGAAGCGATGCCGTTACAGACACACACGGAAGCGCAGACACGGAACGCGGAAGGGCCTCCCCGACAGCGCCCCACCAAAGACAGAGACAGAAAACGCCAAAGAAAAGATACATCCGGAGATCCTGGGAGGGAAGACCACACAAGGGAAACCCCAGAAGTAACCGACTGGTCTCCAGGCTGGGCGGGCAGGGCGCAGAGCTATGTCAGACACCCCCCAGGAAAACACCCACCCCCCCCACCCCACAGACGGACCTCCTCCCTCCCGCCCTACCCCATGGACAGAAACCCCACCCCCACCCCATGGATGGACACCTCCCACCCCGCAGACAGACCTCCTTCTTCCCATCCTATCCCCACAGACAAACTCTCCCACCCCACGAATGGCTCCCGACCCCTCGTGAGGGAGGCCGGGAGGAGGACACAGGGGGCAGGGAAGCCGTGCCCTGGCCGCCGGCCGAGCCGTCAAAGGCAGGCGGCCTGGCCCCTGCAGCTGTGCTGTGTTTAAGAACGGGAAGCAGCTTTTGAAATTTCCCTTTGGGGACTCGGGACAGAGTCATTTTTCTTTCTGAAAAGTGAATAAAACCACTTAGCCAATGCTAAGGTTCTCAGGTTTAGAAACCAGGAAAAGGCACTAACATTTCACCACTTGAAAGAACAGCTCTTGGAGCCCAGGCTGAGCCGGGGCTGCTCCAAGGGCACCGTGTGCAAGGCAGTGAGGGGGGACGATGGCCTGCCCGGACCCGGCTGTGGGCGAGGCTGGATGACCAGCTGTGCTCCGTCCCCGGGCGTCCCCAGCACTGCGCCCCTGCGGTCTGGAGGGGCCCAGGGGGCAGGGATGACGGCGGGCACACCCGTGGGGTCCGCGGCCAGGGACGGCAATGGCAAGAGGCCAATCGCCCACCTCCCGATGCTCACCGAGCTCCGCTCCATGGCCTGTCCCCTCGGGGCGTCCGTGTAGAGGCGGGATGAGGGCCCTGGCTCCACGGCGGGGAGGCAGGGGCTCAGAGAAGGGGTGGGGCCGCCGCGCACCGAGGGTGGTCAGCCTCTGGGCACAGCGCTTCCCGCCCGCTGTCTCTGCCCGCTCTGCCCGCTCAGGCTCTGAAGCAGGCCCTGCCGGGCACGAGGGTCGAGGAGGATGACGCTCGGCCAACTCACTGTCCCTCCCCCCCCCCCCCCCCCCCCGCCCCAGACACCGGCAGCCTCTCGGCAGCCAGATCGGGCTTTCCAAAGCCAGGCCAGCTGGTGCCGTGGGCCGCCCTGGGCCCTCGGGTCTTCCCAAGGTCCGGAAGGGCACGACTGAGACCAGTCTGGACAGTGGACGTGGGGATGAGTGAGAGGCGGGACGGTGCCGTCATCTGCCATGAACAGGCTCTGGGGGCACCGCGGGTCTGCAGGTCCAGGTCCTGAGTTGGGTTTTTGCCTCCTTGGGTTCAAGAGGCCGGTGACGGAGCTGAGGGAAATGACCTCTCCGTGTCCAGAGGAGAGATACACGTGGGGGCAGCAGTCACACAGGTGGGAACCGAGCCAGTGAGGCCGCACGGTGACAGCTGTTTGACGTGCACATGCTGGGTCTGGAGACGGGGGCACAAAACGCGTCCCTACGTTATCTGAAGGGCACTCGGGATGAAAGCACACGTGTTCGGAGCTGGTCCTACAGCCGAACAAAGACCAGCAAGGCGACCCGCCTCTCTGAGGTGTGCCTCGGGGACAGCCACGTGTCAGGGTGACGCAGGGGCCCTCACACTGAGCCCGGGCCTGACCTCAGATGAGAGAACCGCACCCGTGCACGCGGGGACGCCCGGCCACACAAGACCAGGCCGGGCCAAGGAGCCTGGCTGGGCCCGAGGTGCCCCCGTGGAAGCGTCCCTGGGCCTCCCTGGCAGGTGCACGGGGAGGGGGCTGCAGGGGGCGCTGGCTCTGCTCAGGCCCAAAGCCGTGCCACGCCGCTGGGGCTGAATTATTGGCATCTCGTAACTTCTAACTATTTCAGTTTTACGTGTTTAAATATTTAATAATTAGGCATCAAATATTCATGCAATTTTATTAGCAACTGCGGGAGCCGGCACCACAGGGCGACGACTGTGGGTCCGGGTCCTGGTCCCCGGGGTGGGGGGTGGTGCCCACCGCCGGACCACGGCCCCAGGCAGGCCTTTCGTGGGTGCCGTGCACAAGAGCGGGTCCACCACCCCGACGCAGCACGTGCATCCTGACGGGCTCCCCCTCCTGCAGATGGCCTTCCCATCCCAAGCCCAAGCTCCAGGAGAGGGGCCCGGGAGGCTGGCAGGCACAAGGGGGGCGGAACCAGTCTGGAGATCCGCGTGTGCCTGTGCCCTGCCTGCCGGGGGGCTTTAGGCGCCCACCCCGCTCCTCGCGCGGCACTCAGGGCAGCCTGTCCGTGAGGGGGCACAGCGGACACCACCCGACCGCTGCCTTCGGTGACCAGCGGACAGGCCCGTGCCACCCGCCCGCCACGGCCTTCTGCCATCCTAGGGAATGGTTTGCTTGAACTGCCTGGAGCCAGAGGGCCCTTGGGACAAAGTCTCTCCATTATGAGCCCATGTTCCCCTGCTGGGCCGGAAATTGCACGTTTTACACAAGAGAGAAGACATTCGCCCTGGAATTATATGCAGATGAGCAGCGTGTGTGCCCACCGCCGGCTGCCTGGCAGACGCCCGCCCTGGGTAAGCTCGGTGCCAGCTTTCAAACAGGGGCATCTCTGTGTGATTAACGGCTCCCTCCACAAGCAGCCTGTCACCTTGCACAGAAATGATCTGAAAAGACACCAGCAATTACAGCCCACCAGATTACGGGGTGGGAGAGTCCCGGGGTGACAGGCGGGCGCTCATGTGATATCGCATTCCCGGGAAGGCTCCCTCCCCCACCGCTGCGAACAGAGAGCGGTCGAAGCCCCAGGAGACGCCCCCACCCCCACCCCAGCCTCCCCACCCTGGTGCCTTTGCGGAGGGGGAGGAGGACCAGCTGGGCCACGTGGAAGGCCACGGCTGGCCCCTCGTCCAGGCAGCTGACAGATGTGGGGTCAGGCCCCGAGGAGGTCAGCGCCTTGTTCCCGGTCACCCGACTGGGGAGCAGAGAAGCCGGACATCCAAGCGAGGACTTTGGAGTGGGGTGGATCCCCCAAGCCCAGCAGGCAGTGCCGGACTCCCGGCACCACCTCGGGCGGAGAGGTCTGGCCACAGGTGCCCGAGGGAGCCTTCGCGGCCATCCCCCCACCAGGTGCCCCTGGGGGACCCGTGTGCCTGGGGTGTGTACAGAGCTCACCATCCTCTGACTTTCTTCACTTGTTTCGTTGTTCACGGCCCATTTTTTCCAACTAAAGCACACCCCGCCCCCCCGGAGGGTAGGGACTCACTGCACTAGGGCCAGCCGGCCTGCACGGGAGACCCCACAAAAGAGCACCGGGTGGAGACCTAACGCCCTCCGTGTGCACTGGCCCCTCTTAAGCTCTGGGAACACCCGAGAAACATCATTACATCCACCTCCGTTTCACGGGTATGGACCCAGGGGGTCACACGGTTAGAAGCAGACCACCTGAGGCACACACTCACACATGCACACACATGCACACGCTCATGCATGTGTGTGCATGCACGTGCTCTCTCACACACACCACACATGCAGGCATGCGTCCACACACTCGTACACGCACACACACATCTGCACACACTCATGCATGCACGCACACGTGCTCTCACACACATGTGCAGGCACACGTTGACACATTCGTACACGCACCCATGCGCATGCACACACACACTCATGCACGCACGTATGTGCTCTCACACACACCCCACACATGCAGGCATGCGTCCACACACTCGTACGCGCACACACGCATCTGCACACACACACTCATGCACGCACGCACACGTGCTCTCACACACATGTTCACTCACGCACTCACCACACACCAGCCAGAGCCAGAAACCATCTAGAGGAGAGAGCCACCCAAGTATATCACCTCACAAACGCCCTGAGACATAAACCAGAGAACACCAGTGCTTAACTGAAGTTTCCGGCAACTTCTTTCCACACGCACACCAGCAGGTGACCTGTCGGGCTCACTGGCAGCGACGGCCTGTGGCCACCAGGTGGGACGGCCGTGGGTGAACGCCACGATGCTGGTAGCCGCGGCAGGCTCCGCTCCAATCCGTTCTGCATGTCCTGTGCGTTATTAATCTCCAACAGCGGGCTTAGAGAAGCCGAGTTCCTGGAAGGCGAGCTTCCTCTTGGAAGAGGGAAGAGCCTCTCAGAGCTCATCTTTTATTGACAGAGTCATTTTCGAGTCAATCTGTCTGCTTTGGGCAAGACAAGACTTTAAATCTTTCTCTCTCTCCCTGCTTTCAAGATGTGGCAGTCTATTAAGACCCGCTAATGTATGCGGCCAGGCCTCGAGTCTGAAAGGGAAGGCACGAAGGAGGAGGACCGAGAACCCAGAGAACCGAGCAGGGGTTCAGCAGGTGCAGCCGCCCACAGACCCGAGGGGAGCAGCGGGTTAGCCCTCTGGGGCTCGGACGCAGGAAGGTGGGGCGTGCGGTGAGGAGGGACTAAGTTCGAGGCGAGCAGGCGTGTAGCAGGTGCACAGCCTGGACAGGGAGGGAGTGCTCTGAGGTGGCAGGCGCCCCTCGGTCAAGGACACGCGGCAGGCAGCCAGGACCAGCGTCCGGCCCTCCTCAGGTCCGCCAGGCGCGGCAGGAGCAGGGGCCTCCTGACGACAGGTGACGCGCACGGCGCGCTCCCACCACGGGAACTCCGAGGGAAGTGTCGGCCTTCCCGGCCCCAGCCCCTCCCGCCGGTCCTGCTGAGCTCTGTCTCCAGCCAGGCCCAGCCCCTCTGTGCGGGACCACCACAGGCACTGCCCGTAGATGCCCTGGCGGGAGGCGAGACGAAACACCCCCAGGGGTCCCGCCTGCTCCCCTGCCCTGGGGCCCCCACCCCACGGCGGGCTGGCCCACTGCGCTGTCTGCCTGGGGTCTGCGGCCTTTGTCCAGCACCGGCAGCGGGGGCTGCTCCTGCCCCTACGCCCCTGAGTTGTAAGGACCCGGTGGGTCAGAGAAAGTTTCTCCAGTCAAGGACAAGTGACCAAGATAGGCTGTGGAGGGGTGTCAGCGCCTGATGCCCAGGACCAGGACCGCTGGCTCATCGGCAGGACCCTGCAGGTGCCAGTAAGTGAACTAAGGAGGCAGAGACTGTCCGGGGTGCCCGTGTCATCACATGGCTCCTCCAGCGACGAGGCAGGAGGTGGCAGGTCTGAAGAGGACGTTCCGCTGTGGGAAGCCTGGGAGGGGCCGAGCGCCAAGGAAAGCGGCCACCGTCAGCAGCTGGAAATGCCAATGGAACAGGTTCTCCCCAGAGCCTCCGGGGGCCGGCAGCCCCTTGACGGGAGACTTCTGACCCCCAGCGCCGTCGGAGGAGACATCTGGGGGTGCGGGTGATGCCACGGCAGCTGAGTACAACCTTCCTGCCCCTCAAGAGCAGCAGCAGGAACAGTTCTCAGATGAGCAGCCCAGGAACAAGGGCTTTAGAAAAGCTGCTCAGTTACTTACTCACCCAACAGATAGGCGTCAAGGGTGAACCACGTGGCTGGCATTATGCCAGGCTCGGGGCGGGCGCCAGTGTGGACAAGCAGGCGAGGATCCCAGACCTCAGGGGGTTACATCCCGAGAGGGGACTCAGATAAACACACAGGAGCGGGTGAGTGGTCTCCAGAGGTGGTTAGCGCCACGGAGAACGAGAAAGCAGGGTCGGGAAGGGGCCGGTCACAGCAGCCCTCTGGGAAGCCAGGGCATGAGCCGAGGACACGGCGGGTGGGAGACGGCCAAGTGCGGGTGGCAGCGTGGACCAGTCGAGAAAAGCAGGGAGACTTGGGCAAGCCGATGCAGAAACGGACGCAGAGATGCAAACAACCCGCAACCGAGAACGGTAAGTTGGGCCGCGGTCATCAAGGCCGCACTACGCCACTCCGCTTCGGCAAAACGCCCGTTAGGGCCCGTTCTCACTGTCCACGAGAAATCCAAAGAAGGTTTTCTCACTTTTACGCGCAAAGGTGAAAAGCAAAAGTAGCATTCGGCACTGGTTTTGCGGCGAGCCCCTGGAGGCAGTGCGCACCGCCGGCCGGGCCCCCAGCTCCGTCCCCGGAAACCGCGCTCAGCATCCCGGCGTCCGGCCGCCAGAGCTCTGAGCTGGGTCCGCGAGCATCCACGCGTCATCCTGAGTCTGTGTATCCACTAGCAAGATGCGTCCCAACGTCTCAGAAGAGCCCAAGAGGGGGGAGTTTTTCAACAGCTGGGTATCTAAATACCAACAAGCGAACGTTGACTCCTCCTTCACACCGGACACAAAAATCGATTTGCTGTGGGTCATAGGTCCACACGTAAAACCTCCCAGAAGCCAGGAGATGGCAACACTGGGGTGAGCAAGGATTCTGCAGACAAGGCGCTAGGCAGAGAAGAAGAAACGGGGAGATGCGACTTTCTCAAAATTTAAAGTTTCGCTTATCAAAAGGCAGCATGAGGGAAATGGTCACGAGAAAACAAATTACGTGAAAAATGGGCTGAAGGTTACGGAAGTCGTTTCAGCACAGGAGACGCGCGAATGGCTAACGAGCACGTGGGAAGGTGCCGGACGCTGCCGCCACCGGGGAGACGCAGCCACGGCGCGACGCCACGTCACACCCGTCAGCGCGGCTGGACCCAAGAAGCCAAGGGCTCGCCGGTGCCAGAAGGACGCGGGGCACCAGAGCGCGCACGCAGGGGCCGTGAGATGGCGGAGCCACTTTGGAAAACCAAGCAGCAGGTTCCTAAAAAGTTGAATATAAACTCACCCCCACGGCCCCCCCAGGAAGAGCCCCCCATTCCACTCCCACCCAGGGCACACGGGGCCTTGTGCTCAAAAGCCTTCGGCAGCAACGTTCGAAACAGCCCAACAGCGGACCACGTGTCGGTGTCCGTCAAAGCGTGGTCCGTGCCTGTAGGCTCATTCGTAACCGAGGAAGGAAACGAAGCACCGCCACGCACACGCCGCCACGGCCAGACCTCACACACGTTCCGGTGAGGGGCGGAGGGCAGACACGAGGGCCCGTGTGCTGCGTGACCCCACTGTTGGGAGGAGTCCGGAAAAGACGTCGCCAGAGGCAGAGCGCGGACTTGGCCCGCGACCACGTGCTGCCGCGGACACGTGCTGTCCAGGAGAGGGACGGGCCGCGCACGCTTCTCTGGACGGATGCCCGCCCAGACCTCTTCCGCCAGGTGATCAGGGACGCCCCACCCTCTGGTCCCCAAGCAGGTGCCCAGGGCGCTGGCTCCACCGTCCGGCCCAGAGGCTGCCCCCAAAGCAGCGGGGGTGGGGCTAAGCAGCAGCGGGAAGGGGGACCACTCCCCACCCCACGCCGGCAGAGCCGAGGCCCAGGCTGGCCCAGGGCTCGTTGGGCGCCAAGTCGCGGCCGCAGGGCCACCGGGGGAACCCTGCCCCGTCTGCCGGCAGACCCGGTGGCTACGTTACGTGACTTCCTTACAACTGCAATCACACACCCAGTTGATGGCGTTGCCCTTTGTTACCTGACACTGACAACAGACAGACAGCGAGGGGAGGGGACAGCCTGGGACACGCGGTAATTAAAGCGCCAACCAGTTTTCAACAAAGCCCGCTGTCTGGAGGCAGCAAAGGAGGGTGGGGCCGGGACCCTGGGTACTCCCCTGCCACAGTGCCCCCGGGCCCGCCCGGCACCGCCGGGGAGACAGGACCCGGTGTCTCTGTCGAGGTCACACCGGCCCCCCCACGCACCGGTGGCCTGACCCCGAAGCCACCTTCCCTCCCCAAGCCTTGCTTCCCGTGCAGCCTTCAGAGGCACCGCTGACCCGAGGTCGAGGGCGGTCTCGGGCTCCACTGCAGCGGCTCTGCACAGCTTCCTAGGCCGACGTGCCCCCGCCGCCCCCTCTCGGGAGAGCGTGCGGACGGACGCTGTGCACAGACGACTCTGGCTCCGGGCCTCAGCGGCCCTCACAGCCACCACGTCATTTCACAGACGGGGAGCCGAGGGCCAGAGAAAGGACGGGCAACGCCCCGACCACCCAGCTGTTAGGTGACCCCGGGGCCACCGAGTGACTTCCACCAGGGCCAGGCCTCCCCGGGTCCCCTCTGCCTGCCTTGCCTGCCCGAGGGCATGGGACCCAGGCTCCTGCCTTTGACTAAAGGGGGACGCCTCAATCGGAGCTGGTGGGTCAGCCCGCATGGGCCACAAGATGCGTGGGGTCATTCCTGCTTCTCCACCCAGGACGGCTCTGCCTGGACAGGCAGGCTCTGGCGCGGGTCCGGGTCACCAGGGCTGATGACAGTGGCCGTTGTCACGGCTACCCCATTACCGCACACCGAGGGCACATAGCACACTCCGAAGGCATCGCGCGGGTGCAGGAGGGGTCTCCATGCCAGCCTGGGGCAGGGCGATTAGCCTTGTGTGGAAGCCAGGGGGACTGCGGCCAGGCGGGGGCGCAGCTCAGGCTGGCCCAGGGTCACACGGCCGGGCAGCAGGGCAGGGATCCCCAGAAGTGAGCGGGCCCTGATTCGATCTGGGATCCAGGCTCTTCGGGCTCTCCAGTCGGGGCAGCTCTTCCCTCCCCGGCTACAGGGGCCCTAATGCGTGGGGCCCGTGGTTAACTTAAATGAATGAGAACCTCGCACAGAGGGATCTAGGGAAAAGGTCCCAGGGGCCGGGGGCGGGGGGGGTGCCCACTCACACCCCTGCGTCGATTCACAGGGTGGCCAACCCAAGACCACCTCACACAGTCAACCACACAGCCCCGACCGGCCACAGAGCGGTCACATAGCCCAAGGGGCCACGGAGCAGGGGACTGCTCCTTCCTCACCCTGCCGGGTGGTGGGAACAAGAGTGGGCGCAGAGCCCCTCAGGGTGCAGGATCAGGGAACCTAGGGCTCTGAGCTGGGCTGAAGGGCGGGGTCACAGAGAGCTCGTAACAGCGGCTTCGTGGGGACTTCTGCCCCAGAAAGATGAGCAATCTTCCCTGCTCCTCCCTCCCAAAGACAACTGCGTGCGGGAAAGGGCAGGGCAGCACAGCAGAGCTGGAGGGTGGGGGGAGGGGAGAGGCCCGGGACCCGAGACTCCAGGCAGAAGGACTCGTGACCGCACCTGGCAAAGGAAGGCGGCGTGGGCCCCGCGTGTGCAGACCCCAGCCCAGCAGCGGCAGGAGGCCGGGGCGGCCGTGCGTGTGCAGTGGAGTGCTCCCTCCTGCAGCCGGGCCACACAAGTGTGCGCCCGGGAGTCCTCCCTCCCTGGAGACAGCAAGGAGCAGCTGAAAAGTCGCCTACCAAAGTAACGTACGACCTCAACGCAGGTTCGGTAAGAACCAAAATCTCCATGGCTTTTTCGCGAACTCCACGGAGTAATTCCGAAATTCACTTAGACTAACGGAAGATGAGAAAGTCCGTAAGTGGAAAAAAGTAACACCTTGCTCTACACTGGACACTAAAACACATTTTAAAGTTACAACTGCAAAAGGAACACAGTACAATGAAATTAAAAAAACGGAACGTACGAACACATCTTATTCTGTATCAGAACCTAGCAATCGATGGAGCGCGGAATGATTACGGGAAAGAAGGTGGTGGGGTGATCTGGGAAGAGCTCAATTTAGACCCTTCCTGACCTTGCGCCATGATTATGGGACAGACAGCGGTGGGGAGATCCGGGAAGAGGTCGATTTAGACCCTTCCTGGCCTTCAGGCACACACCAAAATAAGGTCCAAGTAGATTAGATCTTTAAATGTGAAAAATAAGGCCAAAAAATCCCAGAAGAACAGAGAATTATCTATCATATCACAAAAGGATTTCATAAGCATAAAAATAATGGAGTTAACAGAAGAGATTCTGAAAACACTTAAAACTTCCTATATAAAATCACTGTGAAAAAAACCCAGAAGCTCCTACCCAAACTGAGTGAGAAGGTGATCGAGGAGCGTGGACGTGGCGAGACCACGTGTACAGGGCACACAGGATGGTCCTCCTTGTCAGCAAGCAAAGGAACACACGCTAAAACAAGGAACCGGTTTTATCTGATATTTAAAAAAACACTGTGCAGTAAAACTGACATTTTTTGGTGCCTAAGTCCGCAAGGCCACCGGCTCCAAGGCTCAGGACGGCTGCGCCACCTGGACGGCTGTCCTCCACGGGCTCGGTGCCCCCCGCCCCCCCGCCCCGCATGCCGCTGGGACACTGACAGGTTATTCCGCACTCACCCGATACAGGGCGCTGCGGCTGTCGACGGTCTGTGGGGACTGCGCGTGGCACTGCCACACGCGCAAGCTCGGTTCTGGGAAAGACGCAGCCGTGGACTCCGGCCCGTCTCTCGGGGAAGGCGCTCGCGCCGGAGGGAATGCCGCCGCTGGCCCTGAAGGGCAGAGGCTGCGAGAGGCCGAGGACGGGGCCTGGGGCCGGCGGCTCCAGGCGCAGGGCGAGCGGACACTCGCCGTGCGGGGCCTTCCCGGCCACGAGCGCGGCGCGTCTCCCCCTCTGTTCGGAGCCCCTCTGACTTCCTGCCTCACTGCCTCCTCCTGGATGCGTTCTGCTGGACTCACACCCAGGCATTTCACTTTTGGAGCATGAACAGAAATGGCAGGATGCTTCTGATTTCCGTGTCCACGCGTCCGGCACGTAACATACAACACACACAGACACACGCACACGCACGTGTCCAGCTGGCTGGTACATAACACACAACACACGCACGCACTCACGTGTCCTATAAAGGGTGGTCAGCGAGGCTGCAGGACACGAGGCCCCCTGGATCACAAAGAATCCATCAGTTTTCTGGCTTGTCTGTTTATACTTCTTGGGGTCTGATCTGTTCCCCCCCATCCCCACCCCCACGCCTGCTCTTCCCTGGCTGCCTGGACGGGGACTTCGGGGCGCCAGACCACCGCTGCCTTATTTCCGGTCCAGGCGAGCGTGGGGTCGTCGCCGTCAGGTCCGGGGCTCGGAGGCAGCGCCCGCAGACGCTCTCCGTCCGGCTGAGGAAGCCCCCTCTCTGTTTATTTTGCTGAGAGTTTTCCTGAGAGCCGAATTTTGTCACGTTACTTCATCAACTGGAATAAATACGAAAATAAATTCCTACAGGTCTCATTTTCTGTCTGGTTTTCAAATGAGGGTAATATGTGCTTCATAAAATGATTAAAAAGGGCTCCCTCTTCACTTTTCTTGACGAGATGGTCAGGACTGGTGTTCGTTGTTCTTCGTTTGGCAGAATTCACCAGTGAAAGCACCTGGGCCCGGACACTTCTTTTCTGGAAGTTTCCTGACTGTGGATCCCACGTGTGGAACAGCTGCAGGACCGCGGAGGCTATCTGCTTCTCTCCGGGCGAGCTCTACGGCGGCCTGGGTTTGCCAAAGCCAGTGGCCGTTGCCGGTTCGGATCCCGGCATCCCCTCCCCAGGCGAGAGGGCCTGAAGCCCGGGGCCGGATGCAGCGAGCGCCAGGTGCAGACAGAGCTGAGACAGAAGCCCTCACCTGCTGGCCCAAGAAGCAGGTAGTAGAAATCAGCTTCGTTCCTCTTCTCACGCTCCCCTCCTCTGGGTTGTGGGCAACCCCACAGAGGCACAGGTGCGGCTGGGCGGGCGCCTAGCACCTCAAGAGCTGTGACCTCAGGGCCGTGGGGTGAATCCTCGCCCATCTCCCTGCCGCACCCCACGGCGTGGGCCGAACTGCAGATGCGGTCGTGGGAAGGGCACAGGAAAGCGGAGCGAGCACCGCCCCGGGTTTCTGGCCAGGGCCCTCGGGGACCAGAAACTGTGGGCGTCAGGAGAGGGGACTCTGGAGGGCATGCAGAGGGTGTGCGGGCCCCCGAAACTGACCTGGTGTGTCAGCACAGCAGGCAGAGGGCACGGGAACCGCCACCTTGGCCCACCTGAGCAGACCACCTGCTGAAATCAGCCGACCGAGTGACATTCTCCGCAGGGCTACGGAAAGGCCTACAATCTCCTTAAATGGCATTCAAAACCTCCGGAAAACACCCCAAATTAAGCAGCACTTGAAGAACCAAGAAAATACAAACCTGCTAGGAAACACACAGCCAACAGGTGCCAAACCCCAAAACACGGAGATGTTGGAATTATCAAGCAAGACTTTACAGATGCTCACAAGACAGGTACTTAGCTTGTCGTGGTCTACTCAGAAACAGTACTGTACCACTGAAATTGGCTGCAGAGACCACGTCAGCGTACAGGTCCCCTGCCCCCGGACACTGCTGCGGTCCCATCCCTCCACTGTTACCTGTGATCTGAGTTTCTTACACAGAGGGCAGGTGACCCGACTGACTGCAGATGACTCATCAGAAACCACAGAGGCCAGAGGTAGAGAGGCAATGTCGATTTCCAAAGTGCTAACAGATAGAGCCCCTGACTCAGAATCAGCAGGGAGGTCCTTCAGGAATGAGGGCAGGACAGGTGTCACCACACGGATGGAGCCCCGGGAACCCGTGACAGCAGACTTACCCTGAAAGAAATGCCTGGGGAACAGACAGCAGGGGAAACCTGGGATTTCAGGGATGGAGAGAAAGCAACGGAATTCTAAATGTCTAGGTAAAAATCATGAACTGTTGTTCTCCTCTTAAGCTCTTTGAAACACATATGACAGTCTGGGGCTCCCGGGTGGCTCAGTCGGTTGAGTGTCCACCTTCAGCTCGGGTCATGATATCACAGCTCATGGGTTTGAGCCCCGTGTTGGCCTCTGTGCTGACAGCTCAGAGCCTGAAGCCTGCTTCGGATTCTGTGTCTCCCTCTCTCTTTGCCCTCCCCTGCTCACAGTCTCTCTCAAAAATAAACATTAAAAAAAATTTTTTTTTAATACATATGACCATTAAAAACACAATTTTAGTCACTTTAAAAAGTATCCATGGAGATACAAAAAGACAAAGATAAATCAAAATGGAATACTAAAAAATGTTCAAATAACATGGAAATAGGTAGAAATGGGAAAACAGGAATAAAATACATAGAGGGCAAGAAAAACTAATCATAATAGCAGGCCTAAAACCAAACGTATTAAAAATTTACATTAAATATAAATGGCCTAAACACATTGATTAAAAGACCAAATACACATTCTCACAAAGTACACACGGAACATGTACCCAGATAGCTCGGAACCGGCCATCGGACAAATTCGGAATTAAAAAAAAAAACCACAAGATATTATACAGAGCAGTTCCTTAAATGTAAATGAATTAAACAAGAGACCAATAACAGAAAACCACCTGGAAAATCCCCAGACATTCTGAAATTAGAAACACACTTCTACATAATGTATGAATCACAGAAAACAGCTAAAAGGAAATCTGAAAAATTTTGAACTGAACAAAAATGAGGCTACAACATGCTAAAATCTGTGGATACAGCTAAAGCAGCACTCGGATGTAAATTTACAGCACTATACACGAACATTAGAGGACAAAAAAGATCTCAAGTGAGCAATCTAACTTTCCAGCTGAAGAAACCAAAGAGTAAGAGAAAGCCAGAGCAAGCAGATGAAAGGAAATCAAGTGGAAATAAGGCAAAAAAAAAAAAAAAAAAAAAAAAAAAAAAAAATCAATAAAATCGAAAACGGAATACCAATACTGAAAAATCAATGAAAGCAAAAGCTCGGTCTTTTAAAGACTGATCCAAGGATAAATCTCCATCAAAGCTGACAAACAAAAAAAGCAAAGACACAAGTTGCCAAAATCAGGAAGGAAAAAGAGGATAACTGCTGTAGACTCAGCAGAGATGACAGAACTGAAAAGCAACAGTACAAACAGTCCCTGCTATAACTTTCGTGACTCAGACATAAAGGACCAGTTCCCAGCAAACCCCAGGCACCACCACGACTCACCCAAGCAGAAACAGATAACCTGATATTATTCCTCTGCTCTTAGACCACGTGGGGCGTGCAGCAAAGTCACACACTGGGTGGTGTATCGACACAAGCTCGTGTTCCTCACGGCTCCGGAGGGCAAGGAGCCCGAAGGTACCAGCAGGTCTGGGGTCCAGCGAGGCTCCAATTATCGGCTCGGATGGTGTCTTCTTGCTGTGTTCTCGCGTGGTGGAAGGAGCAAGGGAGTGTCCTGGTGCCACCCACGGGGGCTCCGCCCTCAAGACCTTAGAACCTCCAAGGCCCCATCTCCTAACGCCCTTGCACAGGAGACGAGGGTCGCAAGACACGTTCTGTGTGTTGGGGGCAGGAAGCACAGACATTCAGTCCGCTGCCCCCGTATCTAGTCTTCCACGACCCAGATCTACAGGTCCAAATGGTGTCCAGCAGATATCTCTCTACAAAAGTGTTAAAGAAATAATGCCAACTTTACCCCGTCTCCTCTAGAAAACAGAAGAGGCAGGAACATTTCCCAACTCGTTGCATTCATTATGCTGATAACCAAGTCAGACAAGGACAAGAAAACTCCAGACTAATAAGAACAAAGACACAAAAACCGTTGACAAAATATTAGCAAGTTGAATCCGGCAACATAAAGAAGGAAAAATATACCACAACAAAGGGGAATTTATTCCAGGAATACAAGGCTGGTTCAATATTGAACAATTTCACAGGGAAATCTCCCCACTGATAGTCTTAGGAAGAAAGAACACGTGACCTTATCCATCGACGGAGTTGGGAAGTTCCACATCCGGCACAAGAAACACGGCACACTTAAGAGTAGAGGTGACCTCCTCAACCTGGCCAAGGGCATCTACACACGGCCCGCAGCTCACAGCACCACTGGTGGGGAGGGACCGAACGCCCAGGACACGAGGGGCAGTCGGGGTTCTGGAACAGATGGAACACGCCCGGAGAGGAGGACCGAGGCCAGCGCGCCCTCGCTCACCACTACTCTGCCCCACACCGGCGCGCCGGCCGGGGAGTAAGGCAAGAACGTGAAATTGCGGGCACCCGGGTTTTACAGGAAAAAAGAAAGCAGTCGCTGTCCACAAATATCATGACCGCAGAGAAAAAAAGAACGAAAACACAAGAACGAAACTCCCCAAATCGGTGCGCGAGTTCTGTGAGGCCCCAGGAGCCAAGACTGAGCCTGTTTCTACACACAGCAACATCCACTAGAAACGGTCAGAACGCATGCGCACGCACTTAGGATCACTGCAAGAAAGGAAGCTGCTAACAACACACTGAGTGGGGGTGTGCGCAGACGCTCGGGAAGCGCTGATGACGGAAACCCGGGCCGGCCGGGGCCAGGGCAGACACTCCGTGTTCCAGCCCGGAAAGCCTCACCTCTTCAACGCACGGACCCTCCCCAAGCTGACCTGCAGACTTAGCGGAGTTCTTGTGAAAGTCCTGGCGGGATGTCTGTCCATATGGACAAGCTGAGTCGCGAATTTCTACGGAAAAGCAGGGTCACCAGGACCGGTAATCGTGTGCGAAGAGGGGGCCCGGGCGGGACCGGTGCGGACTGTCTGGCTACGGCCGCCGGTCGGGGGCGGGGGAGAGCAGCGAAGGGACACACGAGTGGGCCAGAGGAACAGAAGGAGGCCCACGTAACTTCGCCAGGGCACGTGATGAAGGAGCAAAGGTCATCAATTCCACAGAGGCGTGACGCGCTTTTCCGCAGGCCGACACCGGGACGATCGGACGTTCGCCGTTCACGTGAACTCCCCTCACGATCCCCTCGACCTCAACCTCACACCGTATGCAAAACATAACTCTAAACGGATCACAGATTTACCCATAAAACTCAATCTCTCTTGGTAGGAAACAGAAGAAAAAAGTGTCTTGACCTCGGGTGAGGTCAAGTTCCTGGATGGGACGCCCATGAAAGGAAAATTCATCGTCTGGGCGCGTCCAAATGAAAAGTATCTGCTCTGAGGAAGCCACTGCCAGAAAATGAAACTCCCCGAACTCAATACAAAGAAAACCACCCGGTAAAAAAGGGGAAAACCGGACCAGACGCTGCGCTCCAGAGGGCGCAGAGACAGGAACGGGCAGAAACAGGCGCTCGCCTTCAGACAGCGGGGAAACGCCCGTCACGACGGGACAGGCTCCGCCACACGGTCCCCGCCAGCAGCAGTGCCTGCCGGTGGGGACGCACGGTCACGGGCCACGGGTCACGCGCAGACACTGGGTCAGGGCCCAGAGTTTACAAAGCCAACCACACGCTTACCAGCCGCCCGGCCCTTTCCCTCCTAGGAGCGTGCCTGAGGACACGGGCCAGCGCTGCCACAAGCACCTGCGTGGTCCTTTCCCGTGCCTGGTGGTTTGCTAACAGCGTATCCGGGGGCCTCTGACCCCGTTCTGAAAGTTCAGGGTCGACATCAGCTGTTTTGAAGTCTCTGTGGTGCTTTTCAGATTCGCCCCAAGTGTGCCCCACTCGGGCACCGGCAGCCGCTTCAAAGACACAAGCCTTCCTTCCCTTCCCACCTGCAGCCAGGCCTGGGGGGGGGGGTGGTGAAGGCTGTTTTGCGGGGCGGGTGGGTCAGGAAAGCCCAGCACCGGGACCCTCCCGCAGCTCCCAGTGCTCATCTGGGGTGGGGGACGGAGGCGGCCGGAGAGACCCTACGTTGCTCCCCAGATCATCTGGGCACGCTGGCCTTCTCTCCCCACCTGGATGGTGCATTGCTCGCCCCGGGGACACAAGCACAGCACTTGCTGTGGCCTGGCACAGGGCTGGGCACCTGCTGCGGGGAAGGGCAAGGTCAGGTGACCCCTGCCAGGAGCACTAGTCCTTCTCTCCTCCCACTCAGCCCACAGAGCTCACCGAAGCCCCCCGCCCTGGTGGAGGAAGCTGCCCGGCCACCGCGGTGTCCCTGCTCCGAGGCCCTGGCTCCCATGGCTCTTTCCTCAGTGGCAGGTGGCCAGTGTTGCCGGCCAATGGAGCATGTGCCCCGGGGGCCCTCGGGAGCCCATCGCGCCTCTTCCACGCCGGCACCGCACCCTCACGTGCCACGAGCCGACGGAAGCTGGGAGTGGCTCCCTTATCGGAGGGCGCGGGGGCAGCAATGACTCAGCCCGTGTCTCACGGAGCCGGTGTTCAGATTTCCGCCGCTCTTGGCCCATGACCGTGGCCCATGACTGTGGCTGAGCCGGCGTGGGCTGAAGCGGCGGGGGGGGGGGGGGGGGGGGGGGAGGGGACCGCCTCACTAGCCCACAGACAGGCCGGACGGCAAGGGAAGAAGAACACCGATCTTGGTGCCCCGGGCCCCTGTGGTGCGAGTGAGTACCCCAGTCCTCCAAGCCGCCTCTCTGGGCAGAGTGGGTGGGCTCCAGGGAGGAGCCACAGCACCCCACGGCCAGGAGGGAGGAGCCACGGCACCCCACCACCAAGGGACACCTTGGGATCAGCTGCACCCACACAGCTGGGCGGTGACAAACTTGATCACCTTCACTGTGCTGCTGACAAGATTAGATTACTTGAATATTAATGCCCTGCCTAATTAAGCTGCAATTAATCTCCCTGGCCCAGGCTGGGCTCAGCAGGGGGCCGTGTGAGGAGTCAAGAGCCGGGAGGGGGTACGGGGGGGGGGGGGGGGGGCGGCTGAGGACTCAGGTGTCCGCGTTCCTGCCAACCCAGGGGGCTGTGCCCCTGCTCTGGGTCATTCAGCAGTTCCTCCGTCAAAGATCCAGAAGAAGCTCGCACCAGCTTTCCCCACACGGGAAGGCGGCCGTCCCCGGCTAGCCCAATGGGCCCTTCTCCTCCCTCTTGGCAAAGCGGCCTTCCCATCACTGGTCCAGCCACCACCCCTGCCCACCCCTGCCCACGGGGCACCTGCTCCGTCCGAGGGCTGCGCTCCACTCTGCAAGGCCCGCTCGGAGGCCACGTCCTGGGCACGGCAGACGGGAACCCGTCCGGGCCATCAGCGCCCTCCGTGTCATCTGTCAGGCCACTGGCCGCGTTCCTGTAGGGTCCACTGGCCCGTGCTAACCCTGGGGTGCCGAGGGCAGGGGCCACCGTATGCAACTCTACCCTCTCGCCGGGCCACCCTGGCAACACCGTGCGCACAGCTAAAGGTCTGGGCAGGGGGAGAGCTGCCCGCTTAGAGGTGACAGGGCAGGCTGGCCTGTGAGGTCCAGGGTGGGGGGTGGCGATGTCGGGAGTACCTGCAGGTGTCGAGGCTTCTGCAATTGGCGGGAAGGTCACAGGTCACAGCCCGACAGCACTGGAGGCCGGGGGAGCCTGGGGAGGGGGGAGGCACGTTTGCCGCCTCGTGACTTTGCTGACAACGCTGAGCCGTGCAGGCAAAAATAAACAAGCGGGGCCGCCAGAGAGGCGGCGTCTCATCACCACGCCCGGCTATGCGCCCACCACCCACTCGGCGGGTCTCGGCCATCGGTCTACCCGGTGCTTAAGCACCATCCACGAGGCGCCCGATTGCTCTACTAACACGTTCTCTGGGGCCGAGGCTGCTGCCGGGGGAGGGGAGCGGCCTGTGGGGCTGGGGTCCCTGCCCAGGCTCACCGTGTGGACAAATGCCTGGAAGGAGGCCACGGGTCACCGCCGGCGGCCCGCCCAGTGGAGCATCCCTGAGAGGGTCGCAGCAACGCCCACGCGCCCCGGACCCCTGCCAACCCTGGCAATGGCGTGGTCACCCCGTGCCGCGAGGAGGGCAGTGACCCACTGCTTCCTCACCCACACCCCCCGGTCAGCCAGCCACCGCCGGGTGCGGCGGGGGACCTCTGGGCAACCCCCCGCTGCTGCCCACCCCCTGGGCCCGTGAGCCTCCCAAAGCGGCCCTGGTCTCTGCCCGCTGCCTCCGCCCGCCCCGCCATCCAACCCCCACCCGGAGCTTCGGTGCTGCTGGCGCTCACGGCCTTTGGGAGCCTGACTCCACAAGCCTTTTAAACCTCAGGCTTTGTTTTTAGGCCACCTCCCCCTGCACAGGTTTTAGAGTCCGGGGGCGGGACAAGGGCATCTCCCCCTCCCTTGGGGCAACGGCTCCACCTGCTGGGCGGTTACTTGGGTCCCAAGTCCATTTATGGAGGCACCAGGATGGCCTGGGCCTCCTGCCCTCCTGTCCTCCCACGGACACCATGCCCCGATTCGCTCGCATCATGACCCCACACCGTCCTGGCAGCAGCCCCTGAAGCCAGCCTTCGGGGAAGATGGGAACCGAGAGCCGTGACGTGGGCACGCAGCTGTGCAAAGGCCTGGTCCACGCTGCCTCTCCAGACACCGGACACCTCCCATTCTGCAACTGCGTCTGTCTGAAGAGGTTCCAGCACTTTCTGACCACCTGCGCCGGCTGCTCCCGAGGCGGCTGCCCTGGGTCCCCCCATCTCTCGCGGGCTGGGCTCGGGCCTCCTGTGTCTAGTGCTGCTTCCTGGTTCCCCCACCCTCGTTTCATGGGTGCGCATCCTCTGTGGCCTCGTGAGAAAGGGGCGGTGGGGGGCGCTCTCGGCACGCCACCCACGAGAAACCGACATGAACACTCCCTGAGGGAGGCGTCGCAGACGCCCACGGCCCCTCGTTCCCTTAGCCTCTCCCCCTGCTTGGTCCGTCCTTCCGTCCTACCATTCACCTAAACGCCCCAATCTATAAGGTCCTTTGTTCAGGCCCTCATCTCACTCTTTGATGTTTTTAATTTCCAAACGTTCACGTGCTTCCTCTTTGAAGATGCTTAAGTATTGTTTTCTAACGTTTATTTATCTTTGAGAGAGAGGGAGACACAGAATCCGCAGCAGGCTCCAGGCTCCGAGCTGTCAGCACAGCCCAGCACGAGGCTCAAACCCAGGAACTGTGAGATCATGAACTGAGCCGAAGTCGGACGCTCAACCGACAGAGCCACCCACGCACCCCAAAATGTTTTTAAAGTGCCGTATCCCCCTGTGTGTCTGCAGAGGTCCGTGGACAATCACCGGAGGCTTTCTCTTCCCCTGGTTGTGCTGCCCCCGCCCTCAGTGCCCGACCGCCCTGGGGCTCCTTCACAAGGAGGAGGGGGCTCCGTGGGTCCCGCCGGGAAGGCCTGGTCGGGCCTCCGACGTCAGGGGACTCCACGACAGGAGCCCACCCAGAGGGTGTTCCGGGGGGTGACGGGAGACAGAGGTGGGCTGGGGCGGGGGCCCGGCACCCACGTGCACCCCTCTGTGTTGGCTCTAGGGCTCCCGTCCAGGGACCCTCTGTGAACCACTTCCCCCAGGGTTTCCAACCCAGCGGGCCTGGCACAGAGCCCGACATCCCGGGCTCCTAACCAGCTCTCAGGGAGGCCCTGCCCGCGTGGGGCCTGCTCGGTGGGACTCAGCGCTCTCAGAGAATTACCCTGGTTTTCGGTCTTCCCTTCTGGTTTTTGCTGGGGGAGGGGCAAGTGCCTACTGGAAGGTGCCGGGTGGATGGCCTGGGGGGCCACGCTGCGTGACTACACCCTTCGGGGAGCACCGTTCATCCTCCTCCTCTCGGCCAGTCGCCCTCCCTCCCCCAGGGCCTCTGGCCACCACATCTGGCCTTGGGGGCTCCGGGGGCACCGCTCAGACTGGCCCTACCACTACTCACCCTTCGACCACCCACGCACCAGCCTCCCAGATTCCAAAGTCTGCTGTGGGGTCATTTCTCTGGGGTTTACGTCCTCCTTGCAAACTAAAAAGCAAAACCCAAGACCTTCTCTACTGCAACTCCAGGAAGGGTGTCCGGGAGGGGACAGAGTAGACGCCACGTGCAATGGGCCGGCTCCACCCGGGTGCCTGCGGCCGGCACCAGCCACCTCCTTGCCACGCGCCCTCCCCGGGCCACCGCGCTGCCCTGTCCGGCCTGGGCCCTGGCTCCCCGGTCACCCCCACGATCCGTCAGAGGGGCTGGCCAACGGCCTCCCATCCGCTGAGGCCGTGGGCACCTGTCTCAGCACCCTGGCCCGTGCGCGAGCGACTGTCCCCGTGCGGAGTGCCACTCTCGTTCGTCAGGAGCGCGGCACACCTCACCGGGCAGACGGATGACCTATCACGTCACGAGGGGAACAGTCACCTGAACGCGCGCTGAGTCTGGACCTTCGGCTCTTGAATTTGTCAAGGACACAGACAGCTCGACACAGGATGAACTTTCTCAGCTGAGAAAGACGAGGAAGACCAGGTGGCGCGGCCAGGGCCCTGCCACCGCCACGGGGAGATGACCCGAGTGAAAAGGAGGGGCGGGGGCGGCACACAGGAAGGGCACCTCAGAAACACGGGAGGGAGGTGTCGCGGCAACTGCCGCCTGGCCCTACGGTGCGGACGGCCCGGTGACCTCGGCAGGGCTGTGCCAGGAAGGGCCAGGCGGGGGCCCCTCGCCCGGCCCGGGGTACCCGTGGGGCCCGACTGTGCGCGGTAGCCCCAGGCAGACTGGGCTCCCAAACGCTCCCTGCCTTTGCCGGCGGGCCCTTCTGTGCACTTGTGGGGCGGCTCCAGCGTGGGACACGGCGGGAACGGGACGGTCACTTCCTTGCACGGGTGGTGGCGAGCCGTGCGCTTGGGGGCCGTTACCCTGAGGTGCGGAGCTGCAGAGCACGAGCGAGGCCGCGTTAGGACAGGCGGCCTCCCGCACCTGCGTCCCCCGCTCCCGGCCACCGCCGGCCTCTGTGCAGACGCCTCTGGGTTCTGTGAAAGGTACTCAGACCCATGAAAGACGGTCCCCGTTGCCGGAGTGTGGATTTACTCACGATTAACGGGACACGTATAACCTGGAACACGGCATTAGTCTGCGTGAGGGGAGGCTGCACACAGTTGAGCCATGCGTTTCCCCACTGCTGCCCGAGTCACCTCCCGGGGCCCGCCGCCCACGGGATGGCGCACGGACGGGGGGCGGTGCCTACCTGCCACCTCCTTGGACGAAGGCAGACCCGCGGCGGCCTCCAGGTCGGCGGGGACGGGGCCGCCCCGCTCCAGGGCGCGCACGAGCTCCCGCAGCCGCTCACACTCCTCCTGCAGCCGGGCCTGGTCCTCGCGGAGCCTCTGCTTCGCCGCGCTGGCCGGGTTCATGCTCATGTGCAGCACCTTGGTTTTGCTCTGGTCGTAGCCGCCCTGCGGGACCACAGGGCAGGTCAGCACGGCCGGGACCCGTGAGCGCGAGGACAGGGACTGCCGCGGCCCGCCCCGGGCCTCCGGGCCCTGATCGCGCACCGGGAGTGGCGGTAAGTTATAACCGGGGAAAACCCAAGGAAACCTGCGAGACGGCCCTCTGGAACGCTGCACGTGCCCGGGCCTCAAAGTCCCCTCCGGCTTCTCACACGGCAGTTGTAAAAGCAAACCGGGGAGCGGGGGAGGACATCCCAAAAGTGCTACACTTTCATAACGCTCTGCCGACAAATGTCCCAAAGACTGGGGCCCTTGCTCCCACACGCCCTGCTGGCTCAAGGTCTGCAGGTTTAAAAATGAACACAGAACTCAGAGATAATCTGTGAGGAGAGCTCGGAGTCCCCACATGGCTGGGCCCCGTGCCCCTGTCACCGACACCCCAAGGGCCCCAGCCCTCACCGACACACCAGTGTGGACGCTGGCCTCGCTCGCTGGGAGAGACACCCGTCTACGAACGTCTCCAGATGCAACCACCCGCGTCTATAGTAAACTGAGCCCCCGTGTGCACGGACGTCCTGTCCCCACCTCCACGACCCGCCATGACACGGCCCAGCCCGGCCCTCACCCAGTTCGGGTCTGGCACCTGCGTGCAGCGGGACAGAAGCGGCGGGCCCTCGCGCTGCCGGTCTGCAGCCTCGAGGATTCCCGGGTGCAGAGGCCGGCCCCTCCCCCACCCACACGCTCTAGGGTGGTTGTTCTCCCGCGTCCCGGAGTCCGCCTCGAGCCCTGGCCTGGATGCTTCTAAAGTCACGCACACACCGATGTTCACCGTGCGCTGTAAGTTCAAGGGGCTCTGGCAAATGCAGGCACGAGTCCAGCAGTGCGGCATCAGAGTCCCAAGGCGCCCGTGCACCGCCCACCCACCGCTCTCGCCGCCTGGCTCTTCTGGACACCGTGGGCCGGAGGCTTTTCAAACCGGCTTCTTTCGCTCTGCTTCACTTAGCAACACGCACCGCAGGTTGCACCACGTCTTTTGGCGGCCTGCTAGCCCATTTCCGTGCAGCGCTGAGCGACGTCCCCTTGTACGGACGCGCCAGCTCGCGGGTCCACTCACTTCCGAGGGACGCCTCGGGAGCTTCCGGTTTCGGCAGTTTCAGAGAGAGCTGCTACGGGTGGTCATGTGCGGGTTCTGTGTGGACACGGGTTTTCCAACGACCGCACCCGGCTCCGCTGGGGTCCTGGAGCCCCCGGACGCCCCACAGGAGAACCCTCGCTCGGCCGGCAGGCCCACCTCGAGGCCTTCTCTGCTGCTCCTGCCTGCCCGCCAGCTGCTGCCCCTCGGAGTAGCTCCCGCCCTGGGGAGTGGAACCCCCTCGGTCTGACCCCGGAAACCAGTGCGAGGTGGCCCCGTGACCTGGGCAAGGCCAATCATTTCCCTGAAGTTTTCTCTCCAGGAACTGGGAAAGAAGCTTCCTCTTTCCGGTCCCGCAGCCGGGACATCGAAGGCCTCGCCGTCTTCCACGTCCCGTCTCTTCCCTGCTGGCCTGGAAGAGGCCCGCCCGCCACGGGGAGACAAGATCAGCTATGCAGAGATGGAGAGCGAACGAGGCCCGGCACCGGTACGGAATGACCCACCCAGGGCCCAGACGAGCCACGCGGCCCGCGGCCGCCCCACACGGCCGTGAGACCATCTGGCAGACGCCACGCGACGACACGGTACAGTCTGCGGCGGCGGCGACCGCAAGCCACTGACACACAGAGACCGGGAGAAAGGGTGGCGTGGGGTCAACGGGATGATGACCTCACAGAACACAAAAATGACGATGCCTAAGCGACGACAAATTTACACACAAAAGGCAAACCAAAGCGGGTTCAGAAGAAAACAGAAGAGAACGCCACGGCCTTAGAGTAGACAGAGGTTTCTGAAACAAGGTCGTGAAGGTGCTGACCTCAAGTGAAAACGCAAGCACACGGGCCTCAGAGAAAACGAGACCTTCCGGTCACCAAGAGTAAGAGGGCGGCTGGCACAAAAGCTGACACGGGGCTCACACCCAGGATACCTAAAGAGCTCCTGCAAACAAGAAAGGGAGAGGCAGACAATCCAATTTTCAAAATGGGCAAAAAACGTGAACAGACACTTGACAAAAGAACGTGTCCGAAAGACCGGCAAAAAGTGAAATGGAGCTCAAATTAATCATCCGAGCAAAGCCAATTAAAATGGCCCAGAGATGCCCGAGCTCCTCCCCCACGCCCACGGCACCGAACAGATGGGAAAGGCATCAAGGGCACAGAGCGGCCAGAGCTGATCCCGGTGAGGACGGGAACTGGCGAGGCGCCCTGGGAAGGCCGCGTGGCGGTGTAGCTCCTCCCTCCCGAGCGTGACGCCTATGGCCTGCACCTCGGAGCCTCGTGCAAACGTCCACGGGGAGGCAGGCACCGACAGGTCCCCACGGGGAAGAGCACCCATCTGCAGGAACGAGCACCCACGGACACAAACGACGACGGGGTTGGGCATCACCAACAACGCCGAGCAGAAAGAGTCAGAAGCGGCGGAGGCACAGCCCACGAAAGCAGACCTGAGCACTCGGTGCCGCTGGAGGCCAGGAGGACCGCCTGGGGCTGTGGTTGGGGCAGCAGGGGGCCCCCGAGGTGTTTGTGCTGCTCCGTTTCCTGCTCTGGATGCTGGTCACCAGTGTGGACAGTTGACGAAAACTCCCTTCTGGTGTCCTGCCCAGCGGCTGTGATGAAAACGTGCGCCTGGACACAAGGACCATCCAGATACTCACGGGGAACTGACTGCTCGACTCTACCAGGGTCCACCCATGCTCAGTAACAAGGCCAGACACACACACAGGTGCACACACGTGCACACATTGTGCCCACAGATACGCACGTGCACACAGTGTGCACACGGATACACGCTCACGTGCACATTCACACACACGTACCCATAGACACACATGTGCATACCCACACGTGTGCACAGGTACGCTCGTTCAGATACATATGCATGCACAGATTCACATATGCACACACGTGCACACGGACACACGCACACTCACACACACGTATGTATGCACATTCACACGCATATGTGTGCACCAGACACGCGTGCATACACACATGCACACACACTCGTGTGCACACATACTCCTAGCACACACACACACACACACATTCATACACACGTATACACTGACAAGGGCACACACACTCACACGGATGCGTGTGTTCGTATACATATGCAAATATACGCCCGCATCCACACGCACACACGGATGGGCACGTGACACACAGACTTACACACACGTGTCCAAAGGTCAGAGAACCCCAAGGGGAAGGTGGGCTTGAGTCCCTTGCCCTGGTGCTGCTGGGTCTCCACCGTCCGTGGAGTCTGACTCAGACCCTGATGACCCGAAGCCAACCTGGGGGGGGTCTCACCTCTTCCCCCTCGTGCCCCTGGACCTGCTGAGAGCAGCCCTGGTTTTTCGGCCAGCGTGGAGAACGTGTCTAAACGACCCGTCCAGTGTCCTGAGCCAGTAAAGGCAGGGCAGGAGCTGGGTCCGAGGCCCCTCCCTCGGGATGCCCCCCCGGGACGCCCCCTCTGGGACGCCCCCCGTGCCCTCCCATCTACAAGGCTCCTGAGGGCTCAGACACCAAGAGATGCCCTTCCTGGAAGACGCTGCCGTCTCCTCACTCAGGAGGGACATTGCAAGAGCCACGCCTCTCTGGTCTCCCTGACAAGGACAGGGGCCGCCGTAGGGCAAGGGAGGGAGAAGGCCGTCTCGAAGTTCTCCCGTCTGCTGGAGCAGAGAACTGCCGTCAGGTGGCGGAAGGCCCGTACCCATTCTGGGACGGGCACTCTGGGAGGCCGGCATCTCCTGAGCAGACGGGCAGGAGGCCGCCGACCCCGGGAGCCCACCCCGGTTCTGTAAGTGAGGGACCTGGGCCAGCCGAACACACCGTGGCCTGTCTCCCTTTCCGCTCAATATGCGGTGATGTTTCCTCTCTCTCCGACAGCCCCATCTTCCGCCGCTTTTGTGAGTCCTGCCCACACGTCTCTCCTCGCTTTTCCAGGGACAGCGGGTGGGGGGGGAGGGCGGGGGACGGCATCCTTTATTCTGAGCGTCTCGCTCCCCGGGGAAGCGGGCTGGCCGCGGACACATTCATTAAGTGCAGCAGGGCCCGCACACGAGCTTGAGCTGCCGTGGGCGCGGTCCCGCCGAGTCACTGAAGGACAGTGAGGCCACCGTGGCGCCTGGGGAGGGGCCAGCCCAGAAGCCCCAGAATGTGCCCTGAAAGGAGAGGCAAGAGGGGATGGGGAGGGAATGGCAGGATCCTCCCCGTCCTGGGTGCCACCTCCAGAAAGTAAAACACCTTCCTGGGGTCGCTGGCACACGGGAGGGCAGCCACAAGCCCCCTCAGAGACAGGAGAGCAGGGATGCAGCTCTCCCCTCAGAGACAGGAGAGCTTCGGCCACAGATGCAGCGTCACCAGCCGTGGCCCCCTCGGCCCCTCTCGTCTGGCATCACCTCAGAGACAGGCTGGGCGGGGGGGGGGGGGATGGCACAGCACGGTGGGGCCTAGACACGGCTGTCTGCATGAGCCCGTGGGGAAGGCGCTGAGAAGGGAGGACTAGGGGCTCTTCACGGGTTTCTGAGAACCTTGTAAAAACCTCAGAGAATAAAGAGACATCCTGTAGCTCCGGCTGAATCACAGACTCTCCGGGTGGGAAGGCAGCGTTACTCCCTCCAGTTTTAACACTCTGGGAAAGATAACCGTGAGCGTGAAATCCATCGGCCCCGTGCAGCCCGGCAGAGGCCCTGTGGCAGCAGACAGGCCAGGAGCTTGCTTTCTGGGCCTTTGCGGGCTGAGGTGGGGGGTACCCATCATTCATGCAGGAGGCAAGCAGGCAGTGAGGGATGGGCCGGGGGCAGGCACGGCAGGCCTGTTACTAGCCTCCATCCGCCAGCCAGCTCTGCGTCTGCACGGGGCACCGGGAGTGGCGTCCTGCAAAACCACAGACCAGCTCCCGTGTCCCCAAATGCTGCTCTTCCTTTGGTTTTCCTCCAACCCTTCAAAAATGTAAGAACAAAGACGGGTCGGCAGGCCTCGGGCCCAGGCCCACCCCTGCTGAGCCAGAGGGTCAAGCTCCTCCTTCCCTCGGCCACCAGGCAGAGGCTCTCCTGGGCCCGAGACAGGATGAGACCGCTAACACCCGAAAGGAGGCAGGTGCAGGTGAATCGGGTGACCCGGCGCCTGGCCATCCCGGGCCGGGGGCAGGATGCTGTCCTGGAGGCGCCGAACCCAGGGGAACGGGAAGGAGAACACCGCTCCCCGCCGGGACCAGGGGTTCCGAGCAGCAGCCTGCGGGGAGGACCCTCCCTCGAAGGGGAAGGGCTGATGGTACAAACGAGGTCGGGGACTTCCGGAACCCGCAGGGCTTCTCCAGGCGAGAGCAGACAGGGGGCGGAGGCAAAGCGGAGAAACTCTCACAGGTGTCATGAGTCGGGACAGATGGCCCTTTGGCTACAGGGGTCAAGGTGAGCAGGCCAGGCACCGGGAGGCCACGGCCCCGGCGTTCACAGCGGGGATGGTTCTGTGCGCTTGGTGCCCAAGCTCTCGGCCACGGCACCAGTCACCCCCCGGTGTGGGGACGAGCCGCAAAAGCTCTCACTCCCCGTGGCCCTGGCCACAGGGGGCAGGATCGCCGCTGACCCCAGACGGTGGTCAGTGGCCCACGGGGTCCCGCCAGGATGGCCGTCCTGACGGGCTGACTGCAGAGCCCAGCGCAGGAGGCCAGTGTCGTGTGAGAACACAGATCCCCTGCGGCCTGGCCTCCGCCCTGGGGGTGGAGGGGGGCACCTGTGTCACCGAGGCAGCACCCGTGGCCAGCGCCATGGTGAGTTTTGCTGCCGCCACACTGCGCCCCCCAGCCCTGGGCTCCCTCACCTGAGAAATGGGGAATGCCGAGGACGGACCGGGTGACACGTGTTCAAACCCTCATAGACCGTAAAGCCCCACGCTGACTGAGCCATTTCTTAGCACGTGGGAAGCAGCCGAGGCGCTCAGGACACAGGGTAACGAAGAGGGAAGGTCTCCGGGGCCCTCCGTGGGGATGAGACCCATCTGCGGATGTGAAGGCCACGGCCAGACTCCCCGGGCGCGGGATTAGCCTCTGCCCCTTCCCCGTGGCCCGTGTGGGGCTGTAAGGACCTGGTGGGGCGGGGCGGGTGGGACAGGGAGGGGGACCGCAGTCCACGCCCCCGGGCTCGCCCCTGCACTGCGACGGCCTGCCGAGGACAGCCGTCAGCTGTGTGTGCCGCGTCTGCCAGCCCTGGGTCCCGGGGCGCGAGCGCCCCAACCCGGCCGGCCCTGCAGAATCAGGCCGTGAGGACATCACACGGACTGTGGCCGATCAGCCCCGGGCGTGCGAGCCCACGAGGCTTCTTGCCTCTTCACGGTCACAGTGACAAGTGAAGGCGCGGCCCACTCACACCACTCGGTCTGCCCTGCTCCTGCCCGAGGACTAGCACCCAAGTCAGAGCCCCATTTCTGGGACCAGCCCCAGGATGTGGGGGACGTGCCTCTGTGCGCAGAACCCGCCCCTCCCGACAGTGGGGGGGGGGGGCAGGCTGCTCCCGGGGAGACCAAGCCTGAGCCCCCCGCCCCCCCGTCCCCCGGACAAACGGCGGCCACGGGGAGGCCGGCGATCCCATCCGTGCGCCCACCGCCCCCCAGACCCTCCCCGTGAAGTCGGCCTCGGCCCCCAGGTCAGCGCGGTGCGCCCGAGGGCTGAGCGTGCGCGCGTCCAGCCTGCCCTCTTCTGACGCACCCGTGGCGGCACGTGCTCTCTGCCGGAAGCTGCACCGCTGGAAGCTGGCGATGGCACCCAGGGGAGACCAGCACAGTCACCCAGATACCAGCGAGAACAAGGTGGCTGCTGTTTCAGGCTGCTAAGTTTTGGGGTGTTTGCCTCAAAGCAACTGGGAAATGACACCGTCTCTAGAGAGGAGGCTAGAGGAGAAAGGAGCCGGGCACCCAGGGCGTCCCGGTCCCCGCCCGGCGGACGGCAGGCTCCCTGGGAGACTGCGGGCCGAGGCTTTTGGGTTCTGCACGCATCAGTAAGAACAAGGCCAGAGGTCGTGCTCCAACCTGGGTCACCAGAATGACAGGACAGTGCACCACCGACCTCCACCCCATCCTGATTATGGAGGGGAAGTGGGGGGACTCACACCGGCTGGGGGTGGGCAGCACAGGCTTCCCCAAGATGCAGGGGTGAGGGGCCACATCGCAGCACCAGGGACGAGGTGCCCGGGCCACGGTGCAGGCCCTGCTCTGCCCCGCCGGTGGTCACGGTCCATCCTTGACAAACCCTCGTTTTAGGGGAACAGGCAGAGAGCAGGTCAGGGGACAGAGGCTAGGGCCCCGACGGCTGGGGCAGGCGAGGCTCCTTCCCTCGGGCCCCCTGGTGGATCGCTCTCCTGTTTTCTGGAGGTGTGTACCGTGCAGGCCAGCTGGGAGGGGGCAGTAAGTGAGTATTCAGGTCTGGTGGCCACACAGCCTATTATCATTGTAATGTGGGGGCAGCCACAGACGTGCATAAACTGACGGGCCCCGCCGTGTCTCAAGAAAGCTCTATTTGCCAAAACAAGCAGCTGGCCGGACCTGGCCCGTGGGCTCTGGCTCGAAGACCTTGGGTGGAAAGAGTCTGAGCAGGAGGCCGGGAGGAGGATAAAGGCCCGCCCATGGGGAGGCCCTGGGGGATGTGAGGCAGGCAGCACCAAGGCCAGTCCAGAGGCTGGCATCCAGGGCACCCGGGGGCCAGGGACAGGCAGCAGCTTCGCCCCCTTCCTGTCCCCAGAGCACCGAGAGCAGTAGGGAGCAAACATCGCCGGCAGGGATTAAGGACGCAAATAGGCGCCCGTGGACCGGAGGTCACGGCCTGTGACGATGGCCAAACCCAGCTGGTGCACACGTGGACCTCGTCTCCCCAATCCCAGCTGCTTCTACAATTCACAGGGAGCTGCAAGAGGTTCAGAATAATCCCGAATAATCCCAAATAATCCTGAATAATCCAGTCATCCTGAACGGGAGGACAGAGCAGGAGGATGCCCACTTCAACTCCAAGGCAGAGTGGTGCCAGCGTCAGGGCGAGCTCACTGGAACAGAAAGGAAGCCCGGAGGAGACCCTCGTGTCCCCAGAAAACTGACTTCCTACAAGGGCACCAAGTCCACTCTGTGGGGAAAGGAATCCTTTAACACACGCTGCCGGGACCACTGCACATCCACGTGCAAAAGGTGTGAGGCTGGACCCCTACCTCACACCGTATAAAAACTAAGTCAAAACCAAAGATGTAAGTGAAAGAGCTCAGACCACAAGACTCAGAAGAAAATGTGAGGGCAAGCCTTCGTGACATTGGATTCGGCCATGGATTCTTGGATAGGATGCTAAAATCAAAGAACAAAACAAAAAAAAGTACAAATTGGACGTCATAAAAATGAAAAACTCTGTGCTTCAAAGAACACCATTGAGGAAAGGAAAAGACAACATACAGAACGGGAGAAAATATTTGTAAGCTGCACATCTAGTAAGCAACTCGTACCCAGAATAATAACAAAGCCTCACAGCTCAGTAGCAACAAGACCCAGGTAACTGATTTAAAAATGGGCAGGGGTCTCACTACATACTTTTCCACGGAAGAGACACAAAAACTAGTAAGTACACGAGAAGACGCTCAGTACCCATGGCATCGTTAACCGAGACAACAAGCGTTGCCGAGGACGAGGAGGAATTGGGGGCCCCCGCGACTGTCAGCACAGATGTGAAACAGCACAACCGCTGTGGGTAACAGCTCCCCGAGCGGTGAGACAGAGAGCGACCGCGCAAACCCACAAGTCTACACGCCGGTGTCGGCTCAGGAGAAATAAAACCGATACGCACCAAGAAACCTGCGCCCCCACGTTCACGGCAGCATGATTCATAACAGAAGGCGGGAAAAACCCAACATCCATCAACTGGTGAACGGTGAACTGCGCTGGGTGCACGGTGGAATATCGCTCAGCCGTAAAAAGGGGCGGGGCACCGACGCCTGCTACCACACGTGAGATCCTTGGACACGTGACGCTCAGTGACAGAAGCACGTCACAAAGGACCACAGGTCACGTGGCTCCATCCACACAAAAGGCCCAGAACAGGAGTGCCCACAGGGATGGAAAATAGAGACGGGGGCTGTGAGGGGCAGGAGGCAGAGGGGTGGCAGGCAGGGGTGGAGATGTGTGTCTGATACCATGAAAGGCACATGCTATCTGCGAGTGTAAGCACCACCGAATTGCTCTCCGTTTCAAACACGTGAGGTATGCGGCATATAAATCTCCATAAAGCTTTTTTTTAAAGGGGCACCTGGGTGGCTCAGTTGGTTGAGTGCCTGATTTCAGCTCAGGTCCTGATCTCACAGTTCACGGGTTCAAGCCCCGCGTCGGGCTCTGTGCTGACAGCTCAGAGCCTGGAGCCTGCTTCCGATTCTGTGTCTCCCTCTCTCTCTGCCCCTGCCCTGCTTGTGCTCTGTCTCCCTCTCAAAAATAAACATTAAAAAAAAAAAAGAATTAAAAAAAAAAGTTTTTAAAAAAAAGGAAGGAAAGAGGTAGGGCGGAGAGCCGGCACCCACAAGGGAGGGGAGCACCGAGCTCGGTGGGGGGAATGCATGCTGGGTGCGGTGGAGGCCCGAGCCTGACCTCCACGCCACCCCGGGGCCTGTCTGGCTGCCAGGCCGAACCTCTCTGAGCCTCCCAGGCACCCTGCGCCTCCATGGGCCCACAGCTGGTCAGGACTCCCCGCCGTAGTCCCCCTCGAGTGACGCCCCCCGACCTCATCCGCCCAGGCTTTCTGGCCCCATGTTCTCAGGCCACCTTCCCGTGTACACCTACCTCCCTGACCCTGGACCCTCAGGGCTCCGAGGGACCCCCACCGCCCCTGGACCATACGCTGCCAGACCCCGTCCGCAGGGCGGGAGATGGGCCACTCTGCTCCGGCCGGTTTCCTCCAAGTCTTTGACACGGGGATGCATGGGGTGTGGGGTATGTGCAGACCAGACCTGAGACTGCAAGGTGGGGGCAGAGGCCCGTGTTGGACAGACAGCAAGCTGCTGCAAGGCGCGGCCTGCCGGCCAGTCGCTGCAGCGGTCGCAGTGAGGCCCGGTCGGCAGGGAGGAAGCTGGGGGCCGGGATGAGCTGTCAACACCCTGAGGGCCTGGGTTTGCCGTAGGCACCTGCCACCTGCAACTCCCACACAGGGCTCAGAAGGACGAGGGCTCCCGCCCGGAGGCGGTGAGAGGAGGTGAGCTGGCTGGTGCAGTCGGGGCCCCCCGGCAGTCTGTCACGGCCGGGGATCGGGGAGCATGCAAACCGGGTGGCCAGATAACGCCTTCCAGGGGCCGGGGTGACTGGCTCCCACGGCAGCCGCCCCTAGGCACCGCCAAACTGGACTCGGACCCCATTCTTCTCCCCCGCACGCCCCACAGGGCTGTCCCCGGGCCGGTGGCCGGCAGGCGGGGGCCGACCTGTCGGGACCCCGCGGCCGGGCTGTGCGTCCACAGGCTCAGCCCGCGGTGACACCGACCCCGCGCGGTGGGGGGAGGCCGTCCCTCTGCGGCTACGAGGGCGGCACGGCGTGGCCGACACCACGGAGGCCCGGGAGTGGAGGGAGACGCTGGTGCCCACGGCCGGCTCGCCACGGGACGTCCAGCCGCCGAGATCACGGGTTCCCCAGACGCTTCCAGCAGGCCGAGCCCCGCCCGGCTCTCACGCAGCACATCACCTGTGACCCGCACCTCACCCCCAGCCTCCCGGCCGGAGGAACGGAGGAACGTAACGGCAGGCCCCTGGGGCGCGTGCGGGGCAGGAGCTGTGTGGCCGCCGGGGGGCGCACCACGCCTCCGGGGACTGGCGCGTCCACGAGGCACACAGGCGGGGCTCCGGAGACCCCTGCGGAAACGTGCTGCTAGATGGCTGCTCTGAGACACGAAGAGGGAAGACGGCTGTGGTCTCCTCCGGAGACGGGTCTGATTCCCAGCTGAGGAACCGGGTAGCGACGAGAATCTCAAAAGGAAAAGTTCCGGGCTTCCTCCGGCCAGACGGCGGGATCGCCGCGTGTACAGGCCCCTGTCACCCGCGGAGAGCTGCCGTGTCTGCCCCAGAATGACCCCGGGGAAGCCGAAAACCGGGGCTGGGCGTGGGGCAGCCGGGGTTCTGGGGGAGGGGGCGTCTGCCACGCGTTTCTGCGGAGACCCGCAGAGTGCCGGGCGGGTCTGGGCCGGAGGGCGAACTCTGCTCGCCCCCCAGAGCCCGGAGGCTCCTGCCTCGGCCTCACCGCACGAATCCCTTCTTTTGCCCCAACTCCCTGACAGCTCCCAAGAATGGCCGCTTTCCTCCGCGTCCAGGCCCGCTGTGCCAGCGTCCTGAGTCCCGCGGGGAGCATCTGCGGCCTGGCCGCCCTGACCCACGCTGGCTGCTGGCCCTTCCCCACCTGCAGCAGAGCAAGGGCGGGCCGCCACCCCAAGGACCTTCGGGGCCTGGTACTCACAGGCCTGCACAGAGGGCAAGCCCCAGGAGCCCCCGTCGGCCTGGCCTGCGGCGGCACGTGCTGCCCAGGGCCCGGGAGGGAGGGCGGGCGGGCGGGCGCCTGCCACCCGGGCCTGACACGCATACTGAGGGCCCTGCTGGAAGAGGCAGAGACGCAGGGAGAATTAAACGGCTCAGTTAAGTAAGTGCTGGTCTTGATGCATATTCATAAGTCACCCGGCCTCGCAGCTAAATCAATACCTCTCCCAGCCCAAGGGAGCACAGCTCGGGGAGAAGAGCAGGAGGCTCGGGAGCCGGGCCGGGCTTACTAGATGGGGAGCGCAGCCCTCCCCAGGCCCTGCCTCGGTGACCTTGCTCCCCAAGCCCGGCCCTGCATCTTCTGCACAGGCCCAAGGCTGGTGCCCCCTCTGCTCAGGAGCCCCATGGCCTTGTGCAGGTCCCTCAGCGGCTGGCCTCATGTCCCTACTGTCTCACGGGTGGGGATGGGGGCAAGGTGGGTTCTCGCTCAGTGCTCAAAGGGCCCTGAAGCCTCGGGCACACAGCAGACCCGATCCCCCCGCATGAGACCCCCCAGACTGTGCTCGCGGCAGGTGCTGCTCGTGGCAGGTGCACAGGGTAGGGAATGGCGGAGGGGATCACACAGAGCAGCATGAGCCGGACTCCTCCACCCCCCGGATCTGCGGCACCATGGGCAGCTGGCTCGTCTCCTGGCTCAGAGACTGAGAAACTGAGGCCCGGAGAGGACTGGAGGCACACACGGCTGTTCAGGACTGGTCACCGGGAGGGGTAAAGAGGGGAGAGGCCGGGGGCTGGAGGTTCCCAGAGGCAGGTCTCCGGGGTCCTTCCTCAAGCCGCAGACATGTTACTGAGGGAGAACAGGTGCTCCACAAGCTTCTGCCTGTCCGTGGGCCAACAGGAAGGCTAAGGAAGAGGCTGGGGACCACGAGGGCCTGCCCCTACCTCCTCTGGTTCCCCTTGCCCCCTCAGGACAGAAGCTTTACTCGAAAGCTGGGCACTTGGCATTCCCTGTGGCCGAGGCACCCTTGGAAAACACACAGGGTGTACAGCCTGCCACCCAACTTACAAGAGGGGGTTGTGTGCACGGTCTCCAGCGCCCACTGCAGCCTCCGAGGGGCCCGGACCCTCTGGTCAAAGCTGGTCAAGGGACCCAGCGCAGCAAAGGGAGGATGCAGCCTGGGGGAGCAGCCCCGCCTGGGCCGCCACACGTGGGTACGGCTCTCCTCACTCCACCCTGTGGGCAGCCACCGTGCCCGCTTCCGACCCAGTGCCGGAGACCGCAGCAGGATGGGTCTGTCCACTGACGGCCACGCAACAAAGGGGAGGAAGATACGCCACGTCCCGTGGCCGTCCGGAGGAAGACCAACGGTGACAGGGGGCCCGGAGGGGGCCCTCGCCCAGCCAGGCCTGACACTGGTCCTCCTTGGGCGCAACACCCAGAGGGAGGCCACTGTGCTCAACCTCCGGGCCCATTCCCGGCCCAGAGTTCACCCCGCGGTGGTGGTCCGGAGCCCTGCTGGCCTTGGGCACCGGGGCAGGCTGCCAACACGACGCCGCTAACCTCCCGGAGGCGGGCAGACAGCGGGTGGCTCACGAGGGCGGTGGGGACCGCCTCACCAGCGCCTCCCTCCTCCCGGAGACAGAGTGGCAAGACGGGCCGAGTGCTGGGGCCCAGCGGGGTGCCTGTCCCTCCTCTGCCCGCACGCAACCCGTGGCCAGGCCACAGGGCCTGAGGGAAAGATGCCGCCATCCCAGGACACCGGGTGGGGCCCTGCGGGTCACACGCAGAGCCCCCGCGGCCCCGACCACAGAGGTCTGGCCTGGCTCCCCGGTCTGACTCAGCTGCCCGGCCAACAAGCCCCCTGAGGCTCCTGTCCCCAGGCTGGGCCCCTCCCTGCACCTCCGTCACAGCAGGGCAGGGACACCGAAGAGTGTCACCCGCGTGGGCACCCAGGGCCGTGCTCTGTGGGAAGAAGGGAAGGGACAGGGTATCTTCTCCTTGTGCTCGTCCTGCTAGTCAGGAGGCCACAGTTGACGATCTCCCCTCCACCTGCCATCCCACGGCAATGTCACCAAGCGAGCGAGCCAGGCCCCTGCTTGGCTGCGTGGATGCACAGAAGCTGTGGAAATCGGGTGACCGTGGCTGTCGTGACGTCTCTGTCAGACGGCAAACAACGGGCGCAGCCTAAATCCAGTGGCCTGCCTAAGCGGTGAGAGCCGGCACAGACAGCACTGAGGTCGGTGCTCACTGCCCTGGGTGCTCACCGGGACGCCGGGCACTTCGTCCCACCTGCCCAAGGGACCGGAGGCACACAGATCAGAAAGTGCTGAACAAAGCCACTCGATTTTTTCAAAATTGTGGTAAAATACACATAACGTAAAATTAACCATCTCAACCATTTCTAAGTGAACAGCTCAGTGGCACCGAGCACATTCACGCTGCTGTGCAGCCTTCCGCACCGCTTGTCTCTAGAACGTTCCATCTCCCCACACTGAGAGTCTGCCCCATTACACACAGACTCCCAACTACTCTCCCAGACCTGGGCCCACTTTCTACTCTGTGTCTGTGAGTCTGACGACCCCGGGACCTCGTGGGAATGGGTCCCAGTGCGTGTCCTCCCGTGTCCATGAGTCTGACGACCCCGGGACCTCGTGGGAGTGGGTCCCAGTGCGTGTCCTCCCGTGTCCATGAGTCTGATGACGCCGGGACCTCGAGGGAGTGGGTCCCAGTGCGTGTCCTCCCGTGTCTGTGAGTCTGACGACCCCGGGGCCTCGTGGGAGTGGGTCCCAGTGCGTGTCCTCCCGTGTCCGTGAGTCTGACGACCCCGGGACCTCGTGGGAGTGGGTCCCAGTGCGTGCCCTCCCGTGTCTGTGAGTCTGACGACACCGGGACCTCGTGGGAGTGGGTCCCAGTGCGTGTCCTCCCGTGCCTGGATCGTGTCACTCACCGTGGTGTCTGCAGGGTCCGCCCATGTTGGAGCGGGTGCCAGAACTTCCTTCCTTTTTAAGGCTGAGTGATATTCCATTGTGTGGATGGGCCGGGTCGTGTCACCCCGGTCCAAGATGGACACCGTGATGCTGCCGTGAACGTGGGGGTACGTGTGTCTGTTCGAGTCCCAGGAGCGGGACCGCAGGGTCATATGGCTAAAGAAAGCGGCTTTGTAAAGTCCGTTTCAGCATCTGTGGTGGGACATCAAGAAATCCCCACGGGAGGCAGTTCTAGAATTCCGCGTTCTGTCCGTAAACCGCCTCTACAAAACCACCTTTCTACAAGAAGGATCAAGTAAACCGGTCATAATTTCCTTCCTTGCTGGGCTGCTGAGCAGTTCAGCTTCAACAGTGCCTGATGCCAGAATATTCCTGATCTACTTCTCGTAGGTATCACGTTATCGGTGGCCACAATACTGGGATCTTATCTAAAACAAATAGACACGACTGTGGAATATAGTCAAGTTAATACAGACTGAAAAAACTCAAATTCCCCAAATAATCTGGACTCTTCCAGAACTTTGGTGGAGAGCCTAAGCACCCTGAGAGGGTGACTTCCCGTGGAAAGCCCTGGAAATCCTGGCAGTGACATTCCTTGTCCTCTGTGCCACAGAAGGAAACCAAGAGCACGTGGTCCCGCCAGGTCCTCGAGCGGCTCCTCCCCGAGTCCGTCCCAATGGCCTGCTCTCCTTCCTAGGTGTCCCCACGAGTGATGACTCATGGGTACACCGGGCCCACGGTTTGTGTCTCCCCACCAAACACACGCTCACGGAAGTGGGGCCCTGGCTGCCTCAGCCTCCGCTGTCCCCCACATTAGAGCAACACCCACACAGCAGACCCCAGCAAGGGGGACAGACACCCCACACCCAGCACCGGGGGCGCCAAATGACCGCTGCTCTGCTGGGGTCCATCCTCCCCTCTGGCCAAGCCACCCCAGGGACTTGTTCAGAAGGAATCTTGGACCCTGAGCCCTGGAACGGAGCTTGAACGGCAAACATCATGCCATGTCCCAGCGGGGCCCCCACGTCGGAGGGAGGCCGGTCGGGGGATGGGCTGATGAGCAGGAAGACAAGGAGGAGACAAAGGACAGAGACCAGCACGGGGCCTGGAACAGACCTGGCCTGAAGCTCCGGTTACCTAAGCCCCCGGGCACCGGGCCGATGACCACAACCCCCAGCGCCCTCGCTGGGGCTCCTACCGGGCAGCCCCCGCCCCCCCCACCCCCGTCACCACAAACATTCCTAAAGGAAGCTGGAGGGGAGGGGGCAGTCCGGGCCGGATGCAGCAGGGGGAGGGGAGGGCCGCGCACAGACGAGGAATCTACACTCTTCCCTAAGCGCCAGTGCAGGCTGCCCACGGGACATACGTGGATGCAGGCGCCAGGGAGAAAGGGCCTCTGGCAGCACGAGACGCCCCGAATGCCCTCTCTGCGGCACCCCTGCCTCCCGCCGCACGGGCCAGAGCAGGGGATGCAGGCGCACGTGATAAGCCCCTCTGCCAGCCCCTCGTCCGGTCTCGGGAGCATCTCACTCGGGCCAGAGGGCGCGGGCCTACGGCCCCTGTGCGGCATGTGCCACGCCCTCAGCTGTGGCCCTCGCAGCACAGGGGCCGTGAATGGGTCTTCTGGAGGCGGCCCGGCTCCGTGGGCCCTGGGGACGGTGCCACAGTAAGGGAGGACGGGAGCGTGCCAGACTCCCGAGGCGCCGCGGGCCGACCCCCAAGCTGGGCTTCCTCCCTAGCACCCAGGCCGACACGGCACGTCTACACGAGGTGACACAGCCGCCACGAGGGCTGGGCGAAGCCGGCAGGGACAAGAGAGCGAGTTCCCCCGAGGCAGCCGACTCCAGAGCCCCCATCTGGTGGGAGCTGTGACCCGGTCAGGGGACACGGATCCAGGGTGCTGGTGGGGTCCGAGCGGGTGCTGGCCTCACAGGGAGGAAGGGGCCAGGTGTCCTGCTAGCCCCGAGTCAGTCGCAAAAACAAGAGCCCAGGGTAAGAGCTCCTGAAGCTGGTCGCACTGCTGCCCGTCCCACCTGTCCCGCCCCGGATACGCCCTGGCTTGACGGGCCTTAAACGGACAGCTGCCGTGGCAGTAAGGCCCCGCGCCTGGCGTCAGAAGAACGGGTCTATCCCGGCCGGGCCCCAGGGGCTCAGTTCCGGGAGGGACACGCGGGGGTCACGGGGCACGAGGCCGCACCTGCCCTCCCTGCCCCCGGCCGGTCCCGAGGCGCGGACCTCCGCCACCCCGCGAGGGCGAGGCTTGCAGGCCAACGCTCTGCCCTCTGCCCACCCGCCTCACGTGGCCGCTGCGACGCTGCAGGTCCCTCGTAAGAAAAATTCAACTGGCTTGAAAATGATAATTACGTATGACTTTTCAGCACGCCGTTCGTCTCTAGGTCTGTGGGGAGCCGGGTAACCCACGTGTGTGTCTAATGGCCTGGTGACGATCAGACAGGGGTGAAGTGGGGTCGGCACGAAGTCTGAGGTGGCCGCGCCGGGCCTGCGCCGGCGGCACAGCGGGCGGGCCCGGCGCCCTGAGGCCTATCCTGAGGCAGGGGCTCCAGGGACCCTCGGGGCGCCGTGAGGCCCCCTGTGCAGGCAAGGGGCCGGGCCGCCGGTCTGGGGGTCTGAGGCCCCGCGGAGACGCCGGCTGGCACCGGCTCGTGGGACGGGAAGGGGCTTGTTATTCAAGACACGTCCTTCTCATAAAAGAATCAGAAGAAATCAGCGCCTGTGGAAATGTCTCCTCACAAGTGCGCATCAGCAGGCCGGCTTTTTTTAGTCCTCGGCGTTAATAAACATGAGCGGCCGGGCGCCACGTTGGGGAGGGAGGTTCGGGCTCTTTCCTGAAGCGCCTTGTTTTACACGTACGTCGGGGAGCACAGGCCCGGGGCACGCGCCCGCTCGCTCACTCCGGGTATGAAGGGCACACGCGGCCGCCAGGAACAGGGTCACGCACCTCCCGGGCGGGGCCCGGAGTCTGCGCGGCAGGGACACCGAAGATCCCCGCCCCAGAGGCAAACGACACAAGAAATGTGCAAAATGAAGACACAGCCGTAAAACGTGCCGGTGGGGCGCAAACAGGACCCCACAAACGCTCCCGCGCACGAGACTGACTGCCCTACGACGTCCGGTCCCGGGAGGCTCCCCGTCATCTTTCGTGAGACCTAACAAATTCTCAATTAGTTGGGGGGTATGTTAATTCCAAAGGGCACATAAACGTGAACAAGAGGCGCCGGGAAAGATTCTGCTGGACGAGTCACGGGGCAGGCGGGAGGGGACGCACCAGCCCTGGGAGCGGCCCACACCCAGTGACACGCGGGCATCGCGGATCCGGGGCACGGCGCCTGACACCATCAAGGACAGGCTTTGTGGACAGTGGTCCCAGGACCGCGAGGGGCCGCCTTTCAGGGAACAGGCTGATGTCAGGCTTCCTCCCTTGTAGAACTCCAGACCAAACCCGAACGCCAAACCAGCCACGGATTTACACGTGAAAAACAAAACCACCACGAAGAACTTCTTCACCACCCGAAGCCAGAAGAGAATAGAAGGTGAACGCACCTATGTAAAAATTCAAATACCAAAATCTTCTTGGTAAAAAACACCTCAAGCAAAGCCAAAAGACAAATGATCAATTGGGAAAACCTGTTCACAACTTAAAAACACCTCAACTGCTTACAAGACAACGACTCCAAGAAATCAACAAGGGCCACCAGAAAGCTGGACCACAGAGGACGACACACAGGAACGTAGTTAAAGACTCTCGCTCTCACGTACAACACAGGGACCGAAGCTCGAAAGCACAAGGACCTGACCCCTGTCCACCTGCTGGGCCGGAAGATCTCGCTCTGTGACGGTGCACTCTGGGCTAGGCCGTGGGGAACCGGCGCTCTCCTGGGTCACCGCCGTCCCACGGTGTGGGGAGTGGTCACGGACGGACCTTCGTGACCAACCGTCTGGCAGAATCGACCAGAATAAGGACCGGTGCCCTTCGATCTCATTATCTCCCTCCCGGAAGTTTATCCCCCACACGCTTGCGCACACGGAAACGCTACACGCAGGACGTGCACCACGGCCACGTTTAGGACCACAGAAAGGGAGGACGGTGCCTGCGTGGCCACTGACAGGGAGCGAGTGGAGCAAACCACGGCACGCCACCGCCACACAGCTTGCAGCTGAGAAAACGAGGAGACAGCTCCCAGATACAGCGTACAGAAAACAAAAGGCACAGGATGGTTCGCAACGGCCTATCTTTTGAGTTAAAGGGGGGCGGGCACTACATTAGGAAAAAACTCAACCACCAGTCAAGGAGTTACTACACGGGAGGAAAGCCCGGAACGCTTCATGTACTTAACCCTCCCAGCCTCCGCGGGACTCGGGGGCCGGCGGCTGCACCCACCCCTGTGCGCTCCCCGCGCCTGTATGCCCCGAGAGCCCGGGCTGACACGCAGGCCCGAGGCTGGCGTGTGCAGGTGACCCGGTCAAGGTTGCTGCCCTCAGAGCTCACGGTCCAGAGGGCTGACCCGCAAACAGGTCCCAGATGTGGCGTGAAGGCGATCCCGAGCCGGCCCCGAAGGATGGGCGGGGCTGGTGGGCAGGCGTGGGGTGCCCCAGATGGCAAGTCGTGGGAGCCGGGGGTGCAGGCCACGGCCAGGGCCCTGAGGGAGAAGCCAGTGGGTGGTGGTGGGGCCCTGTGGTCCCCACACAGCCCCCCGGGCTTTCAGGGCAGGCACGGGGGCTGACGGGGCAGCAGAAGGCTTGGGTCTCTGCTGAGGGGATGGGGGGTGTGGCTCATGGCAGCAGGTGGGGGTCCTGAAAGTTGAGGGAGGTGACTGAGTGACCTCGCCACACCTTGCGGCCGGTCACCGGCTTGTGACGCCGGGTACCCCCTTCCCCCAGTGACGGAGGCCCTCACTGTGCGGCCGAGGAGGAGCCTCAGGGACTTTAGAAGCAGGGAAGGGGCGGTTGCCGAACAGCAGAGGCCAGCGCCTCTGGCCGAGGGCCAGTCTAGTGCCCTGCGCCCCCGTCACCTGGCTGACCCGGATGAAACCAACCCTCAGAGACATCAGCCCCTTCCTCACCCCCAGAGCAATCTCTGGGGCTCCCCTTATGCCCACACATCCCCAACACATGGCCTGTGGGGTTCGGCGCCCCCAGGAAGCAACACCCAGAGAGCATTTCAGAAGTGGGGGCAGTAGGCCAGTCAGGGGCAGGACAGGCCCAAGGGCGTGGTCAGCAGCCAGAGGGTCCAAAGGGGAAGAGCCAGAGGCGGGAGGGTTCTGAGAAGCAGAGGTCAGGCCTGAATTGGGCCCATGGCTCCCTGGCAAGTGAGAGCTGGTGGGAGCAGGTGGGAACAGGTGGGAGGAGGTGGGAGCAGATGGCAGGAAGTGGGAACAAGGGGGAGGAAGTGGGAACAGGGGGGAGGAGGAGGGAACAGATAGAAACAGGTGGGAAGGGGTGAGAGCAGGTGGGAGCAGGTGGGAACAGGAGGGAAGAGGCGAGAGCAGGTGGGAGCAGGTGGGAGAAGGTGGGAAGGGGGGGAAGGGGTGAGAGCAGGTGGGAGTAGGTGGGAACAGGAGGGAAGAGGCGAGAGCAGGTGGGAACAGGTGGGAGCAGGTGGGAGAAGGTGGGAAGGGGGGGAAGGGGTGAGAGCAGGTGGGAGTAGGTGGGAACAGGAGGGAAGAGGCGAGAGCAGGTGGGAACAGGTGGGAGCAGGTGGGAGCAGGTGGGAGGAGGTGGGAACGGGTAGGAGGAGGTGGGAGCACATGGGAGAAGGTGGGAATAGAGGGGAGGAGGTGAGGGCAGGTGGGAGGGAAGAGGCGAGAGCAGGTGGGAGCAGGTGGGAGAAGGTGGGAAGGGGGGGAAGAGGTGAGAGCAGGTGGGAGCAGGTGGGAACAGGTGAGAGCAGGTGGGAGCAGGTGGAAACACGTGAGAGCAGGTGGGAACAGGTGGGAACAGGTGGGATAGGAGAGGTCCAGCCCTGGGGGCCCAGGCTGGGCAGGAGGAACCCGCAGGTGAGAAGGAACCAGCGGGGGCCCCTGGGGGGCCATCACAGCATCGACCGGGAGAGGGCAGTGCGATATGAAGGGTGAGGGCCCCTCTCCCCCACCCCGCACTCAAGAGGGAGGAAGGAGACGGAGGCTGGGAGGGTCTGGTTCGACAGTGCCTGCCTGGTGACGCAGGGACGGGAGCGGAGACGTCTCCACAGGCACCGTGAGCTTTTCGCTCGCAGGCAACCCAGCAATTTTCTACCCACTCTGTTTCCAAAAACGATACTTATTTCAAATGTCACCGGGCCGCAGTCTGGTCCCTTTCCCGCGCAGCACCGCCGGCTGGCTACGGCACCCCGCCCTGGCGCGGGGGGAGCAGGCGCGAGGGGTGGGGGGGAGAGCGGGACCTCCACCCACCCCTGACCATCACCTGCCTGAATGAGCAGCGTAATCAGACAACATTGAGGGGCAGCGGGACGTGGGCTCAAACCCCAGAGATGAATTCTGCTTGATTGCACGCACGCTGGAGCGTTTACAGGGAACGCTGCAGATGTTTGCAATTTGCTTTAAAATGCATCAAAAAAGTTAAAAAGATTGATGGATGGCAGAGGGGCGGCAGCACAACACACGTCAAGTGCTCGTGCCGGGACGTGGGTGGTGGGTTAGGGTCCGTGCTGTGCAACTTGCTTGTCCGTGCTGTCCATTCCAGAACGCTCCTAAGACGCCGGGGCAGTGCGTGGCCAGGTCGTCTCGGTGCCCTCGGGGCGTCCGGCCTAGGCCAGGCTCCCCCCTCCCCCCCCCCCCCCCCCCCCCCCCCCCGCGGCCCAGAGCTGCCGCGCGTCCAGCCGCCTCTCGACAGTGCGTGGGGAGCCAGTGCGGCTCGTTGCCGTCAGTCCCCAAGTCTGGCCCCTCAGACACACAAACGCCACAGAGCACGTTTGTCTCCTTCGAGGGAAGACACGGGACGGTGGCGTTATTAACCACAGCGGCAGCGGCGCTGGCCGTGCTCAGCTGGCACGGGAGGCGCCCCGGCTGGGCGCTCCCCCCGAGGTCGCCGAAGTGGCCCTCCAGAGACCGGGCCCACAGCCTCCACCCTCCACGGAGAGCGCCGAGCGGAGTCAGGGCGGACGAGACCAGGGTGCGGTTCCTCCACCGTTCTGGTTCTGGGAGACCGAGGCCGGCGCAGGGGCGCGTGGGGCGGGGGCCCAGGCAGGGAGGACCAGGGCTGCGGCCGCCGGCCATCCTCGCTCTGCGGGCACCGACGCGCCACGAGTGTGTCCTGGAGCCCCCCCCCCCCCCCCCGTTCCCGCGGCCACGCGGAGAGCGCACACCCGCCCCGCTTCCGGCCCGGAGGACGCGGCGCGTGTCCGACCCGCTCGGTAGCCAGAAGGGGCGTCGGTGACCCCCCGCCCCGCTGGAGGTCCGCCGCCCTGGGCTGCATCAGCGGTGCATCGGGACCCGGAGCCGGTAGGGACAGCCCGCCGCCCCGTCCGGGCTCCCAGAGGGCACAGGGCAGGAGGGGCACGCCCGGCTCCGAGCGGGAACGGAGCTCCGTCTCCTCATCAACCAGCTGTGAACTAATTACAAGAAGTTCTAACTAGTGGCTCCCTCTCCGAGCATATGTTCCCAATTAAGGCAACTGCAGCTGATTTTAATCAATCTTCCGTGAAGCGGCCCATCTCGAAGCCTCTCCGCGGAGGGAACGAGGGCACGGAGGGGAGGGTGTCTGCACGGGAGCGCCCCGGCCGCACCGCCGTGCCACCGAGGTCCCCCCGCCCTGCCGGCCGCGGCCGGGCCGCACTCCCGAGCTTGGCCCGGGGGAAGGCGGGGTGGGGTCGGCGCCTCCCGAGCTCAGGCACAGAGGTGAAGGGGCGAGGCCTTCGCCCTCACGGTGGAGAAGGCGGGAAATGGCAGGAGATGGACGCGGGGATCTACCGAGGGCCACGTGGCGTCAGACGTGGCATGCCACCTCCCCGGAGCCCCACCTGGGCATCGCCATCCCGAAGTCCTGAAGGACGTACCCGATGTGCCGGGGGCTCAGATGGCAGAGCCCGACACGTCCACGACCACCCGGCCAAGGCACAGGACGGTGTTCTAGCTGAGGACCCCACGACGCCCCCCGTACCCACGTGTCCGAGTCACCCTCGGGCCCACTCGGCCGCCGCCTGGACCCCCCAGCCAGGCGCGCGAGTCCTCCGGGTCCGCTCTGGGCGACAACGCGACCGCCCACGCTGCTCCGACTCGCCGCCTGCGTTCCGGTCTGCCCCGCGGGGGGCCAGGTTCCAGGACGGGCCCGTCTGCCTACGTCCTCCACGGGGCCCCACGCTCACGGGGGCTCTTCGTGAGCCGGACGAGTGGACGGCGTCCGGGTGGGACGGGAACTGCCACCAGCAAAGCCAGCGTCCAGACCCCCTGGGACGGTCAGCTCAGCCCCGAGGTGCCGACCTCGCTCGCCCACACCGCTGCGCAACAGACCCGGGTCGGGGCAGCCGGTGGCGGTGGGGGGAGCAGACCGGGGAGTCCTCGGAGCTGAGGCTGGGCACCTGAGAATGGCAACTGGCTGTAGGGACGCGGCCCCGCGGCCACGAGGGAGCTGGGCTCCGAGCCCTCTCCCGCCGGGTGCCCTCGGCCAAATTACGGACCCCTCCTCAACGGACGCTTCCTGCTCGGAGGACCCGCGTCCGAGGACCGTGGACACAGAGAGGCCCAAGCGGCACAGCGACCGTGCGCGGCAGAGGCCGGTGCCAGTTGTGACAGCCGAGACGAGCAGCCGGGAAACGGGGATCCTGGCGGGCCCCCGCATCGCGCCGGCCTTCTGACAGGAGCCCCATTTGAGGCGCCCTCCTGGATTCGTGCCGGAACCGGGAAACTGGGGCGAGGCCGTCACGGACCTCCTCGTGCTGCGGTGTCTGGAGGCAGGACACGGGCGCTGCTGTGGGACGAGCAGTCGGTCCCCCGACTCGAAGCAGTGGGAGGGAACGGGGCGCCCGTGAGGGGCCGCGGGACACCCACCTGGTGCAGAGGCGGTGGCTGCCTGTGGCTGTCTACAAGCCTCTGCCACCCCTGCCCCGGGGCCGTGGCACAGCTCGGGGAGCACCGCCATGCCTCCGCATAAGCACCCGAGCCCCCGGCGTGATGCAAACCTGTCTCCACACGGCGCCCCCCCCCCCCCCCCCCACCAAACCTGCGCTGTGCCCCACCCACGCCCACAGGCAGGGACACGGAGGCCGCCTGCCCCCTGTGGGCAGGAGCCCAGCCCCTCGGCCGGGAGCGGCCCCAGGACCTGCGCGTCTCCCGTCAGGAAGCAACATTGGAGATGGGCGAGCGGCGGACTCCCCGTCTCCCAGGGTGCTGGGGGCAGATGCCCTCGGGCACAGCGCTCGCCAGCACCTTGCCTCAGCAGCCCCGCCTACGGCACAGCAGGCTCCCTGGGAAGGGCCTGGCAGGCCGGAGGCAGGAAAAAGGGACGTGAAGGATTTCAGCCAGCCTCACTGCGCCCCGACCCCGGGAGCCCCGGGAGCCGTCAGCCCCGATCACAGGCTGTGCCCGAATGAACACGCGGGAAGACGCCCACCCGCCCTGCTCCGACAGGGCCTGGCTGACGGGCCGCCCGGGCCGACCTGCCAACAGCCCGGATCTCCCTTCGGAGACCGCGGCCCAATTAGAGCGGTACGGGTCCCAGAGCTGAGCGCCGCCAGCCGCGGCTCCCGGCACCTCGCTTCATCAGACTTGTCACTTCCCCTGGCTCCAGGAATCGGTAATAAAAAAGAGATCTGATTTGCCTCTAATAGGTGTCAAGATAGAATCAATGGCCTGTCCAAAATCTGGGTAATCACCAATCTGCAGGTTTCTTGCCACGGAGCAATTCAGACGGGAGCATAAAAATGAAAAACAACGTAAAGGTGTGCCGGCGTAAACAGAGCTGTGGCCTCCTGACTGCAGGCGGCGGGCACGGGCCTGGGCGCACACCCGACCAGAGACCAGCCACGGGCCACGGCCGGTGCGGGGAGGGAGCAGGAGGACCGATGGAGCACGGGGCCGGGGCCACGGCTGGGACACCCTCCCCGATGCGCTCCGAGCACGCGCCCCGGTGTGAGGGCAGGCGTATGGGGGTAGATCGCGGCTTCGTGCGGTCTGGCGAAACAAAGATGGGACGTCGGCGGGAGGGGGAAAAACCCGGAGGGCAGGGAGAACCTGTGGGGGAACGCCGCGTCCCGGGATAAGCCCCCGCCGGTGGCCGCCGCCGGCACGCACCTGCAGGGTCAGCCGCTCGAGCTGCGCCTCCAGCGTCTTCTTCTCTTCCTCCAGGCGGCTGCGTTCCCCTTCCAGCTCCTCAATCTTCAGCCTGCAAGGAGAGCCAGACCGTCAGGACACACACCGCGGCCCGCCGTCCACTCCGACAGACGGGGCCCTGCCCGGAGGGTGGGGGGTGTCACGCTCAGGCCCGGGGGCGGGGTGTGGCCCGCACGTCCGTTCTGACGAAGGGGGGTCTCCACGGACCACAACTCGAGGGGGCAGGACAGATGGGAACCTGCATGCGTCCTGTGCTCGTCGGCCCACTCCCAGGACGCATGACCACGTATCGTAGAGGACACAGAACCACGGAGTCGACCCGGAGGGAGACGTGGGCTGGGGAGGGAAGCTAACTGGGGGGAAGCAGGCTCAGAGGGACCGTGCAGGGTCCCTTCTCCCTCGCGGGCCCGGACACCAAGGCCAGCGGCCGACAGAGGCGTACGGCAGGTTTCAGCTCACGGTAACTAAGTGCCTATTTCTGTCTTCATTTCCAGATTTTAATTTTTGAAAAGCACTATATTCACATGATTTGGAAATAAGTAAGTTTGTCCAGGAAGCAGTGTGCAGCACGTACATAGGCTAAGGAACAGGGCCTTCCCACTACTAACCAGCTGGAGTGGAAAACTCACATTTCATAGATTATTCAGGAAGGTCTTGGCTCGGGAGCAAGAGATAATTATCTCTAGACAGAGAAGTGCTCCAGGACGGCCTAGCAAATCACACAAGATCAGAAAGGACCAAAACTCTTTCCAAGAAACCTAATTACGTCTCTGAAAAAAGCTCGGGAAGATTTATACGAATACAAAAACATTCAGAATCAAACAAGCCAAAATTTACAATGTCTGCCAACTAATCAAAGACTACTAGGCATTAAAAGAAGCAGGAAAATATGACCCGTGATGAGGAAAATAGTCAATCAGTTGAAACCCACCATGAGCTGCAGCATTAAGTAGCATCCAAGGACAGTGAAACGGTTATTGCAACCGTCCGCCGTTCAACAGCTCAGCACAGAGACGGAGTCACGAGCAAGACGGCCCCAGTTCCTGGAGGGGTGAGCCCCAGCGCCCGAGACCACAGACACGCTGGGCGGGCGAACGCCAGAGCAGACTGTGCAGGAGGAAAGCCTACGCACCGGAAGACGCCAGAAAGAAACGATACAAACCAACACACAGAACAAAACACCCAAAACGGTCCCAAGTGAAAGAGAGAGGAAAAGGGATATTTGAGGCTGACGAGACGGTCACCGAGGTGTGCGGGGCAACTTCACGGAGCACAGCGGCCGCCTGGGTGGAGCCCCGAAGGAAAGGGCGGGAGGCAGACCCTGGGAGACGAAGCGTCAGCTTTGATGACGAGCACACACAGATCCGAGACGCTCGGCAACCCCCCAGCATAAGACACACGGGAAACGGCCCCAGTGCACCTAGTAACCTAACGGCTCAAAAAGCCGCCAGCGGAAGGGAGAGAGGTCACGTACAGAGGAATAAAGCGGATTTCTCATCAGACACAGTGCAAGCGAGAAAGGGAAGAGAAAGCTTTAAAATACTGAAATAAATTAAAAAATACCAACCGAGAATTCGACCGCCAGTGAAAATAATCACAAACAAAAGCGACATAAAGATGTTCTCAGACAAACCACACCTGCAAGGACTCGTCACCAGCAGACCCGCTCCCCGAGGGGGTCAGGGGAGGCCCTTCTGGCAGGGGGGCAGGGACGCCAGAGGGAGACACGGGTCCACGTAAAGGAGCGAGGTGCAGCGGAACCGCGACCGCGTGGGCCAGCGTGTGGCTGTCAAGGACGCTTGATGTCCGGCTGACATCCGCTACCACGTGTGTCTCAGGCGTCCAAGAGTGACTGTGCTATTACGGACACCACAAAATGCTCGCCGTGGTCGTGGTCTGTCGCTGCACAAAGTCACCACAGGATCACCAGCTGCATGTCCCAACCCTGTGCTGTATGTCACATCCCCGTGACCTACTATTTTATAACTGGAAGTCTGTACTCTGAATCCCCTCTATCTCCCCGCTCATGATCTAGGCGTCTGTGCATTTCTTTTGTTTTTTTAGATGCTACATGGGAGTCAGATCACACGGCATTTGTTTTCCTGTCTCAGTTCACTCAGCACCATACCCTCTGGGTCCATCCACGTCGTTCCAAATGGCAAGATCTCATCCTTCTTTATGGCTGAGTGATACTCCACGTGTATATACGCCACGTGTTCCAGCCAAGATATGAAAGCAAATTGCTATCTTTTAACAAGATTAGTTGTTGAAACAAAACTAACAAAAATGTACTGGGGTCTAAGATAAAAATACAAGTGGAATGCGTGACACACGTAGCAGAGGCCGGAGGGGAAAACAGACGATGTAGCGAGGAGGCTGTGTGCCTGACGGTAGAACATCGCTCGCAGGCAGACTGTGACCAGCGTGAGGTGTGCACCATGCACCCCGCAACAAGCCCTAAAATAACAAGGAGTGACAACCGGTGAGCAAGAAAGGAAATAAAGTGAAATAAGAAAACACACGCAACGAGTTAGAAAGAAGCCAGGAAAATGGGAAACGAAGAGGAAGGGACGGGACGGGTGGACGGCAGTAAGGTGACAAGACGAGACCCCGTCGTACCGGCTGCCACAGGACACGTCAACAGTCCACACACCCAGTGAAACGCAGGCTACCCACGCGGACGAAGCAGCAACCCCCCGTTATGTCACCCCCGACACGAAGCGGCAAACGGACGTGAGCCGCCAACACTGGGAAAACCAACAGAGAAAGCCGGAGAGGCCCCTAGAACCACAGAGAATTTCAGAGCCAACGGCGGCGCCAACGAGGGAACTTTGTGATGGTGCGGAGGCCGAGTGGCCGAGAGAACAGTATCGTCCGGAACACCTACGCGCTAGGGAAAGCCCTTCGACAGGTGCAGCAACCCTGGTAGAGACACACACGGAAATATCCAAGCCCGCAATCGGAGCCCGAGATTTCGACGTCAGTCCCTCAACAGCTGACGGAACGATGAGCAGAAAACCCGGAAGGATGAAGTAGACAGGCGCTGGACCCAAGCATCCCGCGGCAACACCGTGACCACGAGAGCAGAGGGCACGGCCCTCTCGGGCGCACACACAGGTTGACCAACACAGACACGGGCTGGCCCACGCAAGGAGGCTCAACCTACTGGGAAGGGTATTAGTCATTCAAAATCTCTCCTGCGACCAGAATGGCGCTAAGTGATCCACGCAAGGACACCCGGGAAACGCGACTCACAACTGCACGCAGGAACACGGAGCGTGCGGGGCTCGACCTGGAAAACCCGTCCGAGACCCGCCCTCTGACAAGCACGAGGTCGTCCGCCGAGCTGAGGGGCGCTGACGTGGGCCCAAACGCGAGGGGATACACGTGGTCGTGGCTGAAAGGCTCCCTTGCTGGGACCTCACGATTCCCCGCACTGCCCTCAAGAGTCCACACCGACCCAGTCAAACCCCACACGTTTCTTCGTACAACCGGACAGTTGATTGTAACAATCATGGGGAAGTGTCACAGCCCCGGAACGCCCAAAGCAGCACCGGGGAGAAGGCTGGAGACCTAACACCGAATCTCAAGAACTGCCATAAAGTCACGGCAACCAAAACAGCACTGCCCTTGAGCCGCACCGACGAAACACAGCAGGGCCCGGAAACAGACCCCTACGTGCAGACGACGTATTTTGATAAACATTCGAAGGCAATCCAGTGTAGAAGGGGTGTCTTTTTAACAAATGGTGCTGGAGCAGCTGCGTGTTCATTTTTCTAAAGGCCCTAAAGTCTGTATTTTGTACAATATAAACAAAACTAACTCAAGATGGAGATATAAACCCACATATAAGTCGAAAAAGGGTAAAATTGCCAAAAAACGTAGGGGGAACCCTGTGAATCTCAGCTACGGTATCCAAATCACAATCAAAGAAGAAAACAGATAAGACTTCTCTTTAAAAGCCTTCCTGAAGACAATGCAGTGACAGGCCGCAGAATGGGAGGGAATATTCGCAAAGCAAGTAAGTCTCCGGCAAAGGACTTGCGCCCACAATCTGCAAGGGACTCCGCAGACTCAGCGAAAAGCAACCAAGTAAAAAAACGGACGGTACTTAGGACACTTTGCTAAACCAGATGCCAGACGACGACAAGCACAGGCAAAGATGCTCGTGTCGTCAGTCGTCAGGGAGACAAAATTCAAACCACCACGAGCCGCAGCGCACCTGTCAGGATCGCGGTGAGAGAGGCGGACGGGCCCAGGGCCCGCGAGGAGTCAGTGGTGGCGGGGACGCTAACTGGTGCGGCCCCCTGGAGACACGCAGACCCACAGAAAACGGCCACGTACACGCGCCAGCCGTCCCACGACCAGGTGGTGTCCCGCCGCAGTCTACACAAGGACCTTCTCCGTAACGTCAAGCGGCTCTGTTTACAACAGCCGCGAGCCGGGGGAGAGCGAGTGTCCAACAAGGGCACACGTACGCGAACAGTCCCCGGCCGTAAAAAGGACCACGGCACAGATGTGTGTTCGCAGTAAGGCAGACACGGAAGGGTGGCCACCGCGTGACTCCATTCATATTCAACTTCACCAAAGGCCAACCAGTCTCTAGGACTGAGAGCACATCAGCGGCTGCCTGGGGAGGAGGAGGAGGAGGGATGGGTTCCGGCCAGGCCAGAGGAAAGGCTGGGGGTGACGGACAGGTCCGCCACCTTGAGCCTGGTTGGCACAGCAGGGTGTGCGGGCGTGTGCGTGTGCAAACGTCGCACTGTGCGCTTCGTATTTTTAAAACTTTTTTAACGTTCGTTTTATTTTTGACACAGAGAGGGACAGCATGAGTGGGGGAGGGGCAGAGAGAGAGGGAGACACAGAATCGGAAGCCTCGAGATCATGACCTCAGCCGAAGCCGGACGCTCGACTGACTGAGCCACCCAGGCGCCCCACTGCGCGCTTTAAATACGTGCAGTTTGCCGTACGTCCGCTACACCCCAAGAAGGCTGTGAAAACACCTGCTGACCCCACGCTTCACACCTGAGCGAGCACTGCTTCTCTGCCGGCTCGGGGCGTCTCGGAGGGACAGACCTGGAGGCGTGAGCTGCCCCGCCCCAGGGAGGTGTCCCCAGGGGCGTGGGGCGGGCCTGGCACCCAAGGCCACGTCCGGGAAGCCGCCGTCTGCGGGCAGGACCCCTGCACGTCAGGGGCAGGCTGCATGAGGAGCCCCGCCGGGCCCCGATTAAAACCGGACGCTTCGGACTCTGAAGGCTCGTGAGCAAACGTTCTCGGGGGCTAAATTCAAATAAGCGCGTGCGCGCAGCTGCAGGCCCATCAATAAAATGGCTTGGGATCCATCCCGCTGTCAGAGAACAAACCCGCATAAACAACACTCGTTTACGTGTCTTCAGGCGGGGCCCCTCCCCTCCCCCGGCCTCCCCTTGAGGCGAACCGCCACCTTGCTGAGGGAGAAAATGAACCCGCGTGTGTTCACAAGCTCACAGGGCGGCTTCGCCTTCGGATGCTTCGAAGCGATCGGCTGTGGCCTAGGTTTCTCGAGACCGACTGGCTCCACGTTCTCTAGACGAGGAGGGCGCTACGTAAACCAAACGACATCCCAGATGGCTTCTGGAAAAGACTAAGCGAGTCAAAGCAGGGTGTGCGTGCGTGCGTGTGCGCAACAGGCTAGGATGAGGTAGCTGTCAATTGTTCTCGCTGGACTAAAGAAAGGGTAACGGCGGGGGGAGGGGTGCCGGTGGTCGGGCCCCCCAACGGCCTGAAGAAGGGACAGCCAGTGGCCCTGGAGGACAGCCGGAAAAGCACGCGGCCCACGACGCACCATCCAGGCTGAGCGCCGCCAGATCCCACAGCCGACGCACTGCCTGCTGCTTCCTCCCTGACAGGCCCTGACCATCCACTGGGGACTAGGCCACCACACTGTCACCGCAGGCCTCTCCGTTCCCTCTGTCACACGCCCGCCCCGTGTTCCCAGCACAGAGCCAATGTTGGGCCCCACGGGCAGAGGGGATCAAGTGCGCAGACAGCAACCATCCCTGTCCCGCACTAGGAGGCTGGAGCACGGAGAGGGCGATGGCCCTGCTCCGGACTCATTCAGACAAGGAGGGGGCGTCCTGCTACGGACTGAACGTCTGTGTCTCCCCACATCCTTAGGTTGAGGCCCCAACCCCCGTGTGATGGAGCGTGCAGGGAACTAGGGTCAGGTGAGGTCACGAGGGTGGGACCCTGTGACGGGCTAAGTGTCCCGGAAAGAGCGAACCCCGAGAGCTTGTGCGCACTGTCCCCCGGGGGCGAGCGCCTGGTGGGAAGGCGTGGCCCGCAGCCACAACAGTCCTCTCCGGCAACAACCACGCGGCACCGTGGCCTCAGACCTGCGGCCTCCGACAGAGAGAACGTAAATGCCTGTTGCTTATGCCACCCGGGCTGGGGCCTCCGCTGCGGTGGCCCGAGCACAGAGGCAGATTTGGCCCTTAGGGGAGGGGGCCCAGTGACAAGTCCCTGACCGTGGGGACACGGCTTTGGAGCCGGTGACAGGCAGAGGCTGCGGGGAGCTTGGCCGAGCCACGTGCCTGTGTCGTGCGGAAGGCAGCACCGGCACGCGGCTGTTCAGCTGAGATCTCCGAGCGGAGTGCGGAAAGGGTGGCTTGCGACTCAATGCAAACGAAGGACGTGCGTCAGGAAGGAAGTGCCAGCATCCCGTACGGACCCCTGGTCTCATGTGACGGACCCCTGGTCTCATGTGACGGGAGGGCCCCACCCCTGTGCCCTTCCTCCCTTCAGCCGAGAACCTAGGTCTCCCCACGACACACGTGAGACATGCCCGGCCTGGGGACCGTCCACGGCCGCCTGACCAGTGCTGCCAGGGTCACGAGACACAGAAAGATGGGGACGCTGCCCAGGAGCGGAGGCGGCAGGGGTGACCAAACCAAGGCAGGGCCTGGACCGGACGTCAGGGGGCAGACAAAGTAGTGCCGACAACGGAGGGCGTCACAGGCTCACGGCAAGCAAGCCACGGGAGCGGAACACGCCGGTGACAAGGGAACACAGGCAGGGCTCGGCTGAGCTCTCTGTCCTACTCTCGAGAGCTTCCGGCAGATCGAGCTCATTCCAGCAGCACCTGGGGGCTCAGCCGGCGGAGGGTCCGACTCTGCTCAGGTCACGGTCTCATGGTTCGTGAGTTCAGGCCCCACATCGCGCTCTGTGCTGTCAGTGTGGAGTCTGCTTGGGATTCTCTCTCTCTCTCTCTCTCTCTCTCTCTCTCTCTCTCTCTGTCTCCCCACCCAATATAAATAAATACACTTAAAAAAAAAACTTATTCCAAAGTGAACGGTTGGCACGAAGTCACCCTGGACAAGATACTGTCTCTCCCTTCCTTCACCCATAAAATTGGGATAATAGTGCAAACTGTGTACTTACAGTTTGTTTTAAGAATCCAATGTGTCACTGCAAGTAAACTATTTAAAGCTGTGCTCGGGCAGGTAGTAAGGGCTCACGAGAGAAAAATAAAACAGAATGGAAGGATGGAAGGAGCAAGAGGACAAGTCCAAGCGGTCGTGTGCAGGAGGCTCTGGGGCAGGTGACCAGACGACTGCCTGCCGGGAAAGGGCTAGGACACAAACGCAGGGGCGCACCTCCGAGCCGCCGCGGGCTCGGTCCCAGAACACCGCAGTAAAGCAAATGTCACAATAAAGCGAATCAAATGAATTCTTTGGTTTCCCGGTGCACGTAAAAGCTAGGTTTACAACACACTGCAGCCTACTCACAAGGCGGTCACATCGGGTCTGCAAAAACGCACAGGCCTTAATTAAAAATACCTTATTGCTCATAGTGCTAACCATCGTCTCAGCTTCAGTGATTATAACCACTGATCACCAATCATACTACACATAACAATGAAAAAGTCCCAACTATTGCGAGAATGACCAAAATGTGACACAGCCACGGAGCAAACACACGCTGCTCGTTCGCCAGGACACAACCACGCTAACCGTACTTCCTCCTAGAAGCAGAGCTGCGTCAGGCACGAAGCACGACGCGGCAGAAGGACGGGGGAGCGCGAGTGCGGCTGGACACGGCGATGAGCACGACCCACGGGCAGGAGGGCTGAACAGGACCATCCGCCGAGTGGATCTAACAGGAACTGGTACAGCGCACCAGCCAACGACAGCACAATCCTTCTCCGGGACAGACCACATTTGGGGCATTTAACAAACCTTAACAAATTTTTTAAAGTGGCATTACACAAACTACATTCACAGACCACAAGGGAATGACACCAGATGCCAGTAACACGACAGGAAAATCCTCAAACATCTGCAAATCTAACAACACACATCAAAACAATAGGTCGTTTAGCAAAACGACTGAGATTATAAACTACGTTTACCTGAACGAAACGAGAGCACAGCATCCAAAAAGGTGGGACGCGGCTGAAGCAGTGCTCGGAGCGAACTTTGTAGCCGTGAACGCTTATATTACAAACCAAGATCTCAAATCAATAATCTAGGCCTCCACCTCAAGAGACTAGGAAGAAGGAAAGAAAATATACCAGGAGCGGGCAGAAGGAAGGATCCACACGGAGCAGAAATTAACGAGACAGAAAACAGAAAAGCAAAGAGAGAAAGGGGAGAAAGCAGACACCAGTTCTGTGAAGAAGCCTGTTTAACAGCGAACGTCTGGCAAGGCTGCAAAGACCAGAGAACACGGAGAACGTGAGGTAATAACGTCAGGAAGGAGAGGCTCCCGCTGTGGGTCCTGCAGACAGAACGGGAACTGTGTACAGCATCACACACAGGCCCTGACAACCTACATGGGACGCACCAATTCTCCCAGGTACCCAAATTCTCTGAGACAAATTACCCAGCCCGGGTATTTCTGTGACTGGCGGAGGGATGACATCGTGAGCGAAAACCACACGCAACAAGGACGCCTGGGTGGCTCAGTCGGTTAGGCTTCTGACCCTCGATTCGGCTCAGGTCACGATCTCCACGGTTTACGAGTTCAAGCCCGCGTCGGGCTCTGCACTGACAGCGCTGAGCCTTCTTGGGATTCTCTCTCTCCCCCTCTCTCTGCCCCTCCCCTGCTCGTGCTCTCTCAAAATAAATAAAAATATTTTTTACAGATTAAAAAAAAAAAAAACCCACACACAACAGAAATACCCAGCCTTAGATGGTTTGCCTGGGTGCAAACTTTTAAAAAGGAAGCAATGCCAGATCCACACATCCCTTCCAGAAAACAAAAGAGGACGGAATACTTACTAACCCATTTCACAAGGTCAGTATTATGGTGATAAAAACCAGACAAGAACAGTGCGAGAAAGCTGTAAGGCCAGGATCCCTCATGAGTACAAACACAAAAATCATCAGCAAGAAATAAGCAAGTTGAATCCAGCAATATGTAAATAAGACAATGCATTAGGGGCGCCTGGGTGGCTCAGTCGGTTGGGTGATCTACTCTTGAGTTAGGCTCAGGTCATGATACCAGGGGAACGGGATCGAGCCCTATGTGGGGCTCTGCGGGAAGCGTGGAGCCTGCTAAATATTCTCTGTCTCTCTCTCTCTCTCTCTCTAAAGTAAAAAAAAATTAAAAAGGACCATACGTTATAACCAGGGAGGGTTTACCTAGGGTGTCAAGCAGGTTTAGTACTGAAAAATAAATCAATATAATCTGCCATGCTGACAGCGTAAAGAGGAAAAACCACATCGTATCAATCAATTCAAAGAAAAAAACAGAACTTGAAAAAATTCAATACCCATTCATTTCAAGCCAAGACTAGAAGTGAGCTTTTACATCCTGATGAAAGACCTACAAAGGGGGTGCCTGGGTGCCTCGGTCAGTTAAGCGTCCAACCGAGGCTCGAGTCATGATCTCAGATTGAGAGTTGGAGCCGGCGTCAGTCTCTGTGCTGACAGCTCGGAGCCTGGAGCTGCTTCAGATTCTGTGTCTCCCTCTCTCTCTGCCCCTCACCTGCTCACACTTTGTCTCCCTCAAAAATGAATAAATGCTTAAAAAAAAAAAAAAAGACACCTACAAAAATCCCACATTATTTCCAGTGGCTTCAGACTGAACATCTCCCCACATCCAAGACCAGGAACAAGGCGAAGGCGTCCGCCCTCCTCACCCCACAGCAACATCACACTCGAAGTCTCAATCAGCACAAACTGTAAGTGGAGGAGACCAAAGGCATACTTCTTGGTGAAGATGTACAACTAACCAAGTTCACAGACAACAGAATATCTATGTAGAAAATCCCAAGGAATTAAACACAATTAAGCAAACAAACAGACAAAAACCCTCGCAGAACTGATAATTTAGTAAGGTTGCAGGCTGTAAGATGAATAACTAAAAAGTCAATCATTTCCATGTGATCAAAAAACAAAACAAAGCAAAATTTAGAACAGATATAAGAAAGACATACTTGGGTCCAAATCTATTAAAATACGCAGAACCTGTATACTGAAAGTACAAAATGCTAACGTAAGAAACGAAAGACCTAGATAAATAGAGATGCATACCATGTTCACGGAGGGAGGACCCAGCATGGTGCAGAATCAGTTCTTCCCAAACTGAAGGTGTCCACTTAACACGATACCAATTCAACTCCCAGCAGGGTTATTTTTGTAGAGAGAGCCAAACTGTCCTAGCACTTCTTTGGAAATTCAGAGGAACTAGAATAGCTGAAATGATTTTGAAAAAGAAGAATGAAATTGGAAGAGTCATACCACCTGATTTAAAACTTGCCATAAGACTGCGGTCACCAGGAAAACGGCGGTGAGACAACATGCGGATCAACACGGACACAGAAACAATTCAGTGGAGGGACGCCTGAACATCTTAAGGTAAAGAATAAAATAAAATAAATAAACGTTGACCTAAACTTCACATCTCATACAAAATTTAACCGAGCGTGGATCAAGGAGTTGAACGTAAAATGTAGAATTCCTGTTCTTTTAAAGGTTTTATTAAGATGAAAACTCACACCATGGACTAAGAGAAGGTAGTTCCAAGTCACATTTGACAAATATGTCTGAAACGCATAAAGGACTCGCAAAATTCAAAAGTAAGTTAAGAAAACAAAAATAAAACTGGGTGAAAGATGGCTAAAATATCTGAACAGACATTTCACCAAGGAGGATAAGCAGATGGCAAGTAAGCAATGAACAGATGTTCAACATCAGCGCCCATTTGGGAGCCACGTGGGAAACCTACGATGAGACACTGCACACCTGTGGGACAGCTGGCATTAAAAATACCACCAACACCAAGCACAGACTAGGATGTGGGTATTTCTGTTCAAGGAACTGCCAAACCATTCTCCAAAGCTAAACATTACCCAAGGTATTACCCAGAAATGCGACACCTGGGTATCTACCCAGAGGAAGGAAGACTGAGGGCCCCCCCCGGACACAATCTACACACAGCTATTTACAGCAGGCTCTAGTCAAGATGGCTCCAGATTGGAAAGAGCATAAATCCCCGTCAACAAGTACATGGATACAGTCTTTTTTGAAAAGCTGTGGGGCATCCACAGAGCAGAATGGGACGCAGCCACACAAGGGAGCAGCTACAACCAGACAGAAAATGAGCACAGAAGCAGCACACGTGGATAACACTACAAACCAACTAGACCAGCCACAGGGTGCGTGTCCTTGTCAAGTGCACACGGGATCTCCTCCGGTACAGACCACGTGTTAGGCCACGAAACAAGTCTTAATACGTTCGATTTATTAATTTGGTGGAATTAATTCAATGGAATTGAAGTAAGAATCAATAATGGGAAGAAAAAATGGAAAACACATATGTGGCAACAAAACAACACAGTCTTAAACAACCAACAGGTCAGAGAAGAAATCAAAGGAAATTAGAAAAGACTTGGAGATGAATAAAAACAAGACACGAGATACCCACACTTAGGGGGCACGGTGAAAGCAGTGCTCGGAGAGAAATTTGTAGCCATAAATGCCTACGTTGAAAAAGAAGAGAGTTCAAACCAATAACCGTAACTGCCTTCAGGAAATAGAAAAAGAAGGGCTTACTACACTCAAAGCTAGTCGAAGGAAGAAAATATTAAAGATTAGAACAGAGATGAGTTAAGTAGAGAAGAGCGAGAAAATCAATAAAGCCAAAAGTTGATTATTTGAAAAGATCAACAAAATTAACAAAACTTCAGCTGAAATGACTAACTGAAAAAAAAAAAAGAGAAGACTCAAATTATTAAATCAGAAATGAAAGACAGGACCCTACTTCTAATTTTATAGAAATAACAAGGATTGCCAAAGAAGACTGTGGACAACTATACATAGATTGGATAAGCAAGACGAAACAGACAAGTTCCTAGCAATTCACAAACTACCAAAACTGACTCAGGAAGAAACAAAAATCTGAGCTGACCAACAACCGGTAAGGAAACAGAAGCGGTAACAAAACAACAACAATAAAGCGTAGGGCCAGATGGCTTCACGGGTGAATTCTCCCAGACATTCGCAAGGGAATTAACACAATTCCCTTCCAAATTCTTCCAAAAAGTTAAAGAGAAGAAAACTCTCCCAAATTCATTCTAAGAGACCAGCATTATGGTGATACTACAAGCCAGGCAAAATACCACAAGGAAACTACAGGTCACTGACCCTTAGTGAACAGAGGGGTAAGAACCCTTAACAAGACACTAGCAGACTGAATTCAGCACCATGACCATGTGGGATTTATACCAGGAATGCAAGGTTGTCTCAACATGTGAACATCAACCACAGCAATACACCCCATTAACATAATGAAAGGGAAAAAAAACCCACATGATCATCTCAGCAAATGTAGAGAAAGAGAAAGCATTTGACGAATCCATCAACACTCAACCAACTAAGCACAGAGGGGAACTTCAACATGAAAAAGGGCATTTTTGAAAAAACCCAGAACTACTGCCAATCTCAACGGCACAAGGTTGAAAGGTTTTCCCATAAGATCAGAAATAAGACAGGGATGCCCGCTGGGGCGCCTGGGCAGCTCAGGTGGTTAAGCGTCCGACTCCTGATTTCAGCTCAGGTCATGATCTCATGGTCTGTGAGTTCGAGCCCATGCTGACAGTGTGGAGCCTGCTTGGGATTCTTTCTCTCTCCCTCTCTCTCAAAATAAATAAACTTACAAAAGAAAAATAAACAAGGATGCCAGCTTTTACCACTTCCACTCAACATACTACGAGAAGTTCTAGCCAGAGCATTTAGTAATAAAAAGAAGTATAAGGTATCCATTTTAGAAAGGAAGAAGTAAAACTATCTATATTTGCAGCTGCCACGATCTAGCAAACCCAAATAATCTGAAAAACCAACACTCATTAGAGGTAATAAATGCATTCAGGAAGCTGCAAGTTACAAAATCAATATACAAATTCAGTTATATTTCTATCTACCAGTAATTAAGAACCTGAAAAAGAAATTAAGAAAACAATTCCAGGGGCACCTGGGTGGCTCAGTCGGTTAAACGTCTGACTCCTGATTTTTGGCTTGGGTCATGATCTCACGGTTCATGAGTTCGACCCTGCATTGGGCTCTGTGTGACAAGTGAGGAGCCTGTTTGGGATTCTCTCTCCTTCACTCAAAATAAATAAACTTAAAAAGAAATCAATTCCATTTATAACAGTGTCAAAAAGAACAAAATACTTAGGAATTAATTTACCCAGGGAGGTAAAGTTTTATATACTGAAAACTGCTAAACATTGCCAAATGAAATAGGTAAAAAAAAAGGCAAGCCAAAAAAATAAATGGAAGGCATCCCATGTTCATGGATAGGAAGACTTTAGTGTGGTTAAGATGTTGGAAGAGTCCAAACAATCCTGAAAAAGAACAATGAAGCTGGAAGATGATGCTTTCTGATTTTAAAACATACTAGAAAGCAACAGCAGTCAGAAAAGCCAGTGTCAAAAGATTCCGTATCATAGGATTCCATTCTTTGGCCAGTACTGACAAAAATGGAGAATGTGGTTGTCACGCGGTTACAAAGGGGATTTTGAGGTGATGAAATTATCTGGTTCTCTGACTAGGGGGTGATTAAACATCACGGAATTGTACAACCCCCCACCCCACAAAAAGGGGAATTTTACTATAGAACAATTTTTAAGGTGAAATACAAAACATCCCCTGGTAACATTCTGCGTTTTATTGGGACAGTGAATGCACGCACGTGTGCACTTCTGTCAAACATGCCTACGGCACCTGGTGGGGGTGAAGGTGTGGGGAGTACTTTTATTGTGGACTTTCTTTAGAAGTGGAGGCACACAGTGGTAATAAAAAAGCAGACTGGCTCTTATTTGGTGTCATTACTGTTTCAACCTTGTCCAAAGAGAACACAGCGTCTTAGACCTGCACCCTGGTGGGCAAGTGCACTACCCCACCCTGCTACTCCACCAGCCGTACAACCGTACATTCTTCTGTGTGTTCCTCATGCCTCTGTAGAACCGTGGCTTCTCAAACGCTCGTGGAGTGTTTCTGGAATTCTGCAGGCTAACGCAGAGAGGGCACAAGGTGCAGACAGAGCCCGGCCCACAGAAGGCACCGCATCAGCATGAGCAGCTTTGAGCACAATTATTACCACCACTACCAGAGCCAGGAGCCATCCTCACTCTCAAAACCATGATGCATCCGAATCCTAGACGCGAGCAGACTCCCACAGTCTAAATACTGTCAGGCTTCAGAGACCCAGAAAACACGCTTGCACGTGTGTCAGAAAGTAGGTAACAGTTAACGCCTGTCCACTGTGGCCTGTTTTTTGTTTTTACATTTATTTTTGAGAGACAGAGAGAGGCAGAGCACGAGCCGAGCCGGGGAGGGGCAGAGAGAGAGGGAGACACAGAATCGGAAGCAGGCTCCAGGCTCCGAGCTGTCAGCACAGAGCCCGACGCGGGGCTTGAACCCAGGAGCTGTGAGATCATGACCCGAGCCGAAGTCAGATGCTCAACCGACTGAGCCACCCAGGCACCCCCCCTTGTGTGGCTTGTTCTTAATGGCTGAAAATTTGAAACAACTCAAGCTCTGAAAGTGGGTTAATTAAGTATACTTTGGAACAAACCATGCATTAACATTTATAGTCTGTAAAAACATGGGAAAGTGTCATGTCATCAAGCGGAGAAACACGGTTTGAACGAGGGGCTTGCTTCACTGTTTATAAAACAGCAAGACTCGAGGTAAAGCTGAGGGTTCCAACAGACATGTGCGTGCAGTCTCCCAAAATCGTACTCAAACGAGACTCCATGTTTTCCTTACTTTTCTTCCTCAGCTTTGTACTCCCAAGGGGACAAAGAAAATAAAGGAAGGGACAACATCAAAAAACCTTTAGAAGCTGGAAAGCAGACGGAGGAGTGGTAAACAACTCAAAAGCTCAATCCTAGGCCAGTGGAGGGAAAGCCAAGAAACTTCTCAGGAGTCTCAGGACTGGGCATGACCAGTAGTCACTTCTAGAGACGGAGAAGATAGGGCTCCAGCTGGAAGATTGCTTGGAGGTGTGTGCGTGTGTGTGTGTGTGTGTGTGTTAACTTTTCAGGAAATAATCACAGGACTTGCCAAACACGTACAAGGAGGCTCTTCACTTAGTCTCCCTTGATGGTGACAAGTGGAACCAAATACAGTTCGCTATCAAAGCCAGGACCACTGACACTGGAGCGGCCCCGGAGGCTCACACTCGCTGGCCTGCGTGAGATCCTGGACGTGCACATCTGTGTAGCCACCACGGCCAAGACGCGGAGCTGGGTCAACACGGAAGGCCGCTCACACCACCCTCTCGCAGACACCCGCACACGCCTCCCCCCAAACCCCAACAACGCCCTCTGATTTCTGGAACAGACTGCATAAAGTCGACATTAATTAGTCTTTAAGGGTTTAGAATGCTCCACAGACACCATGTGGACCCGGAAGTATCTTCCCGGGAAGCATCTTAGTTATGAATTCCATGCGTTGATGCTTCTAAGACCGTGCAGATTATCTACTTCACATGGTTGAATCTGGGAAGCCTGCGGTCTTTGAGGAAGTGGACCGCTGCTGCGAAGGCAATGAACCAGTAAGCATAAACCCATGTGTAGAACTCCCATCATACCCCTCAGGTGGCTACGGGATCTAGCCACGCCTCAGCTCGTTCCTCATCTGGATGACTACCTTCTCTTTCCACGTCGGTCTGTTTTGCTAGGAGCTTATTAATGTTATTCCTGTTTTTCAAAGGACGCTTTGTTTCAATAATTTTCTCTGCTGTTTTTCTCCCTTCAATTTCATTACTTTCTGCTACTTATTATTTCCCTGTTTCTGCTCCTTTGGGGCTTATCCTGCTCTTCCTTTCTCCAGGTCCTCAAGTTGAAATAGATACTAAAGACCTCGTCCCTCTGAGCGCTATCCACTTCCACGGTACTGAGGGAGCCCTGTCTCGTGGATTCCCGTACGCGCCTCTCCGTGACCAGTGGGACCGCTGGCTTGTGTTTACTCCTCCTTCCAAACTTCCTTTCTCACACGCGGGGCATCTGGAAGTGTGCTACTTAATGTGCAAGCGGGAAGAGACTGTCCTACTGTCTTCCCTTCACTCCTAGTTTGAGTCTGTTGTGGTCAGAGAGCGGACTCCGTATCTGATTCTTCCGAGTCTGGTCACGACCCCGGGCGCGGTCTGTCTTGGTGAATGCCCAGCGCCCTTGAAAGGAGGGTCCCGCTCCCCGGGACCCTGTGGTTGGCGGTGACGTTGAGTTCCTCCATGACTGCGCGCCGTTCCTTCCGGCAGTCTTGCCTTCGGAGCGGTGCGGAGGCCTCGACCGCGAGCAAGGGTGTCTGTTTCTCCCGCGGCTTCTACCTCCTCTACCTCGCTTCACGCTTTAAGCCCCGCTGTTGGGTGCAAACACGTTTGGGGAGAGCACGTCTTCCTGGTACACTGATCCTCACATGATGTCCCTTTTCGTCCATGTGATGTCTCTTCTTTGCACTGAAGTGTGTTCTTCTGATGTTAATGAACGTGGCCACGCCCACCTGAAAAAAATCAATGCTCGAGTGGCGCCTCATCTTCCATCCTTCCCTTTCAACCCACCTAGATCGCTGGGCTGGAAGGGAGCCTCTTGTCCACAAAATGTGGTCGGCTCCTGTGTTTTCACCCACCGGCCAACCTCCAGCTCGACTGGTGCATCTAGATCGTTTCTATTAGAAGTAGTTACGGATTTGCTCAGGCTTAAATCTATCGCTGTGTTATTTGCTCCCCGACGGTTCCTCCGTTTCTTACTTCTTGCCTTCTGGCAGGTTCCTCGGATGGTTTTAGGAGTCCTTTATGATTTGCCGACGGTGGTTTTGAGTTCAGCAAACCAGACCACTGTTTTGTGGGTGCCGCAGGCACTCGAACACGCATCTGTCCCTGGGCCCGGAGGCATGACCGTGCCGGCGGTGAGGGGTGGATGCGGGCCGGTCCCTGTGCACTCGGGAGCACCACCACCGCATGACCCTGTGGGTTTCCAGCCACCCGGGGCGAGTCAGCCAACACACGAGGGCGGCAGAGGAAATTCCCCTCCTTCCTCCATTAATGTGCCTTTCTATCCAGAAGCTTCCTTCGCGGTTCATTAAGGGCAGGTCCGTTAGGGACAAACTTTCTCACTTTTGTCTTGATTTTCTTCTCATTCCTGAAGCGTATCTCCCCTGGCTGACTGCGTGTTTCTCTCGGAGCCTGAAAAATGCTGGTGCACTTGACCTGGCGTCCACGTCTGCAGATGAGACAGTGTCCCTGTGGACGGTGCCGCTTTCGAGACTCCGCCTTTAACTTTCAGAGTAATTAGCAGGTGTCCCGTGTGACTTTGCGGTTTGACACTGTGTGGGGTTCCGCCCAGCTTCTTAAATCTGTGCATTTACGCCCTTCACCAAATCCTTCAGAAAATTTTCCAGCTTCCACCTTCGTCTTCCCTCTGGGGGTCCAATTAAACACATGTTTGTCTCCGAGCCCTGGTCCCAGTGGCTCTGCTCCGTCCGTTGGCCGTCAACCTGTTTCCCTGTCTGTCTGTCTGTCTGCCTGCCTCTGAGCTCACGACTCTCGTCTCCGACCCACTGCTGAGTCTGCCCGTGAGCTTTTCATTTTGGTTTTGCTGGAAATTTCCATTGGGCTCCTCTTCCCTTTCATTTTTTTAACTAATCTCTCCTTCTTTGTTGAGGTTTACGGTTTTCTCATTTAAAGAAGATCCGTAACTGTTTGCTGAAGCACTTTTCTGATTGCTCTGCGATCCTCGTCGGATAATCTGGGCACCCGCTGCTGCCTGCTGGCTGTCCGCCCTCTTGGGGCTGTGATGCCTGGCTCTGCGGAGGGCAGACTGCTTACCCACCGCATCCCGCGTCCTACTGAGTCTGCTTTTGGCAGGCGGCCCCGTGCAGAGGCGGTGCCAGGCCCGGGAGGCAGGTGCAAGTCCCCAGACCCGTGGGCCCCATTCACACGACGCTGGCAGAGGTGGGCCCTGCAGAGAGTGGGGTGCAACCTGGTCTCCCCACGGGGTTCCACGGACACCAGCGACAAGGAAGCAAGGACCACCCTGCTGCTACAGGTCGGCATGAGGGCTTCCTGCCGAGCCTGGGTCAGCGGGAGGGGGTGAGCAGCCCCCCTGCCATCTCGCCCCGGCTCTCCGATGCCGAGGGGTGGGACTCCGATTCCCTCTGGGGCAGGGAGACGTGGGTGGTGCCCCCGCCCAGCGGGGCACAGAGACCGACTCCCCTCGCCCTGCTGACACACCCGGCACGGCCTGCTCGGAGGGCTGGAGAGGAAGGTGGGTCCCCACTGGCCCGGCGGACACGGCCGGTGGGGACTGAGGGCCCTGCTTGCTGTCGTGGGGCAGCTGCCGGAAGAGACACGGCCCACCCGGCCACTCAATCCAGACAACGCTCAGGGTTTGCTGCAGCGGCTACGTGCCAACAGGGAAGACAGAACCAGGCCCTGCTCCGCTGAAAGGGTCCCGAAGCCGCCGCTTAAGTCTCCCCCGGGGTTCCCCTGGTTTGCTGGTTAAAGAGCGATGTTCCGTAAGCACACGTGTGCGCAAACACTACACGTATGCACTTATCACACCGCCTGCACCTCCCATCCTTTATCACGTGCGAACGCGTGTGGGATTCACGCGTAACAGACCTATCTGCCAGCACGTGTCCCCGTCCCTCAGGACCACGGGCTGCTCGTGGCCGGCGGGCAAACCGGGGCACGGTGCCAAGGGCAGGCCACGAGCAGCCCACTCGTCTCCCTGGGATCTCAGGGAAGCTCTGCAGGAAGGGGCGGGAGGAGCACGGGTCACGAAGGTGGGAGGGCCCTCCCGGGGCTTCCCACCCTCCCCGAGGCGGGCAGCGAGGCCCACGGGAGGAGCTGGGGCAGAGGGGCTGGCGCCCTCCCCTCCAGTCCTTCCCAGCCCAAGGGCGGCCTCGAGGGGCCCCGTGTGCGCGGCTTTCCAGGAAAGTAAAGGTGGCACGTGACACAAGGGAAACTGAGGCACGACACAACTCTGGAATGCTTACCGGGAAGGGGACGCCTGGAGGAGGACAGGCGTCGGGTGCACGGGGTGAATGGTGATGTGAACTGCAGGGTCCACCTGTGCTCCAGCAGCTGAGGGGCTGGCAGGACCCGAGAAAAGGGCCCAGGTCAGGGGCTCCCGGCAGGTGCCCTCGCCACGGGGCACAGGGGGGAGCGTATCAAGTCACGTGTGGTCTCCCGTAGCCACAGCCCTCCCTCGAGTGCGTCCGGGCGAGCGGTCCACACAACCGCCGACCCAATTTCTATTAATCAGCCACGAAGGCTCTTCTCCCTCAGCTGCACTCACCAAATGAGGCAGTGGGACAGGCAGCTTTGATCTTGACGGAGAAGAGATCGGTGATAAAGCCTTTTACTCAGGTTTTAAAAACAAATAAAAAGGAATCGACCTGAAGTGTGCCAGCCCACGCAAACACGAGCGCGGCTGGCCCCGTGGTGTGGACGGCAGCCAGGGGCCCAGATGCCACACCCGCATCTCTAGGGGGAGGCGCCGAGGGCAGCTCGGGCCGCAGCGGAAGGGTGGGCGCTACGGCAAAGCCCGGACGCGGCGTCTCCTCCGATTCCAGCACTCGGTGCTCAGTACGGGGCACCCGGGGCGGCAGCCCAGGCCCCTCAGGAGCGGCACCAAGCACACCCCCCCGCCCCCCGCTCTTGGCGGGGCTCCCTGGAGGCCACTCTCGCGGGAAAGCCCAACCACATCCCAGACCTTGGCTGAGCCCCTCTGCCGCCCACCTCGCCCACTCACCGTCAGGACCCGGGCAGACCCCACCCGCTCTCCGGGGCCCCGAGCCCACCCTCGGACTCCAACAGCTGTGCTGCTCGCTGGGCTGGGGCTGCGCCTGGAGGCCGGGTGCAGGGGCGTGCTCTCCGCTTCTCCGCGCGGGGGTGCTCCCGCGGTACGCGCTCAGCTGACCCCTTGCCGAGCCCTCTTCCAGGTCCCCGCTCTGGGCAGCCCAGGGGGCTCCTATGCTACGGATGCGACCACTTCTTTGCCCGGCAGGCTTTGCTGCCTCCACCGCTCTTGGGAACAAGGCCACATCCTTACCGGGACGTCACCCGGCCTGGCCCCCGGGCCCTGCTGGTCTCTCCCCCCACGTCACGTCCTCACACGCACCACCTCCCCATGAAGCCCGCAGGCCCCCAGCGCACCTGGCCTGCCCCTGGACCCCCCGCATCGGCAGCGGCCCGCTCCAGTGGCACGTCCGCCCTGCTTCCCACGGCCCGACCCCGCGGACTTGATTTGGGGAGCAAGTCCCCCAAATGCCCGTTAAACGGCGAATTCAGGGGGTCAGAGCGGACGTGCCCAGGCTCACCAGCCTTTCCTCCTCACGCTCGCCCAGGACACCCACACTCGTACCTGAACAAGTCAGGGAATAACAAACTGGGGACTTGGAAACTTGGTGGGTCCCAGCGACAGCGAGGTCTGAGGTGAAGGTCCTGACACAAGAGAAGCTTTGGAAACGACGGGGAAAGCTGGGACCCAGAGGGCGCTGCCGCCCTGGGCACACTTCTCGCAGGGACGCCCACAGCCTGAACGCAGCCTCACGCAGGTGAGGGACTAGCCCTGGGGAGAGGACAGGGCCCGGCCACCTTACCCTGCGCGAAGCAGGGTCCGCGCCCATCGAGCGCCCTGGCGGGGGCCCAGGCATGTCTCTCTGACCCGCCAGCTGCACCTGTGCCCACGGCAGGCTCTCAGAGACCCGGAGCCGACGCCTGGACTCCCTGTGCACCAAGGGATGCCGGGGGGACAGCGTCAGCCTGCCCAGAGGCCACATCCCAGTAACAAACTGCAACAGTGGGGCCCGCTCGGGGACCCGTGGGGAGCTAGGAGTAGGTCTCCCTGAACACCTCCTCCTTGGACGGCTCTCCCGGTCCAGGGAGCGAGAGGAAGGCCGGCCCGCCGCTCGGCACCAGGAGGTGTTCAGTGTCGGGACGGGGTCCAGAGGAATGGAGAAACCCTGAGGAAGACAGGCCGCGTCGTGAGCTGGCCGGACACACGGGCTGAAGGCCGCCTGGCGGACACGCCGAGGTGCCCTGTGAGTAGCTGTCTCCCGAAACAGGGCCGTCTCTTGGGCTCTGGACGAGCCCCTCAGCGTGCTGGACGCAGGGGAGTGTCTGTGCAGAGGTGGGGTGGGGCGGAGCGTGCCGGGGCGGGGCGGGGAGGGGAGGGGAGGGGAGGGGAGGGAGGACGATGCTGACATACCTGAGCGAGCTCACCTCCTCCCTGGAGACCGGGAAGCCCCGCTCGGAGGCGCTGGTCTGGCACTGCAGCATTTTCACCTCCACCTCCAGCTGCGAGCGAGAAAGCACGGGCGGGTCAGTGGGGGTGCTGCGGCCCACCTCCTCCCCCTCGGGCCCCTCGCACCTAGATCCGGCCCTCGACTTCTGGGGGGGGAGGGCGCGCCGGGGGCCGAGCCAGCGTCTCCGGGGCCACCCCATGTCCCGGCGGCCCGGGGCAGCAGGACCTCGGGCCCTCCAGCCACGCAGACACAGCCTCCCCGTCGGCACCCGCCTCCGGGACAACAACAGACACGCGCTCCTTCCCGGGACGCAGCTCCCGACGCCCGGCTGTCCCTCGGGGCACCGCCTGGCTTACCACGTGGCTTACCACGGCAGACGTGGCTCTGCGCCCGGCCACCCAACGGCGGCCTCTGCGACCGCTGTGCGCCCGGTTCCTGGACCAGAGCAGGCACTCGGTAGCCAGGCACGTGACAAGAGAGGGAGGCAGGTCACGGTGGGCTGGGGCCGCGGGACCCCAGAACCGACCCCCAGCCTGCCCTCGGGCTCCTCAGGCGCACCCAGGACGGTCTGTTCTGGTCCAGACATGGCTCTCGAGCCTCCACGTTGGGAATATTCGTGCTCAGCCGGTTTTCTGGCCACCTCAGACCTTGGGGTGCTGAGTGCCCCCGACTTCTCAGCGTCCAGCCTGTCTAAGAGGGGCCGGGAGGGCCAGGGAGGGTGCAGGGCAGCCTTCACCTCTCACGGGGCTCTCCCGGGAGGTGTGGCCGAGGGGGCGGCGGGCACACCACAAGAACACGGACTCGCCACCTCTCGCCACTCAGGTGGAGCTCGTCAAGGGGCGGGCGCCACACCAGACCCAGCCGTTGGGCAGACAGCCTCCCCGGAGGCCGACGGGTTGTTACTTTGAGAGACAACCGCACTCAGCCGAAGAAAGAAAGAAGGTGTGAGCGGACAGGTGTCTCAAGCTCCGAGCCACCACGGGGGCCCCTGAATGGGACAGTGACGGTGACGGTCGGGGAGCGCTGCCGCAGGGGCTGATGGGGTGGGGGCGCAGGGCAGACAGGAGTCTCCCCACCTTGGCAGGGCGTGGCCTGCATGCAGTCAGCCCCCACACGGCCTCTCCCTGTGGTGGCCTGTGCTGATGCCCCAAAGGGAGGCCACTCGACCTCCCCACGTGACTCTCCACGAAGGCCCAGAGGACAGGTGACTTCAGGGAGAGGCCTCCTGGTGCGCCCACCACAGTGCGGGCTGGGAATGACGTGGCCCGGGTGAGACCGACTGCGGCCCTGCCTCGCTACCCCCTGGGCCGCGTGGCTGAAATGTCTGCCCCTGAACTGGGGCGACCGAGAGCTCCCGGGGCCGGGTCGGGGGGAGCAGAGAGTGTCTCCACGTTTTTGCCTTCCTAGCTCGAAGGCACAGTCTGCTGTGCTCTCTTCTCGAAAACATCTTCTCCGGGTTGTTCCTGGAAAGGTCCTCCTGAGGCAGCTCATTTAGGAATTCTCAGGCCCGAGGCACCCGGTGTGTAGGAAGCCCCGATTCTCATCATCGAGGTCGCGAGTGACGCCACCACACAAGCGGGTGACCCCAATCCTGCCGAATGCAGATTAGAGAGCAGACATGAGCTGGAGCGGCCTCGGCGAGGTCCCCAGAGGAAAGGACGGTCGGGGTCTCCGCACACGGCTGCCCGGCACTGCCCGATGGGCTGAGGTCCCCCTGCACAGATCAGGCACTAAGCGACCACTCGGTGGCACCAGCACGTGGAACAAGGCCTGCTCACACCTGTGGACAAGTGGCGTCCCCCGTGTGTCCCACGTGTGGCGTGTCCCAAAGCCTCTCTGCCCCTCCCCCAGGAGCACACACACCCCTGAATGGCCAGGCGCGCCGCTCCTACCCGATGCCACCCACATGCTTACGCAGTGACCGGAGGTCCCTGTGTGTCTGTCCTCAGGCCACAGCCAAACAGGCCACCGGGCACGCTGACCTCGCTGGACCCAAGGACTGTCCTGGAAAGGCGCAGAAGGGGCCTGAGTCCAGCCTGGGCTGATCCCTTGGTCTCCTTTCTCGCATGTGTCGGGCTGCTGATGTCTTGGGCAGAGGAGGCGTGCACACTCACGGCGGCTACCTGCCCGCCCCACAGAGAAAGCCGGGCTTTGGAGACGCAAGACAGGACACTTCCTGGAGACGTCACCGTCCGGGCCCCAGACCTGTCACAGGCCCGCTGCGCCTTGTTCTGGATGCTGTGAACCACACGCAGCCTTCAGATCCAAGGTTCAGATGGGAGACACGATGGGTACGCACCCCAGAGGCCTCCGGAAGGCACCCCGGTCACCCAGGCGCCACCCACGGCCAACGGGGGCCAACGGGAGCCACCAGGGGGCGGGGCTCTGGAGAGTCACGCCTCCACTGGCAAGTATGAGCCGTCTCTTCCCCTACTTGCTTATCAATTTCTTGTTACAAAAACAGGAAGACGGGCTGCACGCTGTTTTGTACTTCGGTTTCCTCACTTAGCATATTTTGGAGATATTTCCAAACCAGTGCCACAAGAGCCCCTCCGTTCGTGTTCGTGGCTTCATGGAACTCTGCCACGTGGACGCCCCACCTCTTGCTGACACGTCTCCCACGGAAGAGGGTTTCGCCGCTTCCACCTGACGGCGTGAAGTCAGTGCCGAGGCAAGGCAGCTCTTGGTTCCCCGCGTGCAGGCGGATCCCCAGACGGTTCCTCCCGCGGCTGACCTACCGCCCCCGGGAGGGCCCAGAGGTGCCCGCAGCACGTACCCCGAGGCACGACAGCCCCGCTGCTGTACGATTCCGCGTTGTCACTCACCCGCTTCAGCGTCTGCTTCTGATCTCCAGCCACCGTCCTGACCACAAGAATTCCAGGGCGCCTTCTCTCTCCCTCCCTCCCTCCCTCCTCAACCATCAAAGCAAAACAAAAAAACCTTTTTAGAAAACACCGGGACCACGGTAAACGCACAGACCGGAGAGAGGGCAGCTGAGGACACGATCGTCCGCCCGGCCCCCGGGGGCGCGGTCAGCCTCGCACACTCCCTGCGGGCAGCCGTGCTGGGGGATCGCGTCTGGTTACCCTGATGTGCCGCTGCCGTTCTAAGTGCGTGCGTGTCCCTGTATCGTCTGACTCGTTTCTGTATTTGCAGGACTTAACATCTCTGTGTAATCTTGTTCCCCACCCTCAGTGCGGTCAGGAGGCGGTCTCCGCGCAATCCCGTCAGCTGCGCAAGCCAGGGCCTCCCTCCCTCCCAGCCGGACGGCTCGCACCCCCACGCCGGGAAGCCTGGGCGCGTCTGGGGCTTGGCTGGAACGGCTGCTGGCATCTTCCTACTTACGGCCTGTCAGTTTCTGGCTGAAATAGATGCGCTTTGTTACGCTGAGAAATCATCCATATGTTCCTATTTTATGAAGACGGAACATGGGGTTTCTGGCAAATGCCTTTTCGGCAACTATGGAGCACATGTCCTAAAACCGAGCCAGCCGGCCGGTGAGGGGGAAACCGCGGGCGTGCCCCAGCACACACGGCGGCATCGGCAGCCCGAGCCCCAGCACGCACACGTGACGCCCACACGACACAGTTGTCGCTCGCCCCCAAAGAGCTTCCCCTGTCCGTGCTCCGGGTCCGTGTTCGGAAGGCCTAGCGGAATTTCCCCCAAAACTGCCTCAGCCCGGTACGATTTCGGTCTCTTTTTGTTGGGGGAGGGCAGGAGCGGCTATTTTGTGACAACTTTATAATTGTTTTCTTTAACGTTTCTATCTCTATCGCTTCTGGAGTCAGTACTGATAGGTTGTACTTTCCTAGAAAACAATTCATTCAGTTTATTTAAATTGAGCTATAATTCAACTTACATTTATTCTTTTTAGATGGTTTTTTCCTTTCCTGTATTTCCCTTTACCAACGAGGTGAAGTTCATGCGCGGTCAAGTGCGTGAGCCCCACATGCCCACAGGTGTGGGCACGCCTGTGGGATGCCAGCCACCCCAGCAAGACCGGAAGGGGGCCCCTGCAAGCCCCTTCTGGCCAGAAACTCCACGATAATTCTTAGTCCTCATTTGGGTAGTGACGTGTCTATTAATTTTTTACCAGAACTGTGAATAATTCATACGTTTTACTGGTTTTATTTCCGAGCACGAGCGTTTGGATTTATTTATTATTTCCGCCATTTTTCACTTTCTTATTAACTTCTGCTTTGATCTTTACAAATTCCTACTTTTTGCTCTACTGGGGTTTATTTTGTTTTCTTTTTCTGAGTTCTTGAGCTGGGTCTTTAATCTGTCTATATTCATTCTTTCCTGTTCAATAATATAAATATTTAATCCACGAGTTTTCTTCTGAACTCTGCTCTGTTTCCCACGGGCCCTGAGATGTGTTTTCTAGATTCCGTGTACGTCCACATCTCACTGCTGCCTCGACCCAAGAACTGTTGGAGACGGAGGTTTTGGTTCTGGTTTTTTTTTGTTTCTATTGTTTTTTTGTCTGTTTGTTTAGGTCACCATTTCAAATTCCTCACCTCGTGATCTGGTAAGTGTGTTGGTTACATCTATTTGAACTTAGGAAGGGTTTCTGTATTATCAATATGTGGTGAATTTTGGTGAATGTTTCCTATAAGCGCTTGATAGCAAGAGTGTCTTTAGTTTGGGGGGGTTAAGGGCTTTACATGAAACAGATTTTATCTTTCTATCGCTTATTCTTGACCCACTTGATAGACCAGGGATTACAAAGTAAAACAAATCCTCCTGCTGCTGGCGTCCTTGACAATTTCCTCCCAAATCTCTCCCCATTTTCGCTTTTTGAACATCGATGACGTATCTGTGGCCTATTCATCTCGTTTACTTTTTCGTGTGAAATTCTTGATACTTAGAGATGTCTTTTCGTTCTCGTGGTTGCTTTCGGAACTCTTGACACGACCCCTGCACTTTTCGGTTTCCAACGGTTCCTATCCGCCTCCCGCAGAAGATTAACCGACGGGTTGCGTGCGTCCGGCTTACGGTTTACCTTTCCTCGGTTCAATGTGCCTTGGCCGCGTGACGTTAACTTTAAATGTTTTAGTCTTCAGCCGCGATGGGGTGAACACCACCGCCCTCCCGTCTTCTCCCGTCTTCTCCCTTCCCAAGAACTTCCATTAAATGTGTAAACTGTGCGCCACCGGGACCCACGGCATCTGCCCGGTCCTGTCTCCCGAACTCCTTGCGCGTTTTGGTCTTCTGGCCCCGTGGGTTCAGGTCTGGCCCTCAGGCCCTCTAGCTCCAGTTTAACCTGGGCTCCGGGACCGGGGACGCCCCGCAGCAAAACGTTCACAGATGACTTTCCTCTGCTCAAGGTCAGCTTGTTCACTCTTCCCATGAGAACTTTTTCTACCATCCGGGTTGCTACAAAACTTCTGCGTTTTACAAAATTGTGTGACGTTGCTTTTATTACTCACCAGGAAGGTGACTTTTGCTTTCACTGTGACTTTCACTGTGGAAAGGACAATCCTGACCAGGCGGCTCTGTGTGGCCTCCACACACCTTCCGACTTTGCTCTGCAGGGGGGGGGAAGCCGCGGGCACTCCCCTGAGAGCAAACGCAAGCCCTTCCTCTCCGTCCCAGAGACAGACGCTCAGCCTTGTGGGCATTGACCGGCCCCTCCCGCCACGGCCGCTGCACCTGCTGCACCTGTCCCAGGGCGCAGACAACAGGTGCCCTGCCCCTCCCTGCGGCTGCCCCTCCAGCCCTTTCCCTGCGGCTGCACTTCTTGGCTCAGCCCCGCACGCCCCTGCTATTTCCACTGCTGAGGGCCGGCTCCCTCCCGTGAAGGGGCTTGGCTTTTCGCTGCAGTTCTGTTCGGCCCAAATTTAGGTTTGCCTTTTTTGGCTTTCATTCTTCTTGGTACTTTTGGACACCTTCCAGGAAGCAAGGAAGAAATGCTGACTTATGCTATAGTGTTCAAAGCAAAATAGGCCCTTTTAACTTGTAAGCTTGACTCATAACTGCTTCCCACTCGACCCCCTCCCGCCCACTACAGCCCGCACATGCCGAGGCCCCCGGAGCTGCCAGAGCCTGCCCTCCGAGCGCCCGCACCTGCCAGCCCCCAGCCTAGGGCAGTGGCCGGCTCCCCAGACACACGACAGGGGTCTGCAGCTCAGTCCCCACCGCCACCCGCCCCCCGGACCCCGTCAGACCCACCTCAGAGGCCGCCCCCTCCAGCAGTCCTCCCAAACCGGGAGTGGTGGCCCCCGCCCATATTCAACCATGTAATTCTAAGACACGTGTGTGTGACTGTTTTCCCGCCGGCCTGGGAACTCCTGAAGGTGCGTATACCTCCGCTCACCTCTTAACCCAATTCCCAGCTCAGACGCGGCACGCCGGGGATGGTCCAGGCCCGCAGGCAGGGGCACAAGAGCGTGTGGGTGGCCAGTATGCCAGTCCACGCCTGACGCTCCCCTGGCATGCATGGTTGAGTGCCGTACAGCCTTGGGGACAGCGTGCGGGCCAGGCCTCCGCCGGGACGGCAGCTCCGGGCCGGCGAGCGGAGGCAGGGTGAACACACGGGAAAGCACGCCGTCCAAGGAGAACACAGTCCGGCGTTTGCCCACCACCACCCGATTTCAGAAAGTAAACAGATCGGTATCAATAAGAGGAAACCAGTCGGGCTCTGAAAGGGGTTGCCGGACGACGAACGTCAACGGCACTCCCGTGGGCGCCTCGGGGAACAGCCCTCCACCCCCCGCCTGCCTGTGAGCCCTGCTGGCTCCAAGGCCACGGCCTCTCCGCCGGGGCCCCTCTGCCCCGTTCACGTGGGAGGGTGGTAAGAGGTGCTGGCACCAGCCGGGTCACACACAGGTTCAACCTCCATCTCCTCATCGGTCGAGTGGGGGCGATGCCTCCTGTTCTGGAGGTCTGAGCAGGAAGTGGGCCGCCCGAGAGGAAAATGCCCATCCGGGGACCCAGCGCCCGCCACAGCCGAAGCCCCGTCCCGGCGGCACCCCAGGGCCCCACCCTTCCCCACCCTCAGGCCCGGCCCTGGCTCTCCCGGGGGCACAAGCGTTCATCCTTTGTCTTTCAGCCAACAGGCGAAGCCACGCTGCTCTGACCCGGGCCCGGAAGAAGGGGCAATTGGAGATGCGTTAACACTGCAGTCTGCAAACACCTATTTCGTGCCTCACTGAGAAGAGTCTGCATTTGTAGCTTAAGACAAAGGAACACAGAGCTAACTGGATCGTCTCTTCTAAGAGATTTGCCAAACGACAAAACCCCGAGGGCCGTTCCGGAGGGCCGTTCCGTGAGCCGCCCTGCACACGGGGCTCGGAAGGGAGGCGCCCCAGAGGGGGTGTCTGCAGGTGCAGCACGTGGCTCTGAGCCACGCGCCCACGATGAGGACGAGGCCCCGGGCCTGCCACCGCCCAAGGGAGCCCCTCCGCACAGGCCGCGCTTCATCGCCACACCGGCCTCCCCCAGAGAGGCTCTTCTGCGTCTCCGACCTCTGAAGCCAACGCACACATTTACGTTCCTTCCTTCGGCTCGCCGTCCACATCAAGAGGCAGAATTAGCAGCAGGGCCGGCTCCAGACGACTCAAACGCCCAGGGAGCCCGGCCGCGGCAGGCTGTGCTCACACCCTGGGACTGGTGGGCGCCCCTGGGGAAGCCCGATGTGCCCGTCTCGCAGCCACCGAGGGGCACGGGTCAGCCACGCTCGGTCCACGGCCCCGAGGCTGCTGCTTCTGGTTCTGCGGGCGAGCACGCTGAGGCCCAGGAGGTAAATGTTCCTGGCTTTTTCACAGCAAACCTGGAGCCCAAAGAGCATGGGGACCTGGAGGCGGGCCGCTGAGCGCCGGGGTACCGAAGGTCCCACCGTCCCCAGCCCACAGACATAGCCTACGACTCACCCAGAAGCAAAGGACGGCACGTGGCAGAGCCTTCGTTCCCTCTACGCTCAAGCCACAGGCTGCGTGAGGAACACGTCGGCCTGCACAGAGCCCGCCTGTCTTAAATGCTTTATTTTTAAGAGAGAAAGACAGAGTGCGAGCTGGGGAGGGGCAGAGAGAGAGGGAGACACAGACTCCGAAGCAGGGTCCAGACTCTGAGCCGTCCGCACAGAGCCCGACACGGGGCTCGAACCCACGAGCCGTGAGATCACGACACGAGCCGAAGCTGGACGCTCAACTGGCTGAGGCACCCGGGCGCCCCAGAGCCCGCCTGTCTTTACGCAAGGCACCGGGGACACCAACATTCTCCAGGAGGCGGAGCGGGCCCGGCTGGAGGCTGGCCGACCTCTACCGTTCCGCCTTTTCTTTCCTTTCTCCGCTTCACACCATGGACGTGTGCTGCTTACTCAAACAGCAAGGAAACACTAAAAATATCCGTTTATTGGCCCAGAGCCCAGGCCAGCATCCACCAAGAAGCAGCCTTCCCAGTCGGGGCTTTGCTTTCGATAGCAAACCACAGCTCGTGGCCCACGTGCCCGCACACGCCCCACCCACAGGTCCTCGCCCTCCTCGAGGCACGAAGCGCACGTTTACCAATCCCTCGGGCTCCCACCCCGGGAACAGTGAGTTCCGGAGAGACCGCACCCCCCAGGCCGCCACAGCACCTGAGGGCCCTCGCAGGGACCGGCGGCGCTGAACCGTGTCCCCCGAACTACTGAGCGCGTTGAGGTGTCGCCACCGTCCCGCTCCGGGGTCCCGGCTTGCGTTCAGGCGGGGCTGGGCCCTCTGCCTCTTCACCGGCTGCAGGCCCTGAGCCCAAACCGCAGGGAGGGCGCCCGCTCAAGGCGCCACCAGCACAGTACTGCGTGCCAGCAGACACGTGCGGACGGCAGACAGCGGGGGGAAGTGCTGGAAGGAAAGGAAAGGCAGTCTCTGCAGCAGCAGGAAGTGCTGCCCTGCGGTCTCCGCTGGTCTGCCCGCAGCCAGGGCTGTGGGGGCCTGGGCTCCCGGGAAGCACCCGCCCACCGCCCAGGGGACCGGGCCTCCTCGGGGCCCAGTTACAGACACCTGGGAGCCAGGCCCCCACTCCAGCACGGATCGAGCCCAGGAAGCGGGGCTCACACCTGCTTGAAGTGTCCCCTAAACCAGGCGTCAGAACATTCCTGGCGTAAAGGCCCAGCGGGCAGCACCCGCCAGTGCCACGGTGCACGGGCGGCCACGGGCCACGGGCACGCAGACAGGAACCTCCGCCTTGTGGTTAAGCACGTGTGCTTAGAGACCGCAGCGGGCTGCTCTCCTGCCCCTGACCTGGCCAGCCCCCTCCCTGTTGACAAGGGGACAAACCAGCCGGGACAGACGCCCGAGAGCTGAAGGGCGCACCGCCTGCGGGACACCTACCCGACAGCCCCACGGCCGGCCGGCCGCTCTCCCCACCGCACGAGCGGGAGCGGGGGTGCTGCTCGCCACCCCCAGAGTGAGAGGGCGGCTAGCTCTCCGGACTGCGTCCCCGGGTGGGGGCGGCCCAGCCCAGCGCGTCCAGCACCGAGCGAGGCCGGGGGGGTGGGGGTGGGCGGGGGCAGCTTCTCACTGGTGCCAGCCGGGTATGGCGGCCGGGGGTGAGGTAGCACGGCAGGCTGGGGCGCTTCCTGCCCACGAGAGGGGCCGGTGGCAACGGGCAGAAGTGCCAGTTTCCAACACGCGGCCGAGCCTGGGCAGCAGCCAAAGCGGCCGGCTGCGCCGGGAACCGGGACCCTCGTTCCCGACAAAGCACAGATGCGCGAGTCCTACGGGTTCCGTGGGAAGGCCACGCCTCGCTCTGTTCACGGCGCAAGCGCGCCACGTGAGAACCGGTGTCGCCGTGGTGCCGAGGCCCCGGAGCTCCAGCACAGCCCGCGGCGTGCCCCGCGCCCACCTCCACGCATGCGCACGCGGACGTGAGACGCGTTCTTCTGGGTCACGTTCCTCCGTCTCCCCGTTACCGGATTCCCAGGCTGCCGGTGAGTGCCGGCGTTTCCGAGTGCGCGGGTGGGGAAGGGGCCGTACAATTCACCTGCTGTCAAGGGTGCCGCTGACAGGCCAGTGACAGACCGGTGACCAGGTCGCGACGGGGAGCAAAACCTCCCGAAGGTCAACAAACCAGCCGTGTGTCTACGTGTTCCGTCTCCGTAAAGCCCACGCCCCGTGGCAGGAGCGGCACCTGCCCCCGCACGGGGTGGGGGTGGCTCCCGGGACCTGTGTCCGCAGGACCACCCCCACCCCCCAGCAACCTCCGAGCCCCAGACGGCCGAGAAGCGACGACCCAAGGGAAGGCTCCGGTGGAAGGGGCGCCCTAACTGCCCCCGCCCCGTGGTGGGCCGGTCGTGGGACGACTCTGGGCCTGAACGTTAACCGAGTCCACACGGGTGGGAAGTTGCACCTGCTGAGAAACCACACCACTACCCTGGGCGCAGCTGGACGCAGACACGCGCCGCCTGTCCACCCGGGTTCGAGGAGGGGAGCGCTCCGGGTGGGGGAGCGCCACGTGGCGGGAACAGCTCGCATGAAGTCACAGAGGCATCGAGGACACGGAGACGTGGGAGATCAACCACAAAGATCCTAACGTCAGGGATCCCGCTCACCGAAGTCAGGAAGACAAGCACAAGCTGGAGCCACCCCGGACGGGACGTCCGCGTGGACCCCGCGCGGTCCGAACTCCACACCGGCAACTGGCCACCAAACCCCGTCAGAGTCAGGTGTGGGAAGAAGGGGAGAAGCGGGCAGGTCTGTGGTGTGGAGGAGAGAGGAGGACACGGGACAGGACATGGTCTCAGAAGGCCACACCACTTCTAAAAGCCGCTGCTCCTCGTACGAGGAACCTGTAGGTGTTAGTGGAATATTTATAGAGACGTGAAAATCCCCTTACCAAGACGGAGATTAATACAACAAAGGTCGCTAGCCCCCCAAAAGGGATCAGAAACCTACTACCTACCCAAGTTCCCAGAGACCAAGACTCACGTCCCAAGCCCTCCCTAGGGCAAATCCGCCCAGGCTGCCTCGGGTGCTCCCCGGCCCCCACCCTGGCAGAGACTGCGGGCCAGGTCCGTGGGTTGCTTAGCATCCGGCAGCCAGGATGAGACCTGGGGCCACAGTCAGGAGATAGAGGTCCCATCACCACAGCAACGGCAGCAGGGAAGGCCCCCCGACCAGGCCTGGGCACAAAGTGTAAGTTGACCCCAGCCCCGGACGATCAGATGAAGGCCCCGGCGTGAAGCCACCCCTCAGACCACAAACTGTGGTTTCTTGCATGTGTCCCCGCACATCTGTGTGTCATGGGAGGCTCTAAACCAAAAACACTCTCCCCGGCACCTTCTGGAAGAAATGCCCCGTGCTCTCAGGAGGCCAGGTGCACAACAGGCTGGGGTGAACAGCTGGGCCACGGGACCCTGCGGCCAGGGCCGCCGCTGGGAAAGTGGAAGGCTGGGAAGCACGAGGCAGGCCCGGTGGCCATCCCGGCTCACCGTCTTCAGGGAGTCCGGGACACGGCACAGCCGGGGCAGGGGAGGCAGACCCAGGAGGGCGGGGAGACCGCGGCAGCCAGACTCCACACTGCAGGGAGCGTGCAGGGGGCCCCCACAAGCGCGCAGCAGAACCCTGACCGGCGTATACAGGAGAGGAAAGACCCCAGATCGAGGACTGAACCATCGCAAGGGACAAGAGGGAATTACCTGTCCAGCTGGGCTCCAAAGCGCCTAACTCCCAGGGTAGCAGGCAGAGCACCCAGGGAGGCCAAGACCCAGAGCTGGAGATAATTAGCCCTAGAACAAGTGCTGCCCTGGGTCAGCCTGGAATGTCATCAAAGTGCCACCTGGCAGATCGGGCCATTTCTAAGGACCTTTGCCACGTTCCTGAACGAAGGAAGCTGGAAGGATCTTCACAAGAACACACAGGCATCCAGCATCCACCCAACACCGGTGTTAGACTTGGCACAGAATGACTGTAAACAGTCAATATAACTGAACTCCACACTTTTAAATATAAGGCATAGACAAGGAGAGAAAAGGAAACCATAGGCAAACTTTTCAGGGTTGCAAACGGCAACATCTGAGCTAAAAATGCACGGGTCACTCCAGTGGAAGACTAGTCCAGGGAGCTTGGAGACACAGCAGCAGGAATGATTCAGGAGGAAAAGAGCACATGTGAGCCATGGGATACGTCCCAGCACCCAAAATGTGGGTAACCGGACGCGGCCCAAAGGAGGCCTTTCCGAAGGACGAGGACGGGAAGTCCACAGAGCTGAAGAACGCAAGAAAGCCCAAGCACAAGGAACAGAGGAAGGCACAAGAAGGACACAGAGGCACGTCGTCATCAAATTCCTCCAAGCAGTGATCGGTGATCACGAGACCACCAGAAAAGCCAAGTTACACGAGGACCCCGGGGCTGGCGACAGGGGCCTGATGGAAACAAGGCGAGTCAGAGGCGAGTGGGGAAAACCTCCTTCAAGTCCTGAGAGGAACAAACGTGCCAGTGAGACAGGAAGTAAAAGAAACCGCCCACCTTTAGCCAGACCAAAAGGGGGAGCAGAGTCCCCGCTACTGACCTTAGGAAGTAAGGACGGTAAGATACAGACCCCGGGAAGTGAGGACGGTAAGACGCCGACCCTGGGAAGCGAGGACGGTAAGAGAGCCCTAGGACGACTAGATGACTCAGACAAACTCCTAGAAACACACAAACTACCAAAACTGACTCAAGAAGAAATGGAAAATCTGAACAGGCCTGTGATGAGTAAGGAGGCTCAATGAGTAACTGAGGATCGCCCAACAAAGAAATTCCCAGGAACAGACGGCTTTACTGGTGAATGCTACCAAACACGTAAAGTAATTAACACAGAATTCCCAAAGTCTTCCAAGAAGCTGAAGAGGAAGAGGACAGAACGCTTCTCAGCTTATTTTATGAGGCCAACATAACCGTGATACCACAGCCAGAGAAGGCTAAGACCAATAATCCTTATGAACACAGGCCGAGAAGCTCTCAACAAGACAGCAGCTAACCAACCGGCAGCATCTCAAAGGGTCAGACACCACAACCAAGTGGGCTCTAAGCCAGGAATGCAAGAATGGTTCAACATAGAAAAATCAGTGAATGCAGCACACGCCGCATTAACAGAATGAAGGAAAAGCCACACGATCATCTCAACTGAGGCAAAAAACCAGTTGGCAAAAATCCAACGCCCTTTCGTTATAAAAATAATAAACTAGGAGTAGAAGGCAACTTCCCCAACCTGACAATGGGCATTCGCTAACACCCACAGCAAACATCATATGCTACGATGCAAGACCGAAGCTTCCCCATAAGATCAGGAACAAGGCAAGGATGCCCGCTCCCACCACTGCTATTCAACATTGCACTGGAGCTCCAGCCAGAGCAGTCGGGCAACAACAAGAAACAAAAGGCATCAAATCGAAAAGGAAAAAGTAAAGCTATCTCTATTCACAGATGACCAAGATCTCATAAATTGCAAACGCTACGGAACTGACAAAAACTGCTGGGGTTCAAAGAATTCGGCAAAGTGGCAGGAAACAGGACCAACGCACAAACACCAGCAGTGTATCTGCACGCTAGCAGTGAACAATCAACAAAAACGTTAAGAAAGCAATCCTATTCACAACAGCATCAAAGAGAATAAAAACTTATGAATAAGTTTAACCAAGGAAGAAAGACGTGCAAGCTGAAAACCATAAACACTGCTAATAGAGATCCCAGCAAACATAAATAAATAGAAAGACAGTCTGTGTTCATGGGCTGGAAAATTCAATGTTGTTAAGACGGCAATTCTCCTCAAAGTGATCCACAGATTCAACGCAATCCCTGTTAAAATCCTGTCTTTTTTTGCAGGAATTGGGAAGCTGATAGTAAAAATTATATGAGATTACAAAAGATCCCAACAGCCAAGTTAATTCTGAAAAAAGAAGAACAACGCTGGAAAATGCACATTTACCAGTTTCAAACCTTACCACAAGTGACAGGAACCAAAACAGTGTGGTACTGAGAAAGGACAGGCCTGTAAGTCAAGAGAACCGAGCCGGAATCCAGAAGGAAACCCAAGCATCTCTCTTTCGGTGAGGGAGAGAACAGTCCTGGGACCACCGGATGTCCACGCACAAAACAATGAAGGCAGACCCCAACCTCACACCATCTTCAAAAATCCAACTCAAGATGATTAAAACCTCAGTTAAAGAACTAAAACTACAGAACCCTTAGTAGGAAACACAGGGGTAAATCTTTGCGACCCTGAATGTGGCAACAGTTTCTTAGGCATGACCGAGAGCATCAATGACAAAAGAAAAAAATAGACAAAACGGATAAAATCCAAACCCTGTGTGCACCCAAGGACACGCTCGAGAGTCAGAAGACAATTGACAAATGACCCGATGAGAACCCAGTATACACGACGTAAGACGAACCGCGCAGAACTCGTGTTGCTCAACAAAAAGCCAGACGACCCAGTTTGAAAATGGGTAAAGGATCTGAACAGGCATTTTTCCGAAGAAAATACACAAATGGCCAACAAGCGTGGGAGGAACAGCTCCACGTCACTAGCCATTAGGCAGATGCAAACCCAAACGACAATGAGACGCACCTCACACCCACCAGGAAAACAACAAGCGTTACGTCTCCTCTCTCGTTCCTGATGTTGGTCACCTGCACCTTCCCTCCCTTCCTGCTGGTTAGTCTGGCTGAGACTCATCAATGTTGTTGATCTCTGAGAACCAGAGTGTGGTGTCGGGCACAGAACTCACCTCCGAGCATGAGACCTATGGGGCGGGGGCGGGGGGGGGGGACACCGACGAACACCGACAGGTAGAACTGTCAAAGGGATCGCTGCCCTGAACAGAAACAGACGAGAGCAGAGAACAGGACACGTGGCTCCCTGGCAGACCTGCCCAAGCGCCAGGCTCAGCAGACCAGCCTCCGACCTGCCTGTCTCCTCTGGTGACAAGGTCCCTCCCTCTTGGAGAGCAGGCCTGGCTTGCCACACTCACTCACAGCTCCAAAGAGTCATGAAACTTTAATGCTAATGGCACTCACGGCCGGCTCACTAGCGCAGCATAACCTTTAAATAGAGGCCACGTATTTCAGTTTCATTTGGGAAGACACGGTTTGATCCCAGGGCCTTACCCAGTTCCACAAAGCACTAGCCAGCAGGAAGAGCAGAGAAGTGTGCCCCCCTTGACACGATCCCAGTGAACCTGGCACCGCGGGGCGCCAGAGGAAGGATGCGTGCACCCCCAGGTCGGGGCACGGGAGGGTCCGCCTGGGCCACGGACCACAGGTGGTACTGACGGGACCAAGGCCCAGTGCATCCCAGGGACTCTCCCCAGAGCTCAGTCTGGGCAGGTACCTCAGGTGTCCCAGAGAAGAGACGACACTGAGGTCAGAGTGGGAATCCTGGTCAAAGGCCACCTTTCTGCTCGGTTCTGGGCCCATCACACATCCGGGAAGGTCCCTGTAGTGGCTGCTGCTTCTTGGGGAGGCGCGGGAGGGGCCGAAACAGACTGCCCTGGTTACGTTCCGTTCCGTCTGGAGGGACGCACCTGACCTGACAGGCCAGGCAGGCCACGGCAGCCACCGGTGGCTCTCCCGGGGAACTTCCTGGCAAGTACAGCTGGTCACCCGAGCTGGGACACGCCTGCACCCCAGAGAAAAGAAGCCCCACCGGAAGGCGTGTGCAAGCGGGACTTCACGCTACAGCGCCATTCCCTACGCCAGCACGTTTGCTAAGAAGATTCTAGGGACCCCTGCAGCCCACCCACCCAGGGAACAGGCTGTGGGAGCGTCCTGGGGTGGGAGAGACCAGCCAGGCGGCCTGGCAGCAGGTGACAGGCTCGTGGTGAGCGGAGGCAGGAAGGCCCAAGAGGCAGACCTGGAGAAATCCAGGGTGTTAGCAGGAAAAAACCCGAAAGAAAGCTGAAAGTCACCCGGGTCTGGAGGCAGTCTGGGCAACGTGCACCACCTGGGTGCAGAGGGGCGCCAGCAGCCCAGCATGGCCTCTGCCACCCCAGACCCAGCCGCACACGGTGGGCAGCCCATCCTGGGAACACGTGGGAGGTGTCCACGTGCTTCCGTGGGTCTAGGGGCTGGCTGAGGCTGTGAGGCCGCCTCCTCCGGGAGAGCAGCCGTTGAGATGGGGGGTGGGGGTGTTAGAAAGTCCAGGAAAATCCCATGAGGGCAAACCCCCTCCAGAAAACGCGTGCACGGAGCAGACACGTGGCCGCGGTTCTGCGGGCTCTGGACCCCTCGACGTCGCCACGGGCGACCTCGGCGATGTTGAAGAGGAAAAGGCTTTGCTACAGAACGCCTTCCACTGAGGCCGCTCTGCCAGGTGGGGCTTACCGTGGGCCCCAGGACACCCGAGTTCCCACACTCCCCAGTCGGGAAGGCACAAGACAAGTCTGGCTCCGGAGGAGCAGGGCCGCCGTGGCCGTCGTGCGAGCTTCCCCCGTGGGCCGTGGACCCGGGGGCCCCTCCACGGTGAAGGAAGCACTGGCCAGACCCTGGCTGTCGCAGAGCCCAGGCTGCCCGAGCCTCCGCAAAGGACGGTGGGTGCCAAGGGCAGGACCACGTCTGCCCGGCTCCCCAGGAACACACCTGCAAGGCGTGCGGCAAATGCTCGGAGAGGAACCACAGCAGCTAGTGAGGATGCGGCAGACTCACTGACACGGTCAGGAGCGAAATCGCTCAATGCGGACACGACAGGAACTGCCAGCTGAGAAGGACCTGAGCCACAGAAGGCCACTGCCGAGGCTCGAGACGTTCAAACGATACAAAAACGTCTTACTTAGAACCGGGCCAAGCGTGAGAAGGTCTGTCGCGGAGGACGCCCCCGCTGGAAGGGGCCGCGTGGCTTTTAAAGATAAATAACCAATTTCCATGTGTGGCTGTGAGAGACCCTCACCGTGCCTCAGCTTTGTGGGCTGGGGCTGCGGGGCCTTCCCTTTCCTCTGGGGGAGCGCCGGCCTTCTCCGGCGTCCCTGACCCCGCAAGGGGCCCGGTGGGCCTCGTGGTGAACCTGGGCCGCCAGCTGGGCGAACAGCAACGTGCGAGTGATGGAAACGATAAACCAAACTCAAGAGAAGGCCGGGAGGCCAGAGGCTGTGAACCGGAAGTCGGCGGCACAGAGCGTCAGCAGCGCCGGGCAGGGGACTCCGCCGGGAGGCCCGACCCGCGACCTCCACCCTCACGCGGGACAGAAGACACGAGGGTATCTAAGACAACACTGACGAGGGAAATAACCGAAGGGTCAGCCCTTCCACAGGCTGGGGCTCTGGGCACTTTGACAGCATGTCTCCGTGGTCCAGACAGGAACGGGCTGAAGCGTTCCCTCTGCACTGGGGAGTTTCCTTGTCCTTTTGGGAACGATCCGATTAAGAGCCAGAAATAACAGAAGCATTTATTTCCTAGGCTAGGAGACCATCTTCTCGGACCCCTGTCCCCAAAACACAGACGGATCCCCATGAGGTGATAAATCACCAACCTCGTTAGGTCTTTGCAAGCTGGAGGAACCAAAAAGACCGGGCCCCGCTCGGGGAGAGGGGCCCCCGCTCGGGGAGAGGGGGCGGGCGGGGCGCAAGCTGCCTCCCCCCACGTCCACATCCCGTCACTCGGCAAATCCTTTACAACTAAGTCCAGGGCCCGGCCCCGTGGCACCGCGGCGTCCATGCGGGCCGGCTGGCGCGAGCAGGCCTCACGGTGCCCACAGGCCTGCGGCCCGGCCGCCACTGCACCTGTCCCCTCATCTGAGTCATGGAGACGACCCCGGCACCAGGGTCTGCCGTGAGGGCTAAGAGGGATGGTCCGGGTACAGCCGCGAGCACAGCCCGGCACACGGGAGCGCTCGGAGTTCAGTGGCTGCGGCGTGACAGAAAACGGGCCCACAACAAGGATGACAGCCATGGTGACGGCCACAGGCCCACAAGTGAACGTGGAATGGGAACGTGACGTGTCTCTATGAAGGGGAAGCAGAGGACGTTTAACTCGAGCTGAGGGAGGACTCGGCCCTGCGGGACAGAAAACACATTCCAGGGGGCGGGAGCGGCACAGGGCGACGGGAAGGTGAAGGAAGCCGCATGCGGGGGCCTAAGTGGAAGACGCGTGCGGAGAGTCAGAAGGGCGCCCAGAAGCGGGACTCAGATACTCGCGGGACCTGACAAATACGGTGTCGGGACACAGACGTGTTTAAAGTTGTCCAGCCCGGGGTGCGTGACCCCTTCTCTCCCTCAGGAGCCTCATCCGAGGACAGGACTGCGGCGGCCAAGGGCGGACAGCCTCGAGCTGGCCCCTACCGGGGCCCAGTGTGGAGCAGCACCGTGGGGAGGAGGGGACCCAGGGCTGGACTCTGGACGCCCACACGCTAGGCCTCGGGGGGACAGACGAGCCAGTGTGGCACGGGCAGAGGGCCCCACGCCCACATGCCGCCCTGCCCCCAGGCAGCCCTCGGGGCGTGGCGGCCAGCTCCGCATCCCTCACTCACCCAGAGCCCTCCGGCCCTGAAACGCCTGTTGGGGACTCTGCTCTTGGGGGTGGCCCTGTGCCCCCCAGGTCAGCTCGACACTAAATTCTAAAGAGGCTTCGTCGAGCCCTTCTCCCAAAACCAACTCCCCGGCTCCCATCTAGCTGGCCCAGGCGCTCGCCCCCGGGGAGCCAGCACCCAGCAGCGAATCTGGGCAGCTGCCGGGCAACGCGCCGGCAAGGTGCGCTGGCCATGGCGTGGGTGGGGGGCCCGACACAGCCACTCCCAGGGCGTCCGACGGCCCTTCAGTCTGTGCTAACGTGGGTCAGCGCGGTCAGGGACACGAGGGACAGGAGTCCCGGAGGCCCAGGCAGAGGCGTGCGGTGGCCGCAAAGTCACTGGAGCTGGAACCCGCCGGAACCCAGGCCTCTGCCCCCTGAAGAGTAAGGCCAGGCGCCAACGGGGCCACGCCACAGGGCTCTGGGAGCTCACGTCTGCACAGCTGTCAGAACGGCGCCCGGCTGGCCGTCAGGCCGCGTAAGCGTGCGTCAATAAACCACCACGATCACCCCGGTGCTCGGGACACTCAGGACCCACCCGGCTGCAGACGCCAGACCCAAATCAACCTCACGACCTGCTCGCAGACTCGGGGTGCTCGCTCCAGGCCACGCACTGGACACACAAAGACGATGAGGACGTCGCTTTGACACGGAGAAGACAACGCGGCCACCAAGCACCACCGGCCAGCCAGCGGATCTGCCCTCCTGCAGCGAAGGCCTGTCTCCTCCATGGCTCTGCCGAGGAAGCAGGACAGCCAGGGGGACGTGGCGGGGGACACGGCCGGGGACACGGCCAGAGGGACACGGCCAGGAGGAGGACACAGCCGAGGGGACACGGCCAGCAGCTGGCATAAAGCTGCAGAAGCAGCAAACACCGGGAGATGCCGGGAGTGAGTGGAGGCGGGCAGGACCAGGCCCCGGGACACGCACAGAACGGTCCAGACCATCCCGGTCGGCTCAGAGCAGATGGCCAGGCAAGTGCAGCAGGTCAAGCCCGGGTCAGGCTGGGGACACAGCCGCCTGCGAGAGACTGACTCAGACGGTGGCTCAGGAAGGCGAGCTCCCTGCAGCCTCCAGGGCCGGGTCCCCCCTCCCCCCCGCCCCTCCTACAGCTCCTGGAGCCTGCCGTCTCGGGCCCTGACGCCTCCCTCTATCATGCCGGGCCCCAGCGGCGGGACACAGACACTGCTCTGCGGGCACGGAGCCTTGCGAATGAACAGGCTGACCCAAACCCAAGACGGCCACCAGCCTCAGGGACACGGGTCCTGCTGGTCCCTGCAGCGATGTCCCCCATGAGCCTTCGTGACTCGCTCAGCACGGATGAAGTTCTCCCATCGAAGCGGGGGGGTCTCCCAACCCTGGCTTGGTCCCGTGGCAGCACGGATCCAGGACGTGGAATGAGTCACTGTCAGTCGGAGAACCAGGAGGTTCTTGTAATAATTTTCCGGAAGGCAGCCGGCAACGCTGGCAGGCTGCGATAAGGCCAGGTTCTCGGGCGGCAGGCACGTACGGATGCTGGCTGCCAGCACTGAACAATGGAAGCTCACACAACCCCTTCTGCCGATTTCCCGGCCCTCGATGCTGTTTTCACAGTGACAGACGCATCAGCAGGCACACGCGGGTGTGCGTGCCCCTCGCAGAGCTGAAAATCGGCTCTCACTGGCATCTCCCGTGATCCGCGCACCAGCCCCTCAGAGCCACAGCCAGCGAGCCTGGCGTCTCAGGATGAAAACCGCGGGCAGGGAGAAGCTCGGTGCGGGCTGAGAGGGCCGCATGCTCGCTCGCAGATGCTGCCCTGCCCCAGTGGGACGCTGCCACACCTCGGAGCCCCCCGGGGAGTACCCGACCCGCCAGAGCCCTTCCCGGCTGACCCTGCGCAGGCCCAGAGGCTGGCAGCGGGAGCCCGCGGGAGCCATAGGGGGGAACGGTACTCAGGGCGGACGACTGCTTCGTTCCCAGAGTCGTGAAGGCGTCATTCCCCCTTAAATCGGAAAATCAATCTTCCCTCCTTGCTCCCTGGAGTATGTCAAATATTAGAGCGAGTTTTATAGTTATAATCAAAAACCTCATTTCTCCAGCCACCGCCGGCCGTATCTAATTAGGGTGAGGGATGTTAATGATACAACTGTGGCCCAGGACATCTTTCCTTGTGATATTAATTGCACTTAAAGAGAAAAGCCTGAATGATGCCATGCTTCCTAATTAGCACAGGTTTGCTAATTAATAACAGAAAGGCAAACTGTCTTTGTCTTGTCATCTGCAATTAGCTACAGATGTTTAAGTTTTTCTTTTTTCCTCTCTCCTTCCCTAAGTAGCAAGTCAACTTAGGGCCAGAAAACAGCAGGCTGGGAGAGGCGGCCCAGGAACCGGGCGTCCCTGACCCAGACGGACAGTGGCCACGGGTGCCCCCGGCCAGAGCCATCGCCAACACCGTCACCGAAACCGCACGAGGGCCGCGGAGCCAGACCCAGGGTCACCTCGATCCCCGTGTCACTGCGAGCTCCAGCCCCGGCCCCACGTGGGGCCTCACTCTTCCTCCCACGCCAACCAGAGGAGGTGGGCCCAGGGCCTGGGGAGGAGGCAGGGAGAGGAGAGGCTCGCAGGCCTGAGTGAGCACCTGGACCCACAGCGGCCCGGCCAGTGCCACGTCTGTTCTCCCTCCAAGTGGGAAGGAGAAGACAAACACGCGGGAAACAACTCAGATGACACAACGGAGGCAGAGAGTAAACCCACGTGAGTGACAGACGGGTCAACGATGAATGCCGGCCGCAGAGAACTCAGACACTCAGGGCACGGGACGCACCCACAGGGGCCCCCAAGGCGCAAAGACCAGCGGGGCCGACGTGCACTTTGAACAACACGTGTGTGACAGCAGGATGTGCTCCCGATGGGTGTAGCCGCCCTCCCTGGGGGCCCGGCTCCTGGGTGCTGGAGCGGCCTGGGAGGGCTCGAACCTGAGGCTCTGCGCGCCGGCCCCCGGGACACACACATGCCCGGGTGCTTTGCCGGCCGGCCTCGCCTCGGGAGCTCGGACCCCAGGGCCAGGCACCCGGCACCAGGCATCCACTGGCCCCTCGGACGCCCAAGTTTCTCTCCGGCTTTGCCCTCCCCAATCTTCCCATCCTACCCATGACTCCCTCACCCGCCTCCCAGGCCACCCTGCCATCTCTGACTCCTGGACTCGTGCTCTCCCTGCATCTACCTCTGCATGGCCAGTGGAACCACTGCCCACCATGCACCCCTGCAACTCTCCCTCACCCCCACCCGTCAGGGGCTCTGAGCACAGCCAGCCTCAGGCGGCTGCTTCCTGAGTGTTCCATTGCCCTGTGCTATGGCCGAGAGCAGTGCTAAGACAGGACACCCAGCGGCCAGGGGGACAACTGCAGGACGGACGAAACAAGTCCAAGGACGTGGCATGTCCCCTTGTGGGCCACTCTTATTTTGCAGGTGAAGGCCAGGTGACCCGCTCAAAGTCAGGGACCGACAAGATATGACACCACACTAGGAAGCCTGAGCTGCGCTGTGCGCCCCAGGGCCCACCCCAACTCCTCACCCCGCAGCCCCGATCCCAACTGGATGGCTTGCGTCCTGGGGTGGGGCAGTCCCAGCACACCTGTAAATGTGGCCTGTGGCCCTCCTGTGACCCTGGTGGCTAGGTCCCCACAGAGGCCAGACCGTGACCGCAGCAGCGCGACGGGCCTTGTGGCTTGTGTGGCACAAGGGCGCGGTCCGTCCCACAAGGTAAGGAAGCCGTTTGGTACTGGGCACCCAGGCCAGGGTCGGCGGTGCCTGCCCCCTGCCCCCACCCAGCTCTGCACGCAGCCCCGGGGGGCGGGGGTGCAGGGCAGACGGGGGGATGGTCCCAGGAGAACACGCGGAGAGGAAACCTGCCAAGTGGCTGGGGGGGCTCCGCAAGCTCAGCAGGGGAACGGGGGCTGTGGAGCCCGGCGGCCACCGCAGGGTGCGCACCCCAGGAGGTGGGGCCGCTGTGGGCCGGCCACTGGGGGACAGCCTGAGGACGACGTGGCCGTGGGCGCCAAGGCACGGATCGCCAGGCCGCGGGCCCTGCACCGCTCAGGAGGGTGTGCGAGTCTGCTCTATGTTGGATGGGTCACGACTTAGGGCACCAGGTGTGTGGTCGGCCCCGAGTCAGGGTGAACCAGGGGACGGCCCCACACCAGCCCGTCGCTGGGGACCCAGCACCCGGCTTCCAAGCCCCACCACACCCTTTCCGTTCCCACCGGTGTTTCTGACGACAGGAAGGGCCGTGGCCATCAGGGACCCCCAGGCTTGCACCTGACGTGATCTCCTCACACCCAAGGTCTAAGGCACCCCCACCCTGAGCTCCCTGTGGCCACAAAGACCACCACCGAGGGACTCACCATGTCTGCTCTCTGCTTCTGGCCTCCCAGCTCCTCCAGGGCCTGGGACAGCTGAGCCTTCAAGACAAGACAGAAAGCAGGGTCAGTGGGCCTCCCGCTGCCCATCTCCACCGCCCACGCTGCCTGCTGCGCACAGGGGCCCCGGGGGCGAGGAGGTGGCCCTACGTTCCCGCCGTTTGGAGGAGGTGACCGGGGGGCGGCCAGCAGACACCCGCAAGCGCACGCCCACACCTGCTGCCCAAAACAGCGATGCAGTTACACGCGTGGAGACGACCGGGGTGCGGTTTCCACGCCCCTGCAAGAGTGGGGCTGCAATCCACCTCCTCCTGGAAAGCTCACGTCCTGGAAGAAGCAATCAGGGGGACTTTCCCGACGGGACCGACATCCAGGAAAATCCGGGACGCCCCCCAACCAGCAGGACCGTCCCGGGGGCCCGGCCCGTACTGCCCCAGGGCAGAGAGGCGAAGGAGGTTCCCGACCGTGGGAGCCGATGGCGGTGCCCGGCCAGGTCCCAGGGACCCAGGCGGGAGCTCAGGGGTGGCCGCGCGGGCCTGGCCAGTCCAGCCGGCACGCTACGTCTCCACGGACGCCACCGTGGAACAGGGAGCAGACCAAACTCCAGAGCGGCCCCCCGGCGCCCAGAGCCGGGCCAGGCACACCGGGGCGCTGCTGGCTCACATGTGCGCCTAGTCTCGACGCCCACGAGCGTGGTCTGCGTGGCTTGTCCGTGGTCCTGCACCGACGCCTCCTGAGCAGCAAGAGGCCAGGAAACGCTCACGCGGGGAGAGAAAAAGGCCTCCGTCCTGCCCGGAAACAGCAAGCGCAGGTGTACTAAGGGAGTCGAGGGGCCGCTACTTGGACACCGCCAGCGAGAGGCTGAACCCACCTCCCTGAAGAAGCACCGGGCTTGCTGGGGACCCGGCAGCGGCCACAGGGTCTCTGCCACACCGCAGACCCTGTCCTTCCTGGAGCGGCAGGGGACACACAGCTGTCACTCCTGCCGTGACTCTCAGGACACTCTGGAGGGTCCCAGGACGCGGCTCCTGAGGCGCGAAGGGAGAGGCCGGCGGCACTGGGTCCTCAGGCCGCGGGAGACCCGCGTCTCTCGTGACGATGTCCGCGTGCGCCAACCCTTCCGAGGCCAGGGCTCCCGCTAAAAGCTCGTGGGTACTTTGTGCGCCCGCGCGAACCCAGAGCGACATTCTCAAGAGAACCGAGAACGGGGCGAGTGCGGGCGGCACAGAATCGTTGCCACGGCACGGCAGCCCCAAAACTCCAGCTACGAAACCCGGCTGAAAACCGAAAACGCACACCAGCATCAGGACCAAGCGCTTGGCCTGAGGCCCCGTCCCGTGGCGGGGAGGGTTAAAAACCAGGGAACCGCTCGGGAAGGTGATTTGGCTTTCCCCTCTCGCTCGGCGACCCAGCCCACGATGCGCTCCCAGGAAACCGAACCGTGCGCCCAGCTGATGGACGCAAAACCGCCCCTGCCGGCACCGCAGAGCTGAGATCCGAAACCACCGGCTGCCCCCCCCCACCTCCGGCAGGGGTGACCCAGCACGCTGTGGCGCAGCCGTGCACACAGAGGTGCGGCCGGCGGCCCCCGTGTGAGGTCAGCCGGGAGAGGCGGAGAGCGCAGGGCCGCGTCTGCCCGTGGCCACGCCGGGAGCCGGCCACAGGCCTGCACGCACGCTCGGCGAGCCAGCCACAGAAATGCAGTGGTGGCCACCGGGACGTCCAGGCCGCAGAGAGGGCCCCCCGGCCAGGTGGTGAGGCCAGAACTCCGCCGACGTGTGCGGGACACTTCACTACGGCCTCTGCGAGGACACAGGTGAGCCGAGGCCCGGACGCCAGGATGAACAGGCAGAGGCCGATCCACGATGCTCCGCGCTCCGCTCAAACCCCCAGCCGCCGCGTGAAGCGGACCCAGGCGGCGTGCTCCTCGGGCGTTCGTGTGACCCGGGCTATGAAACGGGGCTGCTATACGATAGAGAGCACGAGGGCTGCAGAGACCCCGAGAAACCAGAGTAACTGGCAGAAACCTGTCCGCAGGAGCGTCCACGCGGCGTCGGGAAACGAGCGCTCGCCTCACGTCCCTGAGGCAGACGAGCCTCGAAGCAGTTTCAGGAAAACTCGGGCCGCAGAGGGAGGCCGGGAGCCTCTCCCGCCCTCTGCCAGGCCGGGAAGCCAATGCCAGAGGGACTGGCCACGCTTCACGTGTCCCACAGACGCGACAGGACGGCGGGGGGCACCACCCCACGCTGCCGAGCCGGGGAGAAGGGAGGCGTCCAGAGACGCAGGGGCCGTCCCGCGCAGAGGGCGGGGGTGCAGAGGAGCGGCCCCGGCAGCCCACCGCCCCTGAGTGACGGGCTCCGATGACCCAGCGTGGGCCCCCGGTGAGACGCCTGCTGGACGGCGGCCGCTCTGCGAGCTCTCCCAGCAGGAAACGCGGGCCTTCCTAGCGCGCCGGCCACGAACAAAACAGCCGATGCCACACAGGCCTCCTCCAGTGCTTGGCGCCTCTTCCGCAGACCCCCCCCGCCAACAGCACACGTATGTGAACGTGCCCCCCCGCCCTCCCCAGAGCACGCTAAGGTGAAGCGGTGCGGTCAGCGACCAGGCCTAAGTCACGGTGGCCCACGCGGACAAGGCGCCCGTGTGGCATGCCGGCCGTGTCCACCCACCCCGCGGGAGGCCCGGCCCGGACACCACGATCCCCTGCACCTGCCGAGATCCCACCAGCTCCAACACGCCGGCCTTTCCGGAGGACTGAGAAGGGGACACGACACAGGCCGCTGGTCAAAGCCCATCCACTGGGCCTCAGCCGGTCACTCGTTCTGTGGTACTGTCCCTACAGGCGTCACCGCACCCGTGCAGGCACGTCCGGGGCAGCTGGGGAACACGGCTGGGAGCAGCACCGACCGAGGCGGCGGGCAGACACGATTCTGCCCGTGGGGTCCCGTCTTCACAGACGGCAGCTGCTTGCTGGGCCGGCCTGTCCGGCAGCACCGGCCTGGCCCTGCGGTGACTCCGGCCGCATCCCTGACACTTGTGCTAGAGCCGGGCTGTCCCCTGAGCAGCAGAGCGCCACCCGGCCACCCACACGCCCCCTGGGCTGTTCCACTCACAACACCCGAGGAGCTGAGGCCACACAGAGGGCCGGGCTCACGGCCCAGGAGAGGAGGACGTGCACCCGGTGCGCCTGAAGCCCCTGCACAGGTGCATGAGGGCTGGGGGCCGGGGAGCAGTGGTCACTGCCCGTGTTCTGGACGGAGTCCAAGCGGGGCACACACACTGCAGTTTCTGGCCAGGCTCCCAGGAGGGGCAGCTTCCTCCCTGCAGCCGGCGTTCACACTCTGGGGACCTGGGGGGGGAGGGGGGGTGGGGGGGTGGGTGCTGCAGGAGTACGCGTGTGTCCTCCACAGGCAGGACCACGTGCCTTGCACGGGAGTCAGGTGTCACTCCTGTGACCCTGCCGGCCCCTGGCCCGCCCGTGACCAGTGACCTCACACTGGTGCTCGTCCTCCACGCCGGGGGGGTCCTGAGGTGATGGCAAGAGGGGGGCTCTGCAGGCACGGAGCTGGCAGGGGGCTAAGAAGGGAGGCGGGGGCCAGGGAGCAGCAGGCTGGTCCACAGGGCCGGTCGCAGTGACAAGGCTGGAGGCACCACCTGCGGGGAACAGACGCCCGCAGCAGCCGCGGGAGGCCTCGGACCCTGGAGCTGCAGCCCAGCCGACCGGGGGTCTGCAAATCAGAGGGGCTGGCGGGAGTGCCCGTGAGTGGAGGCAGCACGCCCGGGAGCACGCGTGAGGGGGACGGGGCGTGCGGAGAGGCCGGGGTGGCCACAGAGCCGCGTCAGCCCAGCAGCTCACACGGCACTTCCCGGTTCGGGGACACGTCCTCCGGCCGGGCCCCCGGGTGGCCGCTGCACTCAGACTCGTGCCCCAGGCCCACGCGCCACTTGTGACAGGCAGAGGCTGCACCAAGACCTCGCGTCGCTATTTTTACCCAGAGGTGAGAAGCTGCTGTGTATGAAGAGCCAGCGCCCTGCCAGCGCGGGAGCCCGGGCACGGCCGAGGGGCAGTCCCCGCAGGCCGCGACAGGCTGCCGCAGCTGGCCGACCAAGCCGGGAGGACGCGAGGACACCTGGCCAGGAGGAGGGGAAGTCAGAGCCCACGGAGGGGGCACGCCCAAAGTCGCAGGGCACGTGCAGGGAAGGAGCCGGAGGCCTCGGGCCGCCGGCCCCTCTGCTCCGCCGCACTTGCGGGTCCGCGGGCCCCGCCGGGTGCAGGACCCAGACCCACTCGTGCTTTCTGCCCAGCAGAGGCCGCGAGGGGCGAGCAGAGCCGCCCGCACCCCCAGCGTGGACGGCGGCCACAAAACAGACCCGCGGGCACCTTAAGCGGGCAGCCTGCTCACAGGGCCAGGTGACGGCCCGAAGCCAGCCGGCCGCGGCTGCCGCAGCCCGGCAGGTAGAGGCGTCCACGCCACCGAGGCCAGCCCTGTGACCCGGGCGGCCAGCGCCTCTCCCAGCCCCAGAGCACGCCCAGCCCTGTGAGGCGCTCCGTGGAGAAGCCCGGGACCCCGTGCAGGGCTCGGTCCCTCCCGTGTGGCAGCCCCGGGGGCTCACGCTGGGGCAGGGCTCTCAGCGTGGCCAGGGACCGGAGCTGCCCCGTCACCCGGGAGCTCGCCACAGGTACAGCGTTTCAGCCCAGCACCCCCCACACCTCTGAGGAAGGGGCCCACAGCCATCCCAACGTGCACCGAGTTTGAGAACCGCTGCCACAGGTTTAATCTGGAGCGAGACAACCAGAGGCCAGTCCCAAAGGTGCTGCATCCCCACAATGAGCCAGGAGAAGCACTGGGCTGGGACGCCAGCAAGGTGGCCGGACAGGGGTCTCCAGCTGTCGCCCCACAGACGGTGGACTGAGAGAACTCTCCATTGGTGAGGACGGAAAAGATGACCAAAGCTAAGCCGGTGTCTTGAAAAAATAACCAAAACGGACAAACATTTAGTGAAACTCAGTTAAAAATAAGTCTGACAGACTTAAACCAGAAACAAGGGAGGACGTGTTAACGAGAGACCACTCGAAGGTGCCGAGTCGTTAAGAGATTACCAGATACAATTACCAACAAAGCAAACGATCAGAAAGAAACAAATGAACTCCTAGAAACGCACAAGCTCTGGAGGATAAACCACAAAGAAACAGAAGATACAAACAGAACAATAACAAGAAGGCTGAATCAGTAATAAAAAAAAATCTCCCAACAAAGAAAGGCCCGAGACCAGTTCAAGAATTATTACCAATCCTTCTCAAACTCCTCCAAAACTACGGAAGAGAAAAGAACACTTCCAAACTCATCTTACGAGGCCAAGATTAGCCCGAGGCAAAGCCAGACAAGGACGCTACAAGAAAACCACAGGCCGGTATCCTGATGAACCCAGATGCAGAAATCCTCAACAAAGTACTAGAAAACCACACTCCACAGCACGTTAAAAGGATGACATACCGTGACCAAGTGGGATTTATCCCTGGGATGCAAAGACGGCTCAACATCCACAAATCAAGCGACGGCACGCAACATATTAACAGAACGTAGCATAAAAATCATACGATCGTTTCAACAGATACAAAGAAAACACCTGACAAAAATCAACACGCTTTCACGATAACAATTAATTAGGTACCACCCACCGTCTCCATGCTTACTCAACACAGTACTCGAAGTCCTGGCCACAGCAATCAGACAAGAAAAAGAAACAGACGTCCCAGTCAGCAAGGAACAAGTAAAACTGTCCCTGCAGGTGACATGACCGTACATGCGGGAAATGAGACGCCACCAGAAAACTGTTAGAGGTAACCAACGAATTCAGTAGAGTCACGGGATTCGTAACTCACGTCGCAAAAGTCAGATGCGTTTCTATAGGCTGACAGCGAACAATCTGAACAAGGAAACAATTCTACTGCATCAGCATCAAAAAAGCAATAAAATACCCAGAAATAAATCTAAGGGAGGAGGTGAAAGACCTATAGACTGAAAACTGTAAAACACTGACCAAAGAAACCGAACAAAACACAAACAAATACAAAGTCATTCCACACTCACGGACTGGAAGACCTAATACTGTTAAAACGTCCACATTACCTGGGGCGCCTGGGTGGCTCAGCCGGTTAAGCAGTCAACTGCTGCTTTCGGCTCAGGTCGTGATCTCCCGGTTTGTGAATTCGAGGCCCACATCAGGCTCTGCACTGACAGCAGGGAGCCTGCCTGGGATGCTCTCTCTCCCTCTCTCTCTGCCCCTCCCTCGCTCATGCTCTCTCTTCCTCTCTCTCGCTCAAAATAAATTAATATATACGTTTTTTAAAATGTCCGTTACCCAAAGGAAACTCCGGATTCAATGCAATCCCTATGGCATTTGTCACAAAAACAGAAAAAGTAATCCTAAAATATGTACCGAACCTCAGAAGACCCTGAATAGCTAAAGAAATCTTAAACAAGGACGGCGAGGCCGGAGGCATCACACTTCCTGATTTCAAGCCGCCACGAAGCCGCAGTAATCAAGACGGAGTAACGCCCGCACAAGAACAGACATGCAGACCGACGCGGCAGAACAGGGAGCCCAGAAGTAAAGCTGTCAAGGATTCACGACGGGGAAAGGACAGGCTCTTCAAGGAACAGCCTTGAGGAAACTGGATGTCCACATGCAAAGGAACAGTAGTGGACCCCTAGTCTCACACCACACGCACAAAATCAACTCCAAACACGGACCCGGAACCATTAAAAGTCCAAGAAGAAAACGGGAAAGGCTCATTCATCTTTGTGATGGTTTGTTTTGGTTTTTTTTTTTTTTTTGATTTGATATCAAAAGCACAGGCAACAAAGGCAAAAACAAACCGGTGGCTCTGAATCCAACTAAAAATCTTCTGCCCGCACAGGAAACCACTGACAAAACGGAAGGTGGTGGGAGACAGAATTTGCGAACCGTACGTGGATAAGGGGTTAACAACCGCGTATGTAAGGAACTCGTGCGACCCGATATCAAATCACCAAACACCCAAACAAACAGTGGGCAAAGGATGCACAGTTTTCCCCGAGAACACGGACGCCCAGCCAATCCGCAACAGGGCGCCGCAAACGCGGCCGGCCGGCAGGTCCACGACAAGGCGCACAGCACACGCAGCATCAGGCACACGCACGTCGGGACCGGTCGGGTGCCCCTCACGCTGGCGAGGGCGGGTGTGCTAAACGAGACGAGAGACGGCGAGCGTCGCTGAGGGACGCGCCGCGCGCCGCTGGGGGGACCGCAAACGGGCGCAGCCGCCAGGGGAAACCGTGCGGAGGCTCCTCAGAAACTTAAAACTACAAGTATGACCCGCACGATCCGGTGTTCCCGTTCTGGGAACGTGTCAAAAGGAAACGAAAGCTCCCTCTCAAAGAAGGCCCGGACGCCCAGGTTCTCCGCGGCCCGGCTCACGGCGGCCCAGACACGCAAAGAGCTGAGGCGAGGCGCCGCCAGTGGACGGCGGACAAACGCGCTACCCATACACGATGGAGCGTTGCTTCGCTTCAGAAAAGGATGAGACGCCGTCATCTGCGACAAGACGAAGGAACCCGGAGGACACTGCGTGAAGCGAAAAGGAAGGAAGACACGTGAAAACGCTGCAAACCCTCACGGACACGCAGACCCTGAGGACGCCCAGCTGGCAGGAAGGGAGAGCGGCAAGGCGGTCGGCCGGGGCCAGGTGGGAGAAACGGGGTGCGGGTGAGAGCGTACTCGCTTCCGGGCGTGAGGGGAATGAGACGTGGGGGCCTCACACGCAGCAAGGGGACAGGAGCACGCTGATGATTCGGCGTCACGAGCTTGGACCCGCCAAGACAGCACATCACACTCTGCTCCCGCTACAAAAATGGCCTGTGGGGGAGGCCGGGCGACGCGGGGGCGACGACGAGCCACAGCGGTGGGGTCAGCGCGGCACCACCCCGCACCCCTTGGGTGTCTGTCGTTTCGTATGGGCCGATCACACATCCGCGGAGCTGGCGGCAGCCGGCTCCGCAAGCCTAGCGCCCGCCCTTCTCAGAGCGCAGGAGGGGGCAGCGGCCCGACCCACGGGGCGGCCGGTAGTGACACGCGCAGGCCGGGGCTCCCTGAGGCGTCCTGCACGGGCCTCCCGCCTCTGTCCCAAGCACGGGAGCCAGTGCCTCCCCACGACGTCTGCCTCCCCTGGGTCTCCCACCTGCACGCTGGGGAGCATTCCCCACGGAGGGTTCCCCGGGCCCGGCTCTTCTCACTCACCCCTGCTTGTTTCCCCTTGTCTGTAATACAGTTTAACGCTGTCTCGAGATTTTCCACGGTGTTGTGGGCGCTTTTTTCCAGGATAGTCACCCTGAGGTCTTTGTGCAAGGGGAACGACCAGACGGCGTTTGTAAGTAGCGCGGATCTGTGAGCTCCCCGGGGTTCCTCCGGAGGCCAAACCACCCCTCCCGCAGCCAGGGCAGGAGGGCGCAAGCACTGCGGTAGGACCCTCGCAGAGGCAGCGCGGGGCGGGCGGCTGGTAGCATCGGGGCGGCCATCCTCCCCGTGCTGGAAGAGGGAAGCGCTTTCGGACCCACCGCCATGTGAAATCGGGATTTTTCCTCACACCTTCCTGAAGCCAACAGCACCATTATCTGTTTTAATTAAATAAATTGGAAAAACAAATCGGGCTGATATGTTGGATCAGAGCAGCACGAGCTGCATATTTATAGCTCGGTCGACGGAGGAAGTTTGTGACGCGCGCTATCAACCTCTGCAGCTGCTTTATTAAACGGAATAAATAAACTCCACGCAAAGTGGCACCAACTTCACTAGAGACGGGCCGCTGGGATTCTCCCAATCTCAGCATTCCCCGGTCCGCCTCACTGGGCCGTGTCTGCCGGACTCAGACGTGCTCCACGTTAGAACCACCCGATTAAGCTCAGCGAGGGAACTACAGCGCCTGGAAAGAAGCAGGGACCTCGTCAAACTCGCCCCGCCCCCATCCTTCCCATCAGTGAACAGGGGGGCCCACTGGCGCGGCCCGTGTGAGGGCATACCGCGTGCTGTGCCGGACAGGCCGCGTGGGGCCCAGTGCCACCCAACCGGGTGCGGGAGCCCCACGCTGTTGGGGTGGCTTCACATCAAGCAGCAGCATCCCGGGGGTCCCAGGAAGAGCCGGGGCTAGACCAGGCATCCGACAACCACAGCCCGCCTCCCGATTCCAGGCCCCCCCACCTGTTTTGCCGGTAAAGTTTCAGTGGGACACAGCAGCCCCCACCATCCACAGACGGCCCGAAGCTGCCTTCCAGCTGCCACAGCCACAGAGCCGACCGTGTGGCCACACAGCCCACGGAACTTACCACCTGGCCCTCTACGGACAAGGCTGACCCGCTGACCCGAGTGAGGAGCCACGGGGGCCCGGGGTGAGGGCTGGAGCGCAGGTGGCAGCCGTGGCAGAGAGCGGGGGGTGAGAGAGAGAAGACGTTCAGGACAGCGTGAGGACCGAACACAAAGACAACAAGGAGGGAAAGAGAGCCCGCCGGGAAACGAAAGGGAAAAGCAGCAGGTGGCGGTGGGCAGAGGCAGAGAGAGAGGTGCACACCCCACCCCCGCCAGGCGCGCCGAGCGGCGGCATGGCAACGATGTTCTCTCCCTCCGTCCCCCTGGACCTTGCCTTCCAGACCGGCAATCCGTCAGGCGGGCGGGGAGCCGCGGAGAGTTAACCCGCCGCCGTAATCGGACCCCGCGGGCCGTGGGGGTGTTCTCCCTGCACGCACCTCGCGGCTCCCCGCGGCTCCTTAAGGCGGTTGAACAAAATGGGAGCGACTCCGGGGGCTCGCCAGCGAGCGCTCGGCGCAAGGCTGCTCGTCCTGGGCCTCCGTGTGCCCCCGGCGCTTTGCCTGCATCGGCGCCGTGACGGATGGCTTGACTGGGAGGCAGTAAGGAACCTTAACAACCAGGTTCTATGAAGTTACGTAACTTTTCGCTGTGTGCCAACACACGATGCTCAACCAATAAACTTCTGTCAGGCCCCCTGGAGCAGCTTTTGAAGCTCTCCGAGATCCTGATACATAAAATGTTCCTGTTTAATAAATAAGAACGGGAAAACAGCCCCTGAACCCTGGAGGGCGGCACTCTGTGGCCTACAGGATCCGGGGTCAGCATGTGGCCTCTGTGACCCTGGGGGGTGGCGGGGGGGGGGGGGGGCGCGGAGGCAAGGCTGGGGCACCCGTGACTGTTCCCTACCTTGCGGCCGCTGGACTGGACCAGCAGGCCGTCCCGGCCCAAGCCCGACACTGGGCCCCAGGCCTCTCCCGAGGCTGCCTGCCCGCTGGGGGTCAGGAAGCAGGTAGGCAGAGCTGAGGTCGCAGCCCAGGCCTGCAGGCAGGGAGGGGTCGGGACTCCTGTCTGGAGCGCAGCCCCACGGCCGAGAGACGGGAGAAAGGGCTTCGGGGACCCTGCGTGCCCGTGACGAGCTGCCCTGCGGGGGACAGTCCGGACCCGGAGGTCTGTCCCCCAAACCGGTCAGGCTGGAGATGGAAGGAGGGTCTGGCCAGGCCCCTCAGGCCGCCAGAGAGCAGATGCTCCCTATGAAGACCGTGAACCCACCGGCACCCTCACGTGCCCGCCCTCCATCAACGGGACGCCTGGGTCTGCAGGACTCGGCTCCACGGGAGCGTGTCGGGGCCAAACGCAGGTCAGGCCAGCATCTGGGTTTCGGTGCCTCGCCTCAAGGTAAGGCTCTGTCCCTGCCTTCTGGCACGTCCATGAGGCTCCCAGACCCGGGAGTGGGCAGAAAACTAAACAGAGCAGACCCCGACTCACAGTCCACCGCCACCACCCACAGGGCCCAGCACAGCAGCACCGTGCCCTTCTCTCCCGACCCCACCAGCTCCCGAGGGACCTGTTTGCTAGCTTTCAGGGGGACTGCATCCGCAGCCTGAGCCGGGACCCTCGCCCTGCCTGACCCGAGCACGGGGAAATGCCCCCGGGTGCTCTCCCTCCTCCCCTGTTCTGCAGAGAGAGCCACCACCCACGGGGCCAGGGGACAGGACAGGACAACACCCGTCAGGAGATGGACGCCGGTCACAGAAGGTGACAGCAGGAGAGGCAGAGCTGGCCCTGGGTCCCCGGTCTGGCTCCAGCTGCCACACGGTGCCCACCCCGTTCCTGCTGGTGTCGCCGATGGCAGGCATGACGTCCACGTCATCTGGGAGCTCGCCCCAAGACTTTCCTGAACCCAAGACCCCCCCCCCCCCACCAAAGCCCCTCCTTGTGTTGCTATGGGCTTAGTTCCTAAAGCCGGGCCCCCTTCTCCCTAACCCAGACCTCCTCCTGGGTGACAAGCGGGTCAGGGGTGCCTCTCATGGGGGAACCGGGGCGGTCCTGGTGCCACGGGAGAGCCTGCGTGAGAACGGTCGCTAGTTGCAAGGCGGCCACTGAGCGAGCCCGGTCTCCGTGCCACCGACGGGCCGCACGGAAGGAGCAGGGGAACGCGGTATCTGGCGCATCTCCGCCTCTTCCCTTCCACGCGAGACCCCCGCTAAAGAGCCACCGCCCTCCTCCAAGCGCACAAAGCGCCACTGGCTGCGTGTGCGCCTCTCTGCGCACGTGCGCGGCAGGGAGCCCTGCGGTCCCGGCAAGCGGCCAGGCTGCCCCTGCTCCGGCCGCCAGAGCACCGCGTCCCACCCCACACCCTGATTAGACGGCGTGGGCCTCGCTGCGGGGGTGACACACGTCACCGCAAGTGGGCGAGACGGGGCTCCCCGACCGGCTCCCTCACACCGCGTGATGGGTCCTGGTCCCACGGCCAACTCGAGAGCAGGGGTCCCTGAGTGCCAGCAGCAGCTGGCACGGGACTGAACTCGTCGGGCACCGGGTCCCCCGGCAGAAGGAGCTCTGAGACTTGGCATGTGGTGGGCATCGCCACCCCACCCCTGCCCCAGACCCCCATCCTCACCCCTACCCCGCACCCTCCCGTGACATGTGCCAGGCAGCCACCTCGGCCTCCCGGGGAGGAGGGGGAGGGCACCCTCCTCTTCTCCTGGCACAGGTTCTGAGAGAGGCTAGAGGGAGGCCAGGGGAGTCTTGGCGATGAGAGAAGGAGACAGGCCTGGGGAGCCCCCACACCCCCCACCCCGCCCCACCGCAGGCCTGAACGGAGCAGGACCTGGTGCTTCGTCTGCTGCCACCTGCTGGGGGCCAGGAGGCACACAGCACTCCACAGGGGACCCGGGCCTCTGAGAAGGGCTGGACAGGGTCCAGGCCCGACCCCCAGGGTGCACTGACCCAACCACTGCCTGCGCTCCCCCAAAGGGGGCCGGCTGCCAATCGCGGGCACCTGAAGGCAGCGAGCTTCTCTCCACCTGCTTGTTGATGTTCCAGAACAGCCAGGGACAGGGAGCGGGGAGCCTGGCCGGGGAATGCCTGGCGGCCAGCCTCCCCGAGCCTGCTCCTCCCTGCAGGCAGCCGCTCGGGCCCTGGTGAGCCCTCGTGGAGGTTACCAGAGCCGGTGAGACAGACCGCGTGCAGGCCCGGAAAGGTGAGACGGGTTAACCGTGCCAGCCCATAGGTTCTCAAGTCACCCCCATCACCCCATCACCCCAAACGCGGCCCTGGAGGTGCCAGAACCGCGGGCCTCGTACTTAAGTGAGGAGGGTGCACACGGCACACGGACAAGAGGGAGCTCTCACGTAAAACATGCCAGGGAGGACCGAAGGGGTCAGAGAGCCTTCCGCGCAAATCTCTCCTCGGTAACGTGCCACACGGCACCTGGTGTGCCGTAACCAGATGGCTATTAACACGCTGATGCTTACGGCGACTCGCTGGGTGCGGCAGGAACAGCCATTCGAACCACCGCCGAAGGTCTGCACGTGACAGCACTGCCACGGCCCCTTGGCGGCCCCCCTCCCCCGGCCGCCGGTCGGGGCGCGGAGCCCACACACGCCGGGCCCGCCCGCACACTCACCTCCATCTCCGAGCTGTGCGCGTGCACCTTCTGGACCATGTCCTCGGCCTCACGCATCCGACGGGTCAGCTGGGGCGAGTACTCGGCCGGGGTCAGCTCGCTGTCGTAGGACCCCAGGATGGCACGCATGCCGTCTCGCTCCTGTGGGCACACACAGCAGGCGGTCAGGCCGGGGACGGTGACGGGACCCCGGAGGAACACGCACGACGTGACAGCAGACGCCACGCGGAGGCAGCAGGAGGGTGGGGGGCTCACGCGGCCTCTCAACGGGCCGAGGGGCGTTTGGATCCTCACAGAGCCCCGTGAGGCCAAGACGGGGCCTGAGCGGCTCTGAACCAGCAGCCTGAGCACAGCCCAAGGCCGGGCTGGGCCCGGGTGCTCCCCACGACCGCCCGGCCTCGAGCTGCAGGGTCTATGGAGGCCTGTGGTGGCCAGAGCCCCCTCCCCGGGCCTGCCGACTGCCCCAGCTGCGCAGAGGCCCTCTATCCCATCCCGCCAGCCCCGGGGGCCGCCAAACTCCAGACACGGTCCCAGGAACGCAGCGGCGGCGGGACCAGGCCAGGCCGTGGGTTTGAATGCCCCACCGCCCGTGACTCCTGACCTGGCCTCTGGGCCAGGCTGCACGCAGCACTCGGGAGAGAGGACAGATCCATCCAAGCAGCAGGCGACCGGGTGGGAGCAAGAAGCGGGATGCACGTTCCTTCCACCCAGACGCGAACCGCCCCTGGCTCCCCACTCATTAGCTCTGGCCTTAGCAAGCTCCCTGTCTCCCCACACAGCTCACAGGATGCCTGGGGCCCCAATCTCAGGCCACAGATGTGTCACTGGGCACCAGCCAGGCCCGGCACCCTTTCTCCATTTCTTGCACAAAGGGAGAGCCCCCTGCAAAGACGCACCAGGTTTCGGGGAAGGATGTACCGATGGCACTGCATCAGGACCAAGCGCCACAGAGAAGCCACTGCTCAGGGGTGTCCTGCCAGAAACGCTTATTAAGGCTGAGTGTGAACCAGAGTCAGGGGCCCTGGGAGGCATGGGCGGCTTCTCCTGCCCAGGACTGGAAGATTCCTTCCTCAGATGTTCGTGCGGGGAGACAACCTCCTGGAGGCCAGCCAGGGAAAGTCGCAGAGACCCGAGGTGTCCCTCGGTCCAGCAGCCGAGCGGCTCTGGAGGGTCTGCACAGAGGGCACCCGTACCCAGAAAGGAGCCTCTGTCTCCCCTGTGGGCTGCCCACCGTCCATTCTCATGCCCTAGGAACCTGGACTCTTCCTCGGCCCTAACACAGGCCTGAGCTGGGGCTGGCACCTGCTCTCCCGCCCCACATTCTGCGGGCTGCTGTCACCTGGGAAGCCCGCAGGGAGAAAATCCCATCACCCCGCAGACACCCAGGTGCACCGGCGCACGCGTCTCAGAGCTTCACGTGGGCCAGTGTCCCGGGGGTCAGCTCCGCAGACCGGGCTGGGGCCTGAGGGTCTCTATCGCACACAGGTGCCCAGAGATGCCGCTGCTGCGGGACACGGAGCTCCGGGGCTCTGCCTGGGGCAGCACAGCCCAGGGAGGAAGGGTGGGGTGTGCACGGGCCGGGTCTGGCCCGACTCTGCTCCAGCCGGGGCCCCGAGGCCGGAGCAGTCATCCCCAGCATCAGTTCCCAGATCAGTGGGTTAATCCCCGCTCACACACAGCGGACCCGAGGGCTGACGCCATCACGGATGCAGCGTCCACGCGCCGCCCCGTGAACGAGGCCCGGTGGCCTCACCCGTGTCGCCAAACACACCTCCACGGGTTCACGGCGCACCCGCTCCGGCCCTGGCACCGCCCGGCTCTGCGCCGGCCCGGCTCTCGGCCGCTGTCCCATCAGGGCAGGGCGACCAGGCGCACCACAGGGACAGTCCGCACAGGCACCTTCACGGCCCCGAAACGGCCCCCCCACTCAACGTCCTCCGGGTTGGAGAGGCCCCTTCTTCTCGGGTGGGACCGGGGGAAGGCACAGGGCTCACGAGCCTCAGACTCGGTCTTCGCCCTGCCGCGGACTGCACAATTAGCTGATGACAAGAAATTCACCGAGAAATTAAAGTTACAAATCCAACTGGAACTGGTCGCACGTCCGTGGGAAATTTGTTTCCACAGGAAGGTTTATCGAGTGTCACAATTTTATTGAAATCCTTTATCTTCGTATTGACTTTTATGGCTCGAGCTGGTTACCGGAGTCGTCCCTAGCAGAGTGCGGGCGCCCCGGGGGGCCCGGGCGGGGGGACTCGCCTTCCTGAGCAAGCTGTGATCGTCTCCCTGATCGACCAATAAATCCCCGCAACCCGCCTTCCAGCACGGCACTCTTCATCGGGTCTGCGGGCGCCTCGGCCGGCGAGGAGGAAAACGTTTGGGAGCAAGTTCGTCGTTCGTTCCCGGTAAAGACATCGCTTTGTCATTACGAGGAAAAGCGAAAGACCAAGTGTGCTGGTTTTATTTGATAATGACTTTTTAATGACCAATTCCGCTTGTGGTAAAGTTTGCTTTGTTTCCACTTGAGCAAACGCCGATGATTAATCTCTGAACAAACAGGCATCCGGTCCACGAGGAGGCCTCAGAGACTCGCCCGAAGAAGTAGAAGGGGACACTTGCCGCCGGGCGCAGAGCAGTCCCGTTGACTTCGAGCATGCCTGCTGGTCACAGAGTCATTGGCAGCTCCACGCGTGGATGAGGGCAGGGTCGGTCGCCCACGCGCAGATGAACCCCAGGCCCCGCCCCGCCCTCGCCGCCCCAGCCGTCTGGGAAGGAGCGCGCTGGCCCGGCAGCCTCGTGTGTGGGTAACAGTCACCGGCCCTCCTGCCCCCGGGCCTCCAGGACACGGAGCCTCCCTCCCCGCCAAGGGCTGACGGGCCAGTGCCCGACTCCAGGACAGACGCAGGACTGACGGCTCAAGACCCTGCCCAGCCGTCCTGTCTTCCGGCCCACCTCCCCAACCGGCGCTGAGCCCCGCAGGCAGGTTGGTACCAGGGACAGGAGGAATCTTCTGGAAGCTCTGGAATGCTCCCAGTAAGGGGCCGGAACCTGAGGAGGGCAGAGACCAGGGGCTCTGGACAAACTAAATGCTTCCTTCCTCAGCAGAAATGAGGGGACAGGGCTGGTAGGCGGTGCTGTGCGACGGTGCACAGCCAGCCCCAACGCTGGCAATGAGTGGCCATCGAGGCAGGCCTCAGCCTTCTGGACAGGAAGCTGAGGCACAGGGGCTGCGCACGCACCAGGGGTCTGGGGTCTCCCGCAGGAAGGATGCCGACCCCAGGGGCCGCTGACATGCTCTGGAAAGCCAAGAGCGTTTGAAAAACATGCCCTACTTTGTCGGGCTTGTATCTACTGATGCGGAAGCCAGAGCCCCTCTGCGGGCAGCTCAGAACAGCGAAACCAACGCTGGCGGGCCCCGGACGCGGGCCTTCCCCCCGACCCCGGCGGTATGCATCTCAGCCGCGGCCGCTCCCCACCGCCCAAAGTACCCTCCACCAGGAGCGGTAACTTCTTCTCCATGGGGCTGGGCAGACAGGTCTGCCTGGGAAGACGACGTCCACTGTCCTCCCTGCCCTTGGGGCCCACGCTGGCCGGGCCGTGCTAGCCAATCCTGCCTCTGTCCCAAGGACAGCTCTGTTCACGGGACAGGCCTGCCAGCAGCAGGCCCCACTGCCGCCTCTCACCCCTGGCTGGTCCCGGGGACCCAGACCCCCGCCTCTGCAGTCCCACGGGCCATGGTCACCAACGCGATGCCCAGGGACACTAGCGCTCCAGCCCCCAACGCTGGGCCGGGATGCAGGCTTTTGTAATTTCCCCGAGAGGGTGCAGGAAGGAGGGAGGACACGGGGAAAGGTGCAAAGTCCGAAAAACCAGTGAGGGACATCCAGCAGGCACAGCCCCTGGGGCCTCTCTTCTGGGGTCAGGGGTCTCTCTTCCGGCCGTCTCCTCCCCTCCAGCCCAAAGCCTTCCTGTTCTGAGGCCAGGGAGGCGCGTCTGACCCTAAGCCCCCACATCACAGACCGAGCCCCCGACATGAAACCCCGACCGGTGCAAACCCTGGGTGACAGATCCCCTGGGGTGCCCCTCTTGGAGCTCCTCCCGCGTATGCCCAGACAGCAAACCCCAGCAATCCCCAGGCAGCGGCAGCCGCAGGCACCGCAGAGTCTGGTTCAGGGCTCAGAGCCCGTCTCCTCAGGCAATGCCAGGCCACGACGGGGACGGAGGCCAGAGGGGAGGTGCTGCTCCTGCGCACGATCGCCCTGACTGGTGTCGGATGAGCTGTGTCCTCCTGGGTTCCCAAAGACCAGAGCCGCCCTACTCCACGGGCTCCCAGGCACAGACACCCCGGCACGTGGTCCTAACAAACACTGCCCCTCGCACGTGCCCCCCTCACGTAAACTGACCCCTGAGTCTCCTGGGCTCCTCCTGAGTCCAGGGGGCACGGCCGGCCCTGGAGCCCGGAGCAGGAGTCTCCCGGGGAGGGACTGGAACCAGTCCCTTCCTGCAGGTGCCCGAACCGGGTGGGAGACGAGAGCAGAGAACCAGGACCAAAAAAGTCGGTATGCACAGGGGGCAAACCTTACAAAGAAACAGATGGTGGTACCTACCCACACAGGCACACACAGCGCTGACTGCCGGCGGATTAACTGTGCACAGCACCGCAAGACCACAGTGCGAGCAGGCTCGTGGCAGGAGCACACGCAGAGATCCAGGCTGGGAAAGCAGGACCACGCTCTGCCCATCAAACAAGTTGCAAAGAGAAAGTTCTAAGGACCGTAAGGTAACAGTAAAAAATACAAATAAATCACACAAGAAAAATGAAAATAGACCAGCAAGCACTGGAATTAGGAGAATTAAACCCACAGTACTCAGGTAATAAAATAATCAGAAGCAGAAATAGAAAATATGCACGGTACATTCAAAATAATAAAGAAAGGGACTTAAATTATTAGCGAGAAACAGTACATCAAAGAAACAAGCAAATTTAAAAACAAAACCAAAATGCAAATTAAATAAAGCTCAACAAGGTAAAATAACAATTCAAAAACGTGAACAAGTAGAACAGCAATTCAGATGTGGCTGAAATCTGAGGAACAAAGCAGAAAGCAGACAAAGGACAAACCGGAAAGAGGAGGCAGCGGCTGGGTGACGGGAGCACTGGGAGGCTGAGGGTTTCTATCAGAATCAGGGAGAAACAGCACCTCGGACGGAGGGCAACAGTCAAGGTCACGACGGCTGAGAAACTTCCAGAATGGATTAGAAGCGCCCACCCTCAGCTGCAGAAGATCGCAGACCTTGCAGAGTGCGCGAGGGGCGGGGGCGGATGGGGTGCGCCCTGGGAGGGCAGACACCCACATGCGTGGATGTGGCCCCCGCAGCAAGCTGGCCACGGGAAGGCCGCCAGACGTGCCCGTCCGCGGCGACACACAGTCTGGGGCGGTAGGGAGCTGCTCACCAGCAACGACTTCACTGGAGGAGAGCACACAAGACGTATTGCCGAAGGCAAGTGGTCACGGAAGCCAGACCGAGAAAGAAGAAAGGAACACGAGCGACGCACTAGCGGCACGTGCTACCACAGCCATAACTGTGAGATCGCAGGGCGCCTGACTCATGGGTGGGGGAGGAAAAGGCAGAATGAACCTGCTCGTCACCCACTAACAAGAAATGAGCGGCGACCAACACTAGATACTTAAATACCTACGAGACGCTAAGGCTGCAGAGGAGGTGCGGGGCACGACACTTTTCTTAAGGAGATACGAGAGTAAACCATTCGCGTGTGCACACACCCACACCCACGCGGCCTGTGCAAGCCGAACCAGACCCCTGGCTGCCTCCAGGCAGGTGTTCGGGGGGGGGGGGGGGGGGGGTTGGGCAGACGGGGCAGGGACAGGTGAACTTCTTACTGCCTACTCGTTCAGGATTTCATGACTTCTCAACTTCTCTACTGAAAAAATACCAATTAAAAATAGAAATTCAGGGGGAAAAGAATAGAACATATAATAAAAGCATTTAAGGGAGGCCTGGAGCCTTAAATTGCTCCCAAAGGGATAAAGATAGTTTACCCAGTCTATTAAATATGCCCAGGAACCTCTAAAAGAGAAGAAACCGAGAAAAATATAAAAGGGAGGGAAAAAGATGCAAGAAAAAAGAACACAGCAGGAAACTTATAAATTCAGTGTCTATATTAGAAAAGCTGAAAGCTGAAAATTAATGAGCCAGCAACCAAGTCAAAAATAAGAAAAAGAATAAAACAACACAGGCAAAGATGGGGCAAAAATGGGTACGACAAAACGAAGACAGACACGTGTCAACAGAAACTTCCCCAACTGAGACGCAGAGAAAGAAATGATGAGGAAAGCTGCGCCGCAGAACGAGGGCCAGTTACGACAGGGGTGGGCTCTGCACCATGACACCGGGAGCAAAGGAAACACCCCTCTGAATGGGAGACTTTCCAGAACACCACCCAACCCCAGGTCCAGGGAGCTCAGAGGACCACAAGCAAGATAAACACCAAAAAACCTACACCCGGCAAATCATACTCAAACCCTGAAACCGAAGACAGAGAAATCCCACCAGAGGCAGGCAGCACGTGAGAGACCGGGACCGGGGCCGGGGCCGGGGCCGGGGCCGGGGCCGGGGCCGGGGCCGGGGCGGGGAGGGACGTCTACTTGAGCAGAGAAAAACCTGCCTTGCCCAGAACTCTGCATCCAGTGAAATCACCCTTCAGAAGCAGAGGGGAAATAAAGGCATCCTCAGACAAAAACAGCACGCGGGATGCGTCGGGGTACACCTGCCCCACAAGAAGTATTAAAAGGTGCGTAGCAGTCCGAAGTCGGATCGGTGTAAAGAAAGGCAGAGCTTCGGAGAAGGAGCAGGTGAGGGGCAAGCAGTCTCTCACCTTCCGGGTCTTACCTGCTCTAAGAGACTATGCTCACAGGAGCAGGGTTAGCAAGGCCTCAGGAGACCAGCGCTGTCATAAGGGATGGGGGGAGGGGACTTGGGACACCTGGTGCAAGGCACCGCGCTACCTGTGCGGGGGGACAGTACCGTCTAAGGATGGACTCAGACTTCCGCCAAGCTGCCAGTTCTGGGGTGAGCATGACAACACAGGACTTAAGACCCGTAACTCATGAGTTACCAGAGAAAACGAGAGAAAAACAGAGTCCCATGAAATGCTCGGCTAAAACCAAACAAGGCACCTCGACACAGAAGAGTCCAAAAGGACCAAAGAACAAGTGTCCACGTGGAAAATGCGAACCACATCACAGCGGCCAAAGTGCCTCGGTATCACTGCGAGCGATCTAAACACGCCAACCGGAAGATACCGTCAACGTGGATTAGAACGGGTCCAATTTTATGTCTATAAAAAACCTACTGCACATATAAAAACACAGACAGAAAAGTTAAAGGGTGGAGAAAGATATGTCATGCTAACCTCAGTCAAAAGACAGCAAAGCTGAAGGGGAAGCTTTACCAATCTTGGGCCAAGCAGACCTCAGGACACAGAAACGCCTATGGAGATAAGAGGGGGACTACATAATGATAAAGGGGTCAACATTCCCCCAAAGATTTACCAATCCTAAACACGTATGCACCTTTCAATAGAGGGTCAAAATACGTGAGGCAAAACTGATAAAACTTCAAGGAGAAACAGACATGTCTCCTGGTGTAGCTGGAGACTTCCGTGCCCTCCATCAGTAATTGACAGATCCAGGAGGCAGAAAATCAGTAAGGATGTAGTTGAACCAAATAGCACCATCAATCAACTGGATCTAATTGACATTGATAAAATACTTCATACGCCAACGGTAGGACACACATTCCTCTCCAGCTCGCGTGGAACATTCACCAAGACAGACCACACTCTGGGCCGTAAAACACAACTAAACACACTGAAAAGGGCAGAAATCACACCAAGTAAGCTTTCAGAGCACTCTAGAATTAAACTGGAAATCAGTAATAGAAAGATGGCTGGAAAATCCCAAAATATTTAGAGATTAAGCAACGCTTATCTAAATAACACACGGGTCACAGAAATCCTAAGAGAAATAGGACAGTATTTTTAACAAGATGAAATGAAAACCAACTTATCACAACGTGTAGCAAAAGCAGGGCTTCGAGGGAATGGATAGCACTGAATGCTATTTTAGGAAAGAAATCTAAAATCAATCATCAAAGCTTCTGTCTTAGAAAACGAAAGAAAGAAGAGTAATGTAAGCCTAAACCGAGCAAAAGAAAAGAAATGATGAAAATTAGAACAGAAATCAGTGAAATTGAAAACAGGAAAACAATTGAGAAAAATCAACAAAACCAAAAGTTGGTTCTTTGAGAAGATCAACGACGTTGAAAAGCCTCTAACGTGCTGACCGCGTCACAACCAGAGAAGACGAGACAAAACAGAAAAGACACAAATTGCTAACATTGGATGTGAGAGAAAGGTCATCACTATCAATCCCAGTAACGTGAAAAAGAGTAAGATTATTAGGAACAAATCCGTGCCCCAAAACTTCGTAACTTATGTGTAATGGACCAAATCCTTAAAAGGCACAAATGATCGCAATTTGCAAGAAGAGAAACAGAAAATCTGAGTTGGCTTCTGTCTATTGAATGAAGTTGAATTGATAATAACCTTCCTAAAAAGAAGGCACCAGACTCCAGTGGTTTCCCTGGTGAATTCCACCAACTATTTAATCAAGGAATGATACCAACTCCTTAAAATCTCTTGCAGAAGACAGAAACAATCATACATACATGTTCGCAAGTGATATTTACGTGTCAGCATAAATAACATGTATTTGCCAAAGCTCACAGACCCGCACAAGAGTCAACCTTACCATAAACCATGGCCGTTAATTAGAGATAACGTACCCATACTGGTGTATTCATCGTGTCAGACATGCCCCGGGAAAATTCAGGATGTTAGTGTTAGGCGAAACTGTGGGGTGGGGGAAATAATACAAAAGCCATCTCTGTACCGTGTTCTCCACTTTTTTGTAGACCCAAAACTGTTCCAAAGGAAAAAAAAAGTACAAAGAGCTGGAGAGGAGAAAGCGGACAAGGGACTGGCCCCAGGAAGGGGGTGACTTACTCATGAGCTCACCCGGTGCAAGTCAAAAGGCAGCACAAGTACAGGCTCAAAGGGCGTGGGTGGCCAACCGAGAATTCCATACCCGGCAAAAGAATTTTTTTTTTTTTAAGTTTATCTACTTATTTTGAGAAAGACGGGCAGAGTCCCAAGAAGGCTCCACACTGTCAGCACAGAGCCCGACGTGGGGCTTGATCCCACAAACCACGAGATCGTGACCTGAGCCAAAATCAAGAGTCAGACCCTCAATCGACTGAGTCACTCAGGTGTTCCCCAGCAAAGTATTCTTTAGAAGTGAACGTGTAATGAATACAGTGTCACGCTAGGAAAAACTGAGGTAATCCCTCAGCATCAGATCCATACCGAAGGAAATACTTACTGAAGGGTGTGCCGCAAGCAGAAGGTAAGTGATCCAGATGGATGCCTAGAGAGGCTGGCGGGTAACCAACAAACACGCGTAAATGTGAATGAACACACAAAGACCCCAGTAACAAACTGGACGATCACATGCAAAAGAATGAAATCGGACCACTTTCTTACACCACACACAAAAATAACCTCAAAATAGATTAAGGATCTTAAATGTGAGACTTGAACCCATGAACTCCTAGAGGAGAACACAGGTAGCAACCTCCTTGGCATCGGCTGTAGTAACTTTTTTCTAGACGTGTCTCCTGAGACAAGGGAAGGAAAGGCAAAATTACCTATTTGGACTACATCATAATAAAAAGCTTCTGCCCAGAGGAAGGAGACAGTCAACAAAACTAAAAGATAACCTACAGAATGGGAGAAGATATTTGCAAATGATGTATCTGATAACGGGTTAATATCCAAAATATATAACGAACTTACGCAACTCGGCACTCAAGAAACAAATAATCCAATTAAAAATGGGCAGAAAACACGGACAGACATTTCTCCAAAGGAGACATCCAGATGGCCAACAAACACATGAAAAGATGCTCAACGTCACTCATCATCAGGGAAATGCAAATCAAAACTACAACGAGATACGCTCTCACACCTGTCACGGTGGCTAAAATCAACAACACAGGAGACAGCAAGTATTGGTGAGGATGCAGAGAAAGGGAAATCCCCTTCCTTTGCCGGTGGGAATGCAAACTGGTGCGGCCACTGTGGAAACAGAATGGAGGTTCCTCAAAAAATTGAAACTAGTATGACCACAGACAGGAATTTCACAACTGGGTATTTACCCAATGAATACGAAAACACTAATTACAAAGGATACATGCACCCCTACGTTTACTGCATTGTCTACAACAGCCCAGATACGGAAGCAGCCCAAGCATCCACTGATAGGTGAACAGAGAAAGAAGACTTGATCTCGGCTCAGGTCAAGGTCTCGCGGCTCGGGAGACGGTGCCCTGCGTCAGGCGCAAAGCCTGCTTAAGACTCTCTGTCCCCACCCCACGTGCCTCCACACGCTCTCTCAAAACAAATAAGCAAAACATTAAAAAAAAGTAACAACAATAGCTTCTCAGCTGTGTGTGTGTGTGTGTGTGTGTGTGTGTGTGTGTAAAGAACATAACAATAGTCTATATGTAAAGCAAAAAGGTCAACAGATGTCATGTTTTAAGGTTCCTTGAATTGTCCAGGAGAGAGAGAAGTATTCAGTTTTATTAGACTTTGATAAAGAATCTATGTTATAATTACCAAAATAGCCCCTAAAAATTACACTAAAGCATATGCTACTACAAGATAACCAGGGGGAAATGGTTTAGTCTGCGACAGGTATTAATTAAAAAAAAAAAAAAAAAAAAAGACCAGCAGAAGGCAAATAAAAAGACGGTTAATTTCAAAACAAACTTATCGTTAATTACAACTAAAATATTTCAACTAAAAAAAATAAAGATTTTCAGACTGAATAAAATACAAAGCCTAACCTGTGCAGGAGCGATATCATAATAAAATAAGGAACAAAGACTCCAAGTAAAACCTGAGAACGTGAAAGGCACAAATGCTATACAAACGCAAGTGGAGGGATCTGTCTTGATATCACACAAAGGAGATTCAGGGATCAAAAGTATCTAAGAAGACTATTTCATAACAACAAAAGGCTAAATGGACCAGGAAGATAGTTGTTTGCAGCCTATATGGGCCTAATAAGGCAGTGCCAGAAGACATGCCGTAACTGACCAGATTAAAAGGAGAAACAGACAAACTGAGAGTCAAGCTGGGATAGTCCAACACAACTCCCTCAGGATCAGAGAGAAAAAGAGGGAAACCTCACTGGGAACACGGAAAATTTGAACGGCACGATTAGCAACCGATCCACGGCGTTGATAAGGCACCGCATGCAGCCAGTGCGGAACACGTGTCACTCTGAAGTGTGCACGGGCCGGTCACAAACGCTGACTTCTACGCGGTCCCTCCAGCAAGTCTCAGCAAATTTCAAAGGACTGGTATGAGGTATGGGCTCAGAAAACAATGATATTGGGCTATAAATAAATAACGAGGTGTTCACAAAATGTTGGAAATTGAGAAATTTATTTCTAAATAACCTCGTGGTCAAAATAAAAATCACAATCGAGGGGCACCTGGGTGGCTCAGTCGGTTAAGCATCCGACTTCGGCTCAGGTCACAATCTCATGGTTTGCGGGTTTGAGCCCCACATCAGGCTCTGTGCTGAGAGCTCGGAGCCTAGAGCCTGCTTCTGATTCTGTGTCTCCTCTCTCTGCTCCTTCCCCACTCATGCTCGCTCTCTCTCTCTCTCTCTCTCTCTCAAAAATAAATAAACATTAAAATTTTTTTTTTAAATCACAATTGAAACTGAATATTTTGAAATGAATGATGAGAAAAATACAATGATATCAGAACTACAGCAGGCATCTATGTTTATAGCCCAGAACACAGAGAAGAAAGTTAAAAACCGATCATCTACATAGCTCAAAAGTTAGAACAAATTAAAAAGGAAAAGGAAAAAATATGAAAATAGAAATTAATGAAACAGAATACACATGGTACAGAATCAAGAATGCTACAAGTTGGTTCATTCCAGTGACTACTAAAACGGATAAACGTGATGAGACAGCTTGAGAGCGAGCAAATACGTAACCAAACAACCAGACTGAACAAGAGGACGCAGCTGTAGGTCATGGAGACGACTGGTCACCCAGAAACAAAATTCAAATGACTTCAAAGCTGTTGAAAGAAATCAAAGCCCCAATTTAAAATCTTTCCAACCCAGAAACCCCACAGGCCCAGATGCCTTCACTGCTGAAATTTACCCAACACTTGAGGAAATACCCCCGATCTCATACATACCGTTACAGAGAAGAGAAAGAGAACTCCCTGACTCGTTCTATAAATTCAGAAAAACCATGACAGCAAAACTTGATGAGGACATTATAAGAAATGAAAATTAAGAGGCACCTTCCTGGGTGGCTCAGGCAGGTCTTGATTTCGGCTCAGGTCACGATCTCATTTATGGTTCACGAGTTCAAGCCCCATGTCGGGCTCTGCACTGGCACCGCAAAGCCAGCTTGGGATTCTCTCTTTCCCCACCTCTCTCTGTCCCTCCCCTGCGTATTCACTCTCTGTCTCCGTCTCTCTCTCAAAAATAAACTCAAAAAAATAAACTTAAAAAGAAATGGAAATTAATCATCGAAATCTCTCATAAACACAGAGGCAAAATCTCCAACCTACTCATTAGCAAACCAAACTAAACATTACTTAGGAAGGAAAAGCCATAGTCAGGTTTGCTTATCCCTGAAAAGCACGTTTGGTTTAACATTTGAAAATCAATTAATTTAATTTTCCACATTAATGGAGTAAAGAAAAATCGTATGATCAGCTCAGTATATCCAGAAAAAGCCTTTGATTAAAATTCAACATCTATTCATGATGAAAACAATAAACAAAAACCCTCTTAGCAAATGAGGACTTGGAAGGGAGCTTCACCATGGCCTGCAACAGCGAAGTGTGACAATTTTCCTTCACCAGCTACCAAAACGCTTCTGTCCAGAACAGTGTTGGAGGTGATGAGCAGCAGAATAAGGCCAGAAGAGCCACAAAGGTGACTGGAAAGAATTAAAAACTATTATGAGCAGGTGACACAGAAAATCCAATGGAATCCACAGAGAACTTATTAAAATAAGTTTAGAATGTTGCTGGATCAAAGTCAATAATCAAACTTTAATTCCATCTCTATGTGCCAGCAACAAATAGTTGTAAAATTACACTTTAGAAAAGATGCCATCTACACTGTCAAACAAACAAACAAAAAAACACAACAATACAAACCTATGAGACGTCCACCTAGAAAACCTTATAAAACAGAGAAAAAACAAAGATGCCCTAAAAACACAGAAGCACGCGCCACGTTCACGGATCGGATGCACTCTTACCAAGATGGCACTTAATCAGTGCAGTCCCAACAGACAGCTCGGCGGGTTTACCGTAGAAATGGACAGACTGGAGTCCAAACTCAACATGCAAACGTAAAGGGTCACCTCCAGGCGAGGCGGCTGGGGAGGGGGTGCTGGCTCTATCAGGTAGCAGGGCTGAGGAGAGTCCCAGTGACTAAGGCAGTGTGGTCTGGGTAAAAAGAGAGAGAAACAGACCAGTGCAGATGTGCACTCTGATTTCACCACATAAGCAGCCCAGCAGGCAGTGAGAAAGGAAGGGTCTCGATAAACGCCATTGTGGGGGGGGGGGGGCAGAGCCCGCCGTGGCACATTAAGCTTCACGTGGGGAGGTTAAGTGTGGAAAGGCCAAACGATAGAGAGGATAACACTGAAGCATACGTCGGTAACTGTGGGGCAGACGACGGTTTCCTAAAGAGGGCACAGGAGATGATAACCATCAAGGAAGGTTCACGTGGATAAATTAGATGGCATTAAAGTTAAGACCTTCTTTTAAGTTGCAGAGAGTGAAAACCTGACTCAGAGAGAAGGCATCTGTAACGCAAACAGCTGAGAAAAGGCTGGTGTGCAGAATCCGTGCAGAATTCGTACGGGTCATAAAGAAAACGGCAGAAGGGAGAAAACGAGACCACGGATGTGCCAGGGGCCTCACCAGAGCGAGCCCCACACGCCCGGTAATCACGCAAAGGGGTGTCGTCCCCATCCACACCCTGGGAAATGCAAACTCGAGACACGAGGAGGTCCCACCACCCACCCTGGAACAGCCTCCAGCGCGAGCGGCTCTGGAGCCCCAGGGTGCTGTGCGCACTGACGCCAGCAGCTGGGCGGCTGGGACCCCACGGACGTGCCCGTGGTGGGGCGGCTGTGCTCCCGGGTGCCCGGACACAAACGCAGATCTCCGTGCAACAAAAGACGAGAATGTTCACCCCGACATTCACACGCACCAAGAAACGAAGAAACTCAACGTTACGTGTGAATGCATAAAAAAGCACACTATGCTCTACTCCACTCGTAAAACACAGAAGAAGTAACTGCCCACAGAAACGTGGTTTTGAGCAAAAGAAAGCAAATACAAAAGACGACACGTCGTACAATTCCATTTACACACAACTTACAAACAGGGAAGGCAGGGCTGTGGTGCTAGAAACAGGACGGCGTGGCTCGGAGGGAGCACGGCGGGAGAGGAGAGCTTTCTGGAGCTGGTGACACACGGCTCTCCGTCTGGGAGGTGGAGCGCCACGGACCAGCGAGGACACAGCCGCCTCCACGGAAAAGCTGGCCCACAGTGCCCCGCGCCACTGTCACCGTCTGACCAGAGGGGAGCGGGAAGGCCCCGGGCCCGGCCCCCAGCAGCTTGCTGGGGGCCTCGGGTCCTCCCGGGTCCAGGGCCGCCGCAGTGCCGTCCCGGGGCGCAGCGTCAGCCCCTGACAACACGCCTTCCCCGCCTCTGGGCCCAACTGCCTTCCCGGCCGCCTTCACTCCTCACGGCTCCCATACAGGGTCCCCCGGCCGCCCAGGATGGCAGGGCCGCGCTGACGGAGCGCTCCAGAGCGGGCCCGACACGGGGACGGCCACCGGGCCTGGAGGTGCCCGGGGGGTCATCGTGCTCCTCCCGACGGCCCTGGGCTGGCGCCTGCTGCACAGGACCCTCACCGGCATTTCAACCTGCTGATGAAAAGCTCTGCGGCGCCCCTGTGGGAAGGAGCAGGGATCAAGGGAGACTCCCCAAAGCGATTTCACCCGGATCTCACACTTCTCTATCCCAAATCCCCTCCCGGGGTCCAGGCCGGCTCCCCACGGCCAGAGGAGCCCCCTCCCCCTCCCAGCCTGCTCCCCCCGCACCGCACCGCGAGGCCTGGATCAGAGGGGCCCCCGCACCGCGAGGCCGAATTAGACGGGCCTGCCTTTCTTCCCTGGAAGGGCAGGGCACAGGCAGCCGAGCTCCAGCGTGCTCCCTGCGTGCGAGGCGCCCAGCAAGGCCATCTCCACGCCATGGCTCACTGTGCCTGCTCTTCACCGCGGAGAACCCAGCGCCCGGAACCCAACAGGCGTTCAGTGAGTATCTGCTCAACCGAAGCACGAATGAACCAGCCGATCAACCCACTTTCAGAGCAAACGGGAGGCAGGCGCTCACTCTCTCAGAGGAGGAAACAGGCTTCTCGAGTTCAGTGACTTGCAGACTGAGCCGAGGTCTGAACCCGGCTCGGCGAGAAGCAGGAGCCCGACGCTCGGTTGTCGTACCAAAGGCGACACGGACACCGGGATGGAGACGTGCTTTATAAACCCGGGTCCGGGACGGCTCCTGGCCCGCGTCCCTGGGATCGCAGAGTGCAAAACGTCACCGGCAACGGTGACCCCAAGGCCTTCACCACTCACCAAAGCACGCAAAGCCGGAGTTTCCGGGACGCAGGACGTGACCCAAATAGCTCTAATTTAAGAAGGCTCTTCTCAAGCTGGAAGGTCAGGCACCAGACAGGCTTTGTCCTCATGGAGCTGACCGTTGCTCTGCTGACCAGGCAGAAACCCAGACAAGATGGGCTCCGAGCACGATGACTGACCAAATGGGAGGCATCCCCAGTGAGGTCAAGGGAGGCTGCTGCTTCGTGTCCCACACAGAAAGTTCTGTCCGGTGTCGCACGCGCCAATCTGGGGTCAGGCCAGCCCCGGAGGGAGCCCCGCTCTCCCAGACTCAGCCCCGGAGGGGACAGGAGGTGAATGCCACAAGAACCCAGAAGGGATGAAGACAGCGTGGGGGAGGTTGGGGGGGGGGGCAGGGGCACCCCTGGAGGGACCCCACGGCGGCACACGGGGCGCGAGAGCAGCACAGAAGGACACCGACTGTCCAAGTCCCACCTTCCACCCGCACCGGCACTTGCGTGCACGGGCACACCCCCACACCTGGGTCCTCGGGGGGTCACAGAGCCACTGCTCTCACACGCGTCGGGGTCTCAGCACACGCCTGCGGACACCTCCGCGGGGTCCAGGACAGCGGACGGTTCACACCCCAGCTCGGCCACTTTCACTCACCCAACAGACGTCACCGACTGCCAACCACGGGGCCAGGGGACGGCAACGGACGAGAAGGCGCGCTTTCCGCACTTCACGCCGCCATGTTAGCGCCAGACGCCTGGACCCCAGGCCCCGATCAGCAGCAGTGGAGGCACAAGCAAGAGGCAGAGCCGGTCTGGGCCTCAGCTGGGTCAACCGCGAAAAGACCAGAAATTTCCTACCACGGGCTTATTTTTAGGACCAAATAAGATCGTTTATTTAAAACTCATACCATCAACTTTTAAATTTCAGCTTATTATCACTGTCCCCGCCCCCCCCCCCCCCATTCTCGGAATGTCCTGCCCACTAAAAACCAGAACACACAGCTGGTTATACCCACTCAACCTCCCCACTCAGAACAAACACAGCCCCTCAAGGACGCCCTTCCCAAGCTACCCACTGGACAGGGGCCTGCCAGGGGGCAGGGGGGTGTCCCAGAACTGGGACCTGCTGGGGAAGGCGGGTGTTGTCCCAGAACTGGGACCTGCTGGGGGACCCACTCGGAGCATGGGGGGTTGTCCCAGGAGGGGAGGCCTGCTGGTCGGGGTGGGGGGGACGTGTCCCAGGAGGGGAGGCCTGCTGGTGGGAGGGGGGCTGTCCCAGGAGAGGAGGTCTGCTGGGGGGGGCAGGGGGGTGTCCTAGGACGGGAGGCCTGCTGGGGGACCCTCTCAGGGCATGGGGGGGTTGTCCCAGGACAGGGGCCTGCTGGTGGAGGGGGGGGTGTCCCAAGAGGGGAGGCCTGCTGGTGGGGAGGGGGGTTGTCCCAGGAGGGGAGGCCTGCTGTTTTTGGGGGGGGGGGTGTGTCCCAGGATGGGAGGCCTGCTGGGGGACCCTCTCAGGGCATGGGGGCGTTGTCCCAGGATAGGGGCCTGCTCGGGAGTCTCTGGCCACACTCTGTGGTCCACCCTCCAGCCATCATCACACCTTCCTATTTAGGTCATGATTCTGCCTCCCTGACCACACCGCAAAGCTCCCACAGAGCAGGTGAGACGTTCTTTCCCTTTCACTGCTGAATTCTCAACACCCAAGACAACACTTGGCAAGGAAAGATGTTAAAAATATATTTGCTGAGCCAATCACAGTACTCGGCAAAAGGGCTCTGTGCCCGGCCCTCCCAGTGCACGATCCTTGGGGTCTAGGGACCACGGGCCCCTCGGGCCGGGCCACCTGCCTGAATGCCCCTTCGGCAGCCCTGAGTGTGTGGCCCATAGACTTGTGAGGGCTGGGAAGGCATCCCTTCTGCCCTGGCTCCTCCAGGCCCTTCCCAGGCTCCAGGGGAAGGGGTCAGCCGCGGCCGTGGCCCCGTGGCCCGTGCCGGCACTCGGGACCGAGGGAGCAGTCAGGCCCCACGGGGGCCCGCAGCCAAGGGCACTCGGGCCCCTGACTCTAACGCACACGTGACAGCTTCCTGACCTGGGCCTGGAGAGGACCCGAATGCGTGGCTCTGTGTGCACACTGAGCTGCCCCCACTCGAGGTACCCACGAACCCGACGCCCACTCCCGGCTTCAGCCCCGTCCCTCCACTGGCTGAGGAGGCTCAAAGCAGCACTGGTCCTGGAGGGGACAGCTCTGCCAAGGCCTCTGCGTGTGAATGCCCTCCGAGCCCGGGGAAGGGGGAGGGGAGGGGGACCCAGCTGCCATCTCGTCCCCTCCAGACCCACCTGACACTGAACAGGACGGCAGGGCTGGAGGACTCGGGGACAAAAGCTGCTCTCACCCCAACTCAACTGAGGCTTGAGGGACAAATCTGCCACAGAATGGAGAAGGCCTGCAAGGAGAAAACCGACAGACTCACACTTCCCTTTGTGGGGAAAACAGGGGCACCCCGTGGGACGGCGGACACAAGCGCCGGGGATCCCCAAGCGGGGGTCAGAGGGAGAAGAGAAAAACAGAGGCCGCCCGCCCTGTGCTCACAGCAGCAGCCTCCCGGCCCCAGGACCGCTGGGCGGCCCCGCAGACCGGGCCGGAGCACCCTCCAGGCCCCAGGCCCGGGGGCCCCAAAGGGACCCGACCGATGGCTCCCCGTGGCCTGCGGCCCCTCGGCACTGGCTCCTCCAGAGACAAAAGGCTACGCGGTTCAAACAGCGACAAACGTCCGACGTGGCACAGACACTTAACATGTCCACGGAGTCTCTTGGTGGCACGGAGGAGCAGCCGCAGGATAACGACTGCGCAAACCTGACTTCAAACTCTTCACGCGCTTAACTTCCTGCTTCTCTGCTGCCTTCCCTTTGCAGAGGGACTGGACTCGGGCTGCGAATCTGGCTCTCCCACTTCCTGGCAACGCTTCCTGGCAAGTTACTGAACCCCGGCAACCTCCTCCCTCCTCTGGAAAACAGTGTCGTCAGAGACGGGAGTGGGCTGAACGCGGTGTCGGGCGTGTATGCCATGTAAACCCGGCAAGATCCGTTTCGCACCCAAAGTGGTAGGAAATGAAACGCTGCTACTCAGTGCGGATGGGGCACACCTGCCAGAGGGGATGTCTGCTGAGCCAGCAAGTGTCCCTACCCCGCGCCCAGGAATGCGAGGCTCCCACACACGTCTCACGAAACGAGTCAGAGATACGGCCAAGAGCCACATCCGAGGATGCTGCTCACGCTAGCAAAACTAAGGCAAAATTAAGAATAATCTAAATTTCCAACAAGAAGCTTAATTCCGAGACAACCGTACAAAAGAACATTATATAGCCACTGAGGGCCTTATTCTCAAAAACTGCTTAATAACCTGAAGATCTGTCCCAATAAACGTTAAGTGACAAACACAGGACACGCACAGGTCTTGTCTGTCCTCTTCATGCCCGTTCTCTTAATACCTGGAACAGTTATGTGAACATGGCTGATCCCACAGCACCTGGCACTATGGTCGTCAGCCAGTGATGGATGGATGGATGGATGGATGGATGGACGGATGGATGGATGGATGATGGACGGCTGGGTGGATGATGGACAGATGGGTGGATGGATGATGGACGGATGGGTGGATGATGGACAGATGGGTGGATGGATGATGGACGGATGGGTGGATGATGGACAGATGGGTGGATGGATGATGGACGGATGGGTGGATGGAAGGATGGATAGGTGGGTGGCTAGATGGGTGGGTGGGTGGGTGGGTGGATGGATGGACAAGTGGATGAGTAGACGGATGAATGAATGCACGGATGGATGGATGACGGACGGACGGACAGATGGATGAGTGGATGGATGGATGGATGAGGGGAGAAGGCGAGAGAAATGAAAGAAACCTGCAAACATGATTTCAGTGCTATCTCCAGGTAAAGAAATCAAGAACTTTTAAAATGTCTTCTTTATACTTTCCAGCAGTTTCCAAGTGCTCCACAACGTACAGCATTATAATCCAGGAAAGAAGAAGTTGCCGTACGTTTTAAAGGGGCTGGGGGTTACAAGGCACCTCCAGACACATCAGCCTGAAGCCCAGTGAGCTAACGGGACTCCCCCGGACCCACTCTCAACACGGACTGGGGCCGTTCCATGAGGACTTGGAGCCCCGGAAGGGGCAAGGCCACAGGGAAGCCAACGACCCATGCCAGCATCTGAGCGTGGAAACGCCCAGGGACGGCGGAGGAGAGAAGGAAACGTGGTAGCTCGGAGGAGCTGGAGGGAGGTCAGGTGGGCCGAACCAACTCGACACCGGTGACTGTGCAGCCATGTTTAAGCATCCACCCCTGGAGGACATCGCCGTTCTCTCCAATTTGGGCAATTACACATAAAGCTGCTAGAAGCAATTTTATATGGCTTTTTGTGTGGACATAAGCTTTATTTCTTCAGGATAAATGCCCAGAGTGCAAGTGCTGGGCCATCTGGTCACCGCAGTTCAGCTGTTAACAAACGGTGACATTATAGCGCAGAGGGCTGCGCCAGTTCACGTTCCCGCCAGCGATGGATAAGAGATCGTTTCTCCGCGTCCTCGGTAGCACTTGGTATTGTCGCCGTTTTTTATTTGAACCGTTCTGAGGTGTGCGGTGATACCTTACGGTGGTTTTACGTGCATTTCCCTACCGGCTAACGATGCCGAGCGTCTCTCCCGGTGCCCGTCTGCCATCTGTGCACGCCCATTTTCTAATTAGGTCTTTGCTGCTGTTGGGCGTTGAAAGTTCTTTACACATCCCAGATAATAGTCTTTTGTCACATACACGGTTTGCAAACATGCTCTCAGGCTGTACCCCGTCTTTTCCATTCTAACCAGAATCTCTCACAGAGCACGGGCATTCAGTTTTTACCAAATCCCATTCATCAATTTTTCCTTTTGCAGATCCTATTTTCGGTGTCAAGTCTGAGAACGCTTTGCCTAAACCCTGAAGATCTTCTCTTACTTTGTAATAAGACTTTTGCACATTTGTGTTCTACGTTTAGTTTTGTGGTTAATTTTTGTATGAAGCGTGAGGTTCACTTTTTTTGTTTATGGGTGTCCGAATGCTCCAGATGGATCTGCTGAAAAGGTCATCTTTCTTCCACCGAACTGCTTCTGTGTCCTTCTCAAAAATCGGTAGACCCAAAGCAGGCCAAAGAATGGAAATAACAAAGATGAGGGCAGAAATAAACAAAAAAGAGTATAGAAACCAATGGAGAAAATCGGCTGGGCCAGAGCCTGGGTCTTTGAAAAGATGAATAAAACTGATAAACCTTTAGCTAGACAAATCTAGGAAAAAACTGAAAAGATTGAGATTACCGAAATGAGAAATGACAGAGGCACCACCACCGACCTCATGGAAATAAACAGAATTATAAAGGAATACTATCAACAAGATGCCAAAAATCAAATGCCCTGAAACGGACAGATTCCCAAAGACTATCGAAGCTGACTTAAGAAGAAATAAAAAGCCTGGACAGACCTGTCCTGAGTCAAGAGACGCACCGGCCACCAGAGCCTCCCTGTCAGCCCCGCCTCTCCTCTCCTGGGACCCGGAAGACATCAGCCTGAGTGAGAGCTTCTGTTAAGATCCCACTGGTCCCCGAGGCACTGCCATTTTTCTCCGCACGTATTTCTCTCTGTCGCCCACACTGGGGGGTTCCCGCTGCTCTGTCTCTACTGTCCCCTCCATTCCACGACTGAGCTCAGCCACTGCCTCTGCATACGTAACTGCATTTCCAGCTGTGGCCTGACAGGTCCCTCAGAGCCCCAGACTTTCCTCGGGGCCCCCTGCCGTTTCTGGACTGTCGGCTTCTCCGGCTCCACCTGTGTGACAGGCCCAGGGAACTCACCCCATGCTGCTCCCAGCGTCCCCAAGCCCCCAGCCACCACCTTTCTGAGCTTTTTATGTTTGTTTCATACATAACGCCCAGGGTTGTTAGCTGTACTTAGCAAAAGGAAAAAAAAACTACGTCTGTTCCATCTTCCTAGAAACAGGAGCGTTAGCTGCGCTTTAAACGTGGTCAGCAGCCCTAGGTGCTGAGCGCTACAGCAGACACTGCCCTCAGAAGCTCGCTTTAGAAACCAGGCAGATGTCTAGCTTCAGTGACGGGCCACTAAGCCCTCTCCGCCTGAGGAAGGAAGGACTCCGACCAAAGGGCGCCGCTTCCCAGCTGCAAAGATGCCGGCTCTCACCAGGGCGGCCGAGGTGGAGGGAAAGCGGAAGGAGAAACTCACGCTGGGCACCCCCCACCCCGACCAACGAGCCACCAAAGCTCCCCACGTCCAGCCGGCTAGGCTCCAGCCAGAGAAAGGTGAGCCCGCCCCCCCACTCCCACGAAGGCCGGGAGAAAACGGCCCGTTGGCCTGCTGGGGAGGACGCCGTTACAGAGAAAGAAGAACACCCCCCTCGCCCACCCACCTAAGACTCCCCGGCCGGGCCGCGGGACCACTGCAGCCAAAGCACATCCCGCGGTCCCTTCCGCAGGCCCCACTGGCTCCACGCCGTCTCTTCCGGAGAGCAGCAGCAGAGCCAGAGGACGCAGCCACCCGCTGCCGCTGCCCGGTTGGGCGGAAAAAACCCCCTCACCAAGGAAGCCAGGCTGCCGGGAAGGACAGCCCAGCACTTGGGAAGTTTGGTCCCACTTTCTGCATCCTCTTTCTTTCGAAAATTGCTTATGCAAAGAGATTACCATGCATAATGCATTCAATTATGCGGCGTAAGATGCGGCCTTGATGGAGAAAATTCAAGTCAGCCTCGTGGACACTTCGGGAAATATTAAAAAAAACCCACAACAACCACGCCGCTGACTTTCAAATGTGTTTGAATCCGCACACCTCTCACTACCCACAGGGACACAATATAAATACATAAACGAGAGCTCAGCTCTCTCCCACTGCTTTCTTGCAGGATGAGGGTGCCTGGAGCCCACGCCTCCCTCCTCTCCTCGGCAGGGCCTGTATTAGCATGTAAATAGCTGGCGGATACTGAACTGAAAACAAGGAAGAGGCCTTTAATTAACTTTAATCCTCCGAAAAGCCAGGCGGCAATCTGCTCTGACAGGAGGCCCTCGCCAGGCCAGCACTGGGGGGGGGAGTGCGTGGAAGGACCGGCCTGCGGCAGTGACATTTGGGGGTGTGGCCCGCAGAAGGCCGCGACACAGCTGTGCCCTGGAAGGCTGCTGCACCGAGCCACGCCGGGGCAGATGCCAGAGGTGTGGGCACTGAGCACTGCTCCCAACACAGCTCATGGGCACAAAGGGTCCGCACGGACGTCCCAACGGGAGGGGTCAGCTCTGCCCCAGGCCTCTTGCCAGGCGCCCCCCCCCCCCCCCCCCGAGCTCCAGGTGGCCGACGCCCACCCTGCCCACACAGAGACCATGCAGAGTCCCCCGGCTATGGAAGCAGAGAGGCGCCGAGCCCCGGAGGACCCGCCATGGACGCGCCACACACCTCACTCTGCAGGCCACAGGGAGATGGCCGTGGCTTTGGGGCTATAAAGCGACTGGTTCCGGCCAAGCTCGTGGTACACGGCTCTGTGAGCACACGGGACGCCAGTGCCCTAGCCTAGTCGGGGTGACCCCCAACCCAAGCGCCCTAGCCATGGTCCGGCAGCAGGCGGCACGGGTACAGGGACGTGTGGGAGTACACAGGGGGACACGGGGCCCAAAGATGCTACGGGCTGAGCGGAAAGCACAGCGGGACAGGCCGGAGATCATCCGGGGGGAGCACACGCTCCGGGCGGTCGCGTGGCTCCAACGAGGCTCCGCAGACTCACGGACTCATCCCACCCTCCGACACCGGACACGGGGATGCCACTACCAGCCGTTTCTCCCACAGCGGCAGCAAGCTGGAGGCCACTAAGGGCACGGCCTGGCCACACGCATGGGACGGGTGAGCCACATGCGAACACACACACTCGGCTCTGGGGGGCCACGCCACTCTGTCCAGGTTTCAGCTCTGGCGGGTGGGGGGATGGGGGAGGGGCAGAAAAAAGCCACGCGGCACATGTAGGAGGAAGCAAAATGCCCGGAAATGGTTCCGTAACATGAGCACCAGGTCCCCAAAGACACTGGTGAACGAACCAGATTTTACTCACAAAGACGTACAATTCGGGGGGCAGCCCGGCCGACACGGCGGTCTGTCCGTGTGCTCTGGCCCCCGTCCTGGTGCCCCGCAGCCGGCTCGGTGCCCGCTCCTGCTCACTTCCCCGGGCTCCGCCAGGAAGAAGAGTGGCGTGCGTGCGGAGGTCACCTGCTCGAGCAACAGGCACGGCGGGAAAGGAGGCTGACAAGCATCATAGGTTCCTGCCGTGTCCTCGATGTGGACAAGGGAGTTCCAGGCGGGAGCGGCACCGTGCTGGGCCCGTGTCCCGCGAGCCTGCATCCCGCGGAGGTGGCGCCAGCATGGGCGGGAGGCCCCTCGCTCCGAGCCACACAGAACCTGAGCCCAGGCCTCTGAGGCCGTTCCGCGGCACTGTGGCCCTAGGGCAGAGTCGCCAGGAGCCGGTGATGACGGGGAAGGTCACTGACCCCCGACCCAAGCGCCGTGTCGTCTGTGCCGCTCTCCTCGCCCGGAGCTCGGGCCCCTGGCGTGGGTCTGGCCTCGGCACGGGAGGCCTCGGGAGAGCGCAGGGCTCCACCCGGGGCCCGGCGAGGAGGCTCTCCAGGCCAGTTACCGCGTGCGGACGGAAAAGCCCCTTCCGGAGACACATTCGCAGCCCTGCAGCCACCGGCCCTCTCCTCCGTGTGTTCTCATGACCGCCCAGCACTTCTCGTTCACGCAGAGCTGCTTCTCCAGGGGCTCACAGGTGGCTAAACGAGACCGCCTTACACAGAATAAATCCCGCTTCCGTAACTAGCAATATTTCTTTAACCGGAGGATAATAAAAATCACTGGCAAAGGCTAACCGACGGATCTAATTTATTTAGAGACTTTCGTAAAGCTGGGGATAAAGCCCTTTGTAAAAGCTTATTGGAGAGCCCCAAGGAAGCCCCCAAAGAGAGGACGTCCCCGATTGGGATTCGCGGGCCCCAGGGCAGGGAAAAGGCCAACCAAGTGCCTCAAAAGAAGGGGAGGGAAGAACAAAGTGGGAGCCGACGTGTCGCCCCAAGGGCTCAGTCCTCGCCCAGACGCAACAGGAGGCTGTTCCAGGGACCGCACACGGCTCCTCAGGCCGGTCCACACGGCCCCGCGCTCAGCTGGGAGGGCACGGGATGCACACAGCAGAAATCAAGTCCACGCTGCCCTCCCGGGGAACCCAAAGGAGACCAAACTACCCCCACCCAGGAGGGCACTGCCCGCGGCATGCAGCCCACCGGCCCCCACGCTCCCCCCAAGACCACGCTGGGTGGAGGGTCCTGCACCACGGGAAGGAGCTGCGGTGCCGGCGGGTAGGGGGCGGGCTCGCTGCTGGACCCACTTCCGTCCGGCGGACACCCCCACCTGGCTATGTGCCCACTCCCAGCCAGAGAGTCCGCATCTCCGGACACCCCCCAGGGTGCTCGGATGCGGGCGGTTCACAGGCAGGCCCCGGGGCGCTGAAACGCCCCTGCCCACCTGCCGACGCCTTCAGCGTGGGGGGTCCTGTGAGTGACCGGGCGTCTCGTGTGTATTCATCTGCTGCTGGGCCAGGAGGCTGCCCTTCTGCTGCCCGGGAGAGTGCAGACCCCCTCTCCCACTCCCGGACTAGACTCTGTGAGCCCAGGACGCCCGGGGGGGGGGGGGGGGGGTCCATGCTCTCTCCCTGGGGCACCTGTCACACCTGCCGCCCTCTGCTAGGGCACCGCCCCGCTTCTTGGCTGGACACTTGAGGCCGCGAGGAAAGAAGCCTCTAAGCACGGTAAAACTTACTGGAAACTGATGGTCTAGAGAAAATAAAACTTCACCCGGGGCAAATGCAGCAACCGTCCAACTTCTCTCACATTCTTCTGGAAATCAGACCCTGTACCTGGAAAGCGCATCTGCATGAACTGTGGGAACGGATTCCGGGGCTGACGTCCCTGGACGTCAGACAAGACACAAACTGCTGCTGTCCACACGCCAGTGTCACAATGGATTCAGCGTATTCACAGCACGTGGCCAGGCAGGCGCGGAGCCAACACCGGACCCCGGGCCACAGACGAGCGGGACCCTCGGGGACCCCGCGAGACTCTTGTGCACCTTCACGAACTCCATCCTGGACCAGTTCCACCTGAACCCCTGGGAACAAAGCCGCGTGCCGGGCACACCACACGGCCGCTCACGTGGACATGACCGTCACGTGCACCCATCCTGCTCGTGGACAGACGCAGAGACTCAGTTGAGGAGCGGGCCTCCAAGGAGAGGGTCCACGATCCACCTCAGACCCTTTTCCTCACTGAGCACCGCCGTCGCGGGCAGACAGCCGGCAGCCAGGACCCTCCCCGCCGAGGCACCGCAGGCAAACGTCAGTGCCACGTGTCCCCCCTTCTCCAGACACAGCGCACGACGGAAACGGCCTACGGCACAGGTAGACAACCAGCGTTCTGGAGAGGGACCGAGAGACGCCCGTGTCCCGCCCACAGCCGCAGCACCGAGCCGGAGTGGACACCCAGTCACCCTGCAGATTGCTGCAAACCTGGAGCGGCGGCACGGCACGGGCCTGACTCCACGGCAGCGCTGGGAGTGCTCTGCTCCAGAAGAACTTCCTCCCCGGTCCTCGGACTTTATTAGGGGCAGTTTGGGTCTTCATGGGCGAAGTTAACCAAAAGATTATGGACTCTGAACCGCTCTCCCTGCATTTGACTGTTTTCCATCTGATGATGGATGATATTTAATAACTTCCAGTCTGAGTGCACTCTGGCTCTGTAAATACAGATCCCACTTTATTGCTACTTAATAACTATTACGATGGTTGGGGCCGGTCCTACTGGGCCTAATGTTCCGTGAGGATCTCGTGGGAAAGGTAGCCAACTGCGGCTTTCCATAATGGAAACACACATGCACACTCACACACACACGCGCTCACGCACGGCACACACATACATACGCAGCCACGGGCGGGTGCACACCTGTGCACACAATGAACGCACACTCACAAATCACACAATGACACACGTACACAATAACACACACGCTCATACGGACACACACCCTTACACATTTGCACACACGCACTCTGACACCCCTTCTGACACGAGGAGGCGTGACCGACAGACGGGAAGGAGCCTAGGTCAGAGTCAGGTGCATCTGAACTACAAGCGGGAAAAGCCGTCTCCCACTTTCCCCAGCCGCAGACTGCTCGCCCTGGAACTGGGATTCTGCAAATCCTAGCTCAAAGAATTTTGAAAATGACCATGTTCACGAAGATGAGTTAAGTGTGACGGGCGACAGCCGTCACTCGTATTCACGGAACGCTTACTCGTTCAGGTCCCACACCGGAGGTGTGACAAGACGTTTACTAAAACAGACTTTACTTACAACCACAGACCTCACCCACGGCACACGAGGCCTCTCACAGAGAGCGCGGACGAGCAGCCGCCCGGGGGGACTCTGATGGCAAAGTCGCCCCCCGCTGAGAGCACAGGAACCTGCAGGACCCCGGGCCCAGCCAGGCCTGGCGTGGCCCTCTCGGCCACACCCCCGGGGAGGGGTCATGTGGCACGGCTTTTGTGTGAGCGAGCACCACTGTACCACCGCTTGTTCGACTCCTTTCCCACGTCTAGGGTGTCTGTCACCTGGGAAGTTTCCGAGTGATCCTGCAGAGCAGGGTGACTTCTAAGAACACACACCACATCAGAGCAGCACTGGCTGCAAACGTGTGAACAACCCGCTGCGATCACGCGCACCGTCTACGGTCACACGCACCACAGGCAGGTGGGGAGCCGCGAGCTCACGTGTGCGCCACCTGTGGTCACAAACACTTCCCCAGCACTCCACACCCTCGTCCCCGTCCAGGGGAGGAAGAGACGGCGGAGAGACAAGGAGGCTTGAGGGCAGAGGCACTGAATGACCGGGTTTAGCACCAGCTCGGGTCTTCCCAGCCTCAGTCCCTGGCTCTGCCCCCAGAACAGAAAGTCAGAGCGCACCTGCCAGCCCCCAGCCCAGGCACCGACTCCCTTCAGACACAGCCAGGAACACGTCCTTTGGGCGCCCACCCACCAGGGGCAGCCGAGGTTGGGGTCGCGCACAGACCCAGAGGGCCTCCGGTCCCTGGAGAACGGCACAGCGCAGCCGGCCAGGGTCGGCTCCCTCCCTCAGAAGGAGAACGGTGGCTGCACACGCCCAGAGAGAGGAAAGTCCCAGCGCCCCGCCGGAGTCCCAGGCGCCACAGACTCTCCCTCAGGACAAACCACCACTGCAAGCTGTGCCCCCCTCACTGAACATTTTGCTACGGCTCGTGGTTAAGTCCAGGGAGCCAGGAACTACCCCGTGCTGGAGAGAATCCCACAGAATGCTGAGTGCCTGGCTTCCCGGGGCCCCTGGAGGCAGCCTGGGCTGGCAAAGGGAACAGTGGGGCTGAGGGCAGGGGAGGCCCAGCCCCCAGACAGAGAGCACAGGGTCCCCCTCACCAAGTGAGGGCATGGGAACCCTCCCCCACAAATAGAAGGCACAGGGTCCCTCCCCCACATTGAGAGTGTGGGGACACACACACACACACACACACACACACACACACACAGAAGATGTGGTGTCCCTCCCCCACACTAAGGGTGTTGGCACCCCCCAAAAGAGGGCACAGGGTTCCTCCCTCACACTAATGGCATGGGGACGCCCAGACAGAGGGTGTGGGGTCCCTCTCCGACACTGAAGGTGTGGGGACCCCCAGACAGAGGGCATGGGGTTCCCTCCCCTGCAAAGAGGGTATGGGGTCTCTTCCCGACACTGAAGGCGTGGGGACCCCCAGACAGAGGGCACGGGGTTCCTCCCCAACACCAAGGGCACAGACGCTTTCCGGGACCCACTCTCTGGGCACCGAACAGGAGGACAAGCCAGGGGCAGAGGCCAGCCACGGGGGGCCACCCAGGGAGCACCTGGAACACGGACATGGCCTCGCAGGCCAAGGGCAGCCAGGGAGCCAGGCACAGCCCGCAGAGGACGAGGGCGCCTCGGTACCCCTGGAACGGTCACCAGGAGTGCGCTGGAGGCAGCTGTGACAGCAGCAGGACGCGTGGCTATTTTTAGCGGTGGCGCTGGAGAGGCCGCCTGGCGGGGAACCACGTCTCGGAGCGTGACCACCAATTTCCACCTGCAGCCAACTTCCTTTCCACTCAGGATGAAGGTTATTCAAAGATTTGGATTTCTTCGGAACTGAGTTAAAAGGAGAGCAGGTCTCCACAAGACGAGAGGGGATTTTAAAGCGTGAACGAGGACACGGCGTCCTCGCAGGTCTGCCAGGGGCGCTCGGGGCCCCTCTCACCGCCCGCCCAGCCTCCCGGCACCACTTAGGCCTGAGCTGGGGGACCACGGCCTCCTTCCAGCGAGGACGCTCAGGGCTCTCCGCCAGCGCCGCACTGGGCTGCGGGCGCCTTGGCCTGGGTGCCGGGGGGGAGAGGGAGGCCGTCGCCCGGGGGCCACACGGAGCGGAGGGCCAACACCTCAGGAAGGAAGACCGAAAGTACTGTAATGCTGTGCTTTAGAAACTCAGCATTCGTGCAAAACTACCTCACCGGCAAAATATGAAATATGCAAATGAAGACAGCGGCGGCCTCCCAGTCCCCATCACATGGATTTCTCAGAGCCCTGGACAAGCTGACGGGCACGGGGACGCGGCCGGCTAGAGCCGCCAGGGCTCACGGACACGTGTCGGGACTCGGGGACCGGGTTTCACCTGCTGGCACAGATGCACCTAAGAAACACAGCCGCGGCCGGTGAGCACCATTCCTGCCCCGCCAGCACGGAGTGCCTCCTGTGCGGGCTCGTGCCCAGGCAGGTCACCAGCCGGCTGGGACTCGAGGGCCGGCCTCAGAGGAGCAAGAGCCAAAGTGACGATAAACGGAGACAGACAGAGCAGGGGACGTCCGAGAGGCCACCGTCTGCTTCCCCGTCCGCGAGCAGCACAAGCAATGGCAGCGACCCGGTGGCCCCCAGGCCCGTCTGATGGCGGAGACCCAGCTCCTCCGCCTCAGAGGGACCCAGTGGTCACCTCCTCCCGGGCACCTGTGACCCAGGGCGTGCCCAGGACTACCCAGGGGTGCGAGAAAAACAGGAGATCCTACTCACCCTAGTTTTTAGAAATCATTTGGTTTTTAAAGACTTCCCAGGCAAATGTACTCAGATTCAGTTAGTTAGTATTTCATCACCGACATGTGTCAGGTACATATGCACACATCGGCGCACACGTGGCAAACTTTTCACAAAGGGCACAGAGTAAGTGGAGAAAACGGTGGGTAAGAGCTCCAGCTGGCCTGGGGCCTCAGGCGGGAGAGGACAAGGAGCGGCCTGCAGGTATGCTCGGGGGGACGGGACGGGGGCCTTCTGGAAGGCGCGGGGCAGCAGGGACCAGGCTGAGAGCCAGGCACCAGGCCCCCCTGCACCACCCACGGGCCACCCCCAGGACCTGAAGAAGGGATGGGGGGCATCTCCAAGCCTCCAGTCCTGGGCAGAGCCCCATTCCCCACCCCCCTGCCCTGGGCATCGGCGCCCCCAGAGCAGCTCATCTTCCTGGCCTCTGCACTGGGCGCTGCTGTTCCTTTAACTGTCATTGTGGCCATTTTCCAAGTTGCTGGTTTTAAGTCCTTGCAACCAACCCAGACGTGCCTGTGTCTACCACCTCCCCACGAGCACTTCCGTGGGCCCTGAACACCCCCCAGGGGGCAGGCGGGAGGGGTGGCAACAGGGATGCTCTCGGGAGCCCTCTGGCAGGGGCAGCGAGCCCTCACACACACAGGGCACAGCACAAGTGCCGAAGGCAGGCAGGAGGGGGCCGCTCAGAGGCAAAGGCAGTGAGCGGGGCCAGAGACCAGAAACAGAGGTGGGACGCTGCCCGTCACCTACCAGGGGCTCCAGGCAGCAGACGTTTGCCGGGTGCCTACTGTACACGAAAAGCTTCCTACAAGCTAACTGCTGTTGAACAAAACAGAAAAGGCCCTTCCTTCTCAGGAGAGAGAAACAAAGATGACAGGACAGGCAGCAGCTGGGGAGGCCGAGAGCCAAAGAAGCAGGGAGGAAGCACCAGCAAAGGCCCAGAGGCCTGCGGAGGGATGGCGGGGGGCCCAGGAGGCAGGGGCATGGGCGGGGGGATGTCTGGTCCACCGCGCCCAACATAGCACGTTCCAGGCGGAGCACGAGGAGAAGGTGCTGGGCCCAGGCGGCGCCCGCTGGATGAGGCCATGGTTTCCTAGCTCCGACGGCACACGTACGCCAGGGAGCCGCAGATCCGGGGCCAGTGGTCTTGTGCAAAGGGCGTGAGTTAGTCGCCTCCTGCGACCAAAGCCAGGCGGCACCAGTTTTAACTTTTTTAAGCTATTGGGATCTCATCTGCCATTCGCGGAATGGGGACACGGGCAGTCAGCCCGGGGAAACAGGAAAGCACAGGGCCTCTGATCACACATACACCACGCAGGCCACTGTGGAAGAGCCACGCGTGCCTGGAGGCAGGGCGCCGCCCCGTCTCCCCAAACTCGTGGCCCTCGGCGAAGGCACCGTTAGGTCTACACTGCCAGCGCACCCCCGAGGCTGCTGCAGCCCCAGCACGGGCGGGGCGGGGGCCAGGGCTGTGGTCTCTCCTAGAGCGTACGGAGGGTGGGGAGGAAAGGAGACGAGGGTATCTGGAGGCAGCAGAACACAGCCTCCAAACGGCGCGAACACGGCCCAACGAGCGGGGCCGAGAGGCCACGGGCGCGGGGCCAGCCCTGCCCCGACGAGTGAGAAGCAAGAAGGCACGCCTGCCCTCCCCTCGCGGCCCCTCGGGGTCCCGTCCTCCCCAGCCCAGGCACTGCCGGGAGGAAGCCCCACGCGGCCCCCCACACGCCCCCCCTCTGCGCCCCCGCAACCCCCATCTTCATCAGTGTCTTCAAACTGCAGAGGGATAAAAGGCACTTTGCTTTGATTTTATTATATTCCCTAAAATTGCTTTTCTCTCTAGGTCTTTTCTGCCGCAACCTGGGTCCACTGCCCCCTCAGTGGATAAAGCAAGAATACCTGTGACAAGTCTGGCTTTCTAATGAATTGCGCAAACGGCACGCTCCCATAACAAAACAGGCCGACCTTCTTGGATGTAACAAAATGGAGATAACAAAAATGTCAGCCTGGAGAGGTAAACTGAAAGGACAATATATTAACACCTGAAAATTAAACTTTAAAGCCGAGAGGCTCCTGCTCACCTGTGGGAGGACGAGGGGCGCTGTCGCACTAAGAGGAACAGATGTTAAATCAGAAACCACGGGCCGGGTGACATCCGCTCCCTCCTGCAGACTTTCTTCGAGGATCAGACAAAAGAGAAGGGAGGCATTTCAAGTAAGACAGAAGCAAGGCCTGAATCTGAGCCTGAATTTCAATCATGCCCGGGCCCTGCCCATGCAGCGGTGGGGGAGGGGCGGGGGGGCTCCCAGACCCCAATTCATGGAAGATCTAGCAGCTCCGCTTTGCAGGCCCCACGCCTCGGGAGCTAACAGCCTGGGCAGGACAGCAGGGTGCAGGTGTGGGGACAGCTGGACGGGCACCGGGAGGGCACTCGGTCAGCGTTTCTACAAGACCAGTAAACGGACCAACAGTGAGCGAGCTCCTCTGGGGGCGGAGGGGATAGAGGGGGACAGGACCGTGGTTGCTGGAGGCGAGCAGGGGGTGACAAAGACCAGGACTGGGTGTGGACAGCGGGGGGGCCTGCAGATATCTGCAGACACCTAGCCGGCTACGCTCCAGACCACTGTCCGCATCTGAGCCTGGCACCGTGCGGATAAAAGCACATTTCAACACGGGCCCGATGACTCGGCTGCGCCACAATCCCGGCCCTGGTCGATCACAGGTCCCCACTGCACTGTCTCTGAAGCGGACGGGACTCTGACGTCCGGCACCACCCGCTGATCCGCAGCTCGCGTACCACCTGGGAGCCGGTGACGGGCAGGATCTGAGGCCCGGCACGGAACTGCTTACTCAAACCCTGCCTTTTGACGAGATCCCACCTGATCTGTATGTGCACCTCCGAGGAGGCAGTGCAGAGCCACCAGGATTGCTTAACCTCTCTGGTCTGGGGGGCGCTCACCTCTACCGCGGAGGAGGCGGGGGTGATGAGGCGTACACTCCGCACGCTGCCGGGCCACGTGGCGTGCCCTCCACAGCTACGCGAGTCCTGCCTGAAGGGGCAGGCTGTGCACCGGGACAGAGACGAGGGGGGACGGCACAGAAGGCCAGGGTGCCCCGGAAAGGGCGGGTCTGGTCAAGCCTCCTCATCTGCAGTCAGAGGGACCGAGGGCACCGGTCCGGTTCAGCCTGGCACACCTTGGCGAGGCCTCCCACACCACGTGCCCGGTCAACGGGCCCCAGGACACCATCGAGGGCACGTGTGTGTATGAGCCACCCTGACGGCGCAGGTCCCGGGGTAGGGCGGTGCGGACGGTGCTGTGGCGTAGAGGCCCTTCCTCCTCAGAAACGCCAGAACCGTGAGAACAGACCGCACCCAGAGGCACGGACCGCCTACCCCAAGCAGGCGCGTCCCCGCCCACCTCCACGGCCACCTGATGGTGTCAAACCCACTGTCAAGAGGAAGGCCCCTCGGCACCTCCGCGTGGAGCGCTCACCACCGTGCGGAACAGAGCGTGCGGGGGGCCGGCTCTGGGTGGGGGCAGGCGCACGGCAGGATGGGCAACCAGAGCCCAAACTGGGCCTCGGGGGCACTGCACCCTCACGACCCGCACCACCGGTGCCAGCGCCCCGCACGGGGCGAGGGGAGCACGAGAAGGCACTCTGGGCGCTTAGAAGGACTGTTTCTCGGAAGACAGGACAGGCACTGGGCGTGTTAAGTATTTCCTTCCACGCTGAGACCCGGAACGTGCAGCATTAAAAGGAAGGCATACAAGAGAAATCCCTTAATAAGATTAGGAGACTCGAGGGCTCAGAAGGAGGACGCAGGAAGAAAATGAGGACAGGGCGCGAAAGCAGCCAAGGTTTAAGGTCTTTCCCAAGAGAAATGGACGCGATGCGCTTTCACGGAGACTGAAGGCCATGATGTCGAGCTGCCAGCCACCCACCCGAGCCCAGGCCCCCCAGAGGGAGGAGCCTGTGGCCACGGACAGGGCAGCTGCTGCGGCAAAGGGACCCCGCCGTTACACCCAGGGACGTGGGGAGGTGCCCCCATCAGCATCTGCTCCCTGCCCGGGGCTCCCCTCCCCCCAGGGCTCTTCCCCACACTGCACTCCTCCCAGCCCAGGGCTCATCCTCACCCGGGGCGCCTCCCCCAGAAGCAGTCCTCCCCGCTCAGGGCTCCTCCTCCTCCTCTCATGGCCCTAGTTCCGGATGGTGCCACCTCAGGTCACACGCACGGTCACCCGGGAAAGGCAGACAGGTGCCCTGAGTGCCACTTTCAGGCTCCCGGAAGGTTTATTACCCAATTACGCTCAGGGGTGAAATGAAAACAGAAGCCTGAGGTGACCTGACCGATGAGGGAGGCCTGAGGGCAGAGGTCATCAGCAGAGTCCGGGGAGGAGCCAGGCCCGACGCGCGTGGCTCCAGCCTCCAGTGGCCCGTGACCCCGTCGGGAACACGGCAACACCCCCACCTCGTAGAGCTTCTACAAAAGAGGAGAAAAACAAAAACACTGTGTGTGAAAAGCTTCACAAGAAGGCACGGCTTCCTCCAGCACGGCTGGTGGCGAAAGCGTTCAAAGCGAAACGCTTATCGCGCGATCCAGACACGCAAGTCGACGTTGCGCATCCACACAAAACTCCCACACAAGCGTTTACTGCAGCGTCCTTCAAAACCGCCAAGGCCTGGGCGCACCAGCTCGTCCTCGCCAAGTGAGCGCACAGGTAGGCTACGTCGCGCCCAGACAACGGAGCGGGAGCCTGCGCTAGGAAGAAACGAGCCACCCGGCCGTGAGCAGACACGGCGGAACCCTGAAAACATACCGCCAGAGCAGCCCGTCTGGAAAGGCTCCACGCTGCACGACTCCGACCGTGTGATGTTCTGGAAAACGCACAGCTACAGACACGGGGGCACATCGGCGGCCGCCCGGGCTCGGGGGGGGGGGGGGGGGGGGGGGGGGGGAAGGAGGGTGAGCACGCGGGGCACAGGGATGTGAGGGCGGTGACAGCGTTCTGTGAGGTGACACCGCCATGCTGCACGCACGACAGCACGCATCTGTCAAACGACAGGACACACGAGGCTGAGAGCCGGCACTAACGTAGGCTGTGGACCCAATTAATCATAACGTCGCCGTCACGGTTCATCGGTTGTGACACACGGACCCGACTGATGCAAGGTGTTAGTAGCAGGACAGCCATCACTGAGACAGAGGAAGAGGATCAGGGGAGGTCTGTACTCTCTGGTTCTTGCTCTTATAAACATAAATGGCTCGAAAAAATAGAGTCTGTTAATTGAAAAACAATTCGAATACACCACACGTTATATGATTCCATTTACTTAATATCGTTGAAATGCCAAAAACAGCAGAGACAGAAAACAGAGTAGGGGGTGATGGGTGGGTGTGGTTCTGAGGGCAGCAGGCAGAAGGTCCTTGCGGCGGGGGCACTTTGGCGAAACTGCACATGGGCTCACATGACACAGAGCCCCCTACACACACGCATTCGCGCGCGCGCGCACGCACACACACACACACACACACACACACACACACACACACACACACACCACAAACACCAAGCGCCTGGTTTTAATACTGTGCTGTAATCACGGGATAGGTTTTCACGGCAGAAGCTGGGGGAAAGATATGTGGGGCCTGTCCACCACCTTCACGACTTCCTGCGGATCCGTAGTTGTTAAACAAAACTCAAAGCCACCGACCAAGCCCTGGCACGGGAGGTTCACCCGGGCGCTCCTTCCCTAGCTGCCTGCAGCGCTCAGCAAACCCCCCGCAGCGTTCCAGGCTCCCACTGGTCTGCTCTGTGCCCTAGAGGGAGGCGCCCTCGGGTTGCGAGCAAGAGGCTGTGCAGCGGCCCCGGCCCACAAGCGCCCGGCGCAGAGCCTGGTGCGCGGGACTCGCTCCACCGCAACCTGTGGGACGAGAGGGCCGAGGAGAGGTGAGCGAGTCTGGGATCTTCCGATCCCTTTCCAGCTTCCCATCTGCCTGCGCTGTGCTCCGAGCACAGGAAACCTTGCCTGAAGGTCAGCTTGTGCACATCCAGAGAGAACGTGAGAAGATGCTTGAACGGAACGCAATAAAAATAACCCACGTCGAAACTGATGTGGTAGGCATTTTTGATAAAAACTCTTAGAAAAGAACGGCAAAGGGGGTGCCTGGCTGGCTTCTGTCAGCGGAGCGTGCAACTCTTGATCTCAGGGCTGTGAGTTCGAGCCCAACGTTGAGTGTAGAGATTGTTTAAAAAAAAAAAATCTTGAAGAAAAGAAACGAAACAACACATAGCAGGGGATTCCATTAACGCAATGAAGAGTATCTACGAGAAACAAACAGCATGTGTCATCCTCGGCGGTGAATTACTGAAGCTTCCGGAGATCTGCATGAGTCAGGGACATCACCACTGTCACTTCCGCGTGACAGCCGACTGGCGGCCACGTCAAGAAGACAGGGAAAGGACAAACAAGGAAAGGCACGAGGACCCGAGAGGAAGAGGCGTGCCGGGGTTACGCACCGACACGAGGCTCGTCTCTGCCCACGTAGCGAGGTCGGCAGGACTGCTGCGCACACGGTCAGTGCGTGTGCAGACACCAGTAACACACACGAGATTCTCAGAGACACCGTCAACACTGCACCCAAAATAGAAAATATGCAGGGAAATGCCTAATAGTATGCATCTACGATGTTCTCATTCAGAAGACAAAGTTCAGGTGTCATTTCTTCCCAAACCGATTTACAAATTCCCTGAATCCTTATCATGTGCCAGCAGAGTTTTCCACATAAATTAGCACTCTGATTCCGAAATGCGTAAGGACAAGCAAAGGACCAAAATTAGCCAAAATCTTAAAGAACAACAACAATTTCGAAGGTTCGCTACCAGGTATTAACACATCATAAATGGACACAGAGTGGTGTTGGCGAAAAGACAGAAAGGGCCCACGGAACAGAGAACCCAGAGGCTGGACTCCCCATGCCCAGTGCCTGGTGGCTGGTTATGGCCACATGACACCACACAGGGTAAGGGACATCTCTCAGTAAATGCTCCTGGGCCAACTGCATATTCAACAGAGAAAAAATAATCTTTAAAAAAAAATTTAATGTTCTTATTTATTTTTGAGACAGAGAGAGACAGAGCATGAACGGGGGAGGGTCAGAGAGAGGGAGACACAGAATCAGAAACAGGCTCCAGGCTCTGAGCCGTCAGCACAGAGCCCGACGCGGGGCTCGAACTCACGGACTGAGAGATCGTGACCTGAGCCGAAGTCGGATGCTTAACCGACTGAGCCACCCGGGCAGTCCGAGAAAATAATCTTTTAAAAAATTTTAAGTGAGGCATAACCGACACGTAGCATTAGTTTCAGGCGGGCAACATAACGACTCAGCGTTTGTATATGCCACCAGACGACCACGAGCGTAAGTCCAGTTAACATCTGGGGAAAAATGATCCTGACACGTGCAGGCCAAGTTAGGTCACCCGTAAAAGGTGAGGCCATAAAGCAGTTAGAAGAGCACAGTTAACTATCCCCATGACTCTGGTAGCAAAGATCACGGTCATTAAGCTCACCAAGGCTCTGAAAGCGTCAGCAGAACGGTAACGAAATCAGTCCGCTGGACTGCGCTAACATTAAAAGCTGCTACTCGTCAACAGACACAATTCAGAGAAGCAGCAAAGCCGCAGACCGGGAGATGCTGCGGCCGCGTCTCCGACAAGCGGTTCGTGTTCAGAATAAGGAGAGAACTCGTACAACTTCAGGAGCAAAGGGCAATCAGCCCCTAAACCCTGCATGGGGAGGGCCAGCTCCCACGCGTTCTGCCCCCGCCCCCCCCCCCCCCCCGAGCACGACTGAGGCCAGAGTCTCAAGAGTCTCAAGGGTATGGGGCAGACCCAGGTTCTGGGCCACGCACGGGGTCGGGTGTCCACAGAACGGCCTGCAGTCCTGCTGACACTGTACGTGGGCATCCTCAGCCAGCCAGCACTCCACACCCCTGCATGCCCGACACAGATGGGGCCACCACTCTCCGCCCCCAGGATGTCTACCCCACCGAGACCACCACCCAGGAGGACCACCACCCCACTCAGGGACCTTTCAAAGGCGGGACATCATCACTACCTACCACGGACTCTGACTCCCCCTGTAAGTAAGGCCCAGTGACCTGTGCCCTCCTCTCGAAGACCACTGCACTCTGGAATCTGGGGTCAGGGAACGGTTAGGATGTAGAAAAGAGTTAAGCTTCTGTTTTCATTTGGTTTTTTAATTTCTCGCTAAAAACCTACCTTTAACTGCTCGGCTTCTATAAATAACAAGATTCTATAACCATATTGTGGAATATTAGGGGCCCACTGGAAATAGCTCATCTCAAATAGGAAAATGGTTTGTGTTCACCCACTTCTGGAAGGCAATTTTCAATCGCTTAAAATAGTCGTGGTATTTTACCAAGGTGATTACACTCTTAGCTATCAGTAACAATTAAACCCTTAGACGAGAGCCGCTTAATAAGGTCTCAAAATAAAACCGCGCACTCCAAGCACTGCGTACCGAAATGTCAAACACACAAGCAGGGCCCTCGGTGGACACGGGAGCCCAGAGCCCACGCTGCGGCCCCGCCGCGCGGCAGGCGCAGCACACACACCGCTCTGTCCCGGGGGACGGCCGAGGACAGGGAAAGGCCAGCAACCAAAACACCCCGGAGGTGCCCTGACGAGGAAGCATCTGAACAGGAGCCGCCGGGCTAGCGTCTGACACGCTGCGGAGCCCAGGTCACTCGAAGGTGAAGGTGGACGTGCACCGGGCACCGAGCAGGGAGCGGCAGGCTGGCCGCGCCCCTGCACAGTCGGGCCTGATGAACAGCCTCATCACCCCGCTGGCTGGCGAGCCGGGTCCCCGTGAGCCGGGCCCGGGGCTGTGCAGGAGATTGGTATCGACCCGTCGGGAGCGTGCCTTCGAGCGACAGTCAGTATAAGCCATCAGTCAGCGCGAGGCAATCAATACCCACTCTCGCCCTAACTCAGCAAGGCCGGTGAGCGCAGCGGGTCAGGGCGAAGACCGAATTAGGCCAGGAAGTGCCACTGGCTTCCAACCTGCTGAGACAGGAAGAATGGAAATTTGCTGCCTCGGGACCCGAGCGGTGACCTTGCACGACAGAAAATGCCCGAGAAGGGAGCCGGGTGCTTCCTACTCACAAAGGCGGGGCGCGGTCTGAGCACGGAGGGGGTCACACCTCCCGGCACCGTCATGAGGCGCCTGTGTGGACGGGGACTCCCCCGGGGATTCTAAGGGGGGGCGGGGGAACCACGCGTGTCAGTGAGAACCCCAGTGATCTCGGCAAACAGAGAGGGTGTGGTGCTCGCTCAGCAGGACGCCTACGGAAACAGGGGTACAGGGCATGGCCACTGTGCCCGGCAACAGGGAGTCTCCGAAGCGCTCCACGTTTTCTCCTGTCGACAGGCAGCGGGCCGACCGTCCCAGGGGACTCACTCGCTGTGAACGCAGGACGCACCGGCCCGCGCAAGGGACTGCTTTTCCCTGAGCCGCCCCACCGCCCCCTCCGACACACAGAAGTTAAGAGTACTTTGCAAACCCACAGGACGTTCGTGTGAGTGATGCCGGCTTCTCTCGGGCTCCGGCGGCTGGGGTGCCCCTTCCGGGTGGCACAGCCCTCCGGCCCACCCCGGCCCGCCGCGCAGGCCCACTCCCCGCATCGGGCAGTCTGCCGGCCTGGCAGGCGCCTGAACCTCCGAGTCTTGGCGTCTACAGCACCTCCCGCCCTTGACCGCACGCGTGGCAGGCCAGGCCAGGAGGTTTCTGCAGATGGAATTACGTCCGGGACCCTAAAACTACGGGACCACGCCGCCCATGCCGGCCAAGCCGCGTGAGCTCGGAGAAGCAGGGAACTTCGCCAGCGCAGCCGGGAAAGGAAGCCGCCGAGACGTGAACCGTGACGGGACATCAGCGGCCTGTTGCTGGAGGGACCGCAGGGAGAGCGTGAGCAAGAACGCGAGCCGGCGCCAGCGGTGAGGACAGCTGGCACGGAACAGGACCCGTGGTCCTACAACCACGCAACCGAGTTCCACGACAAGCCCAGCGAGCCGGGCATAAACTCTCCCGGTGGCTGGCAAGGGTGAGGCCGGTACCTGCCGCGGGCTGGTGGGGTCTGGGGCCCAGGGCGCGGCCGGGCCTGCCCACAACTGCCAGATGACACACTCGTGCCAGTCCCACTGCCACGGCTATGGTACCACCACAGCAGCCATGGAAACCTGGCGAACAGGGGCTCCTCATAAGGAAGAACTTGGCTCGCCTGGCGACGCCACGGTCCCCCGCCTGCAGACCGAGTGGGAGCCCCAGCCACCACCTCCGGCCCAGCGAGGAGCGGCCCATCCCTGGAGACACAGGCCCGGGGGTCGGGGACTCCCAGGGGGCCACGCTGCAGGGTCCACGAGCGCCCTGCTGGGCACCCGCCCCGAGAGATGAACACTCAGGTCCGCACGAAACCTGTGGGCCATCACTTCGAGCAGCTGTATCTGTGACAGCAAAACCTGGAAACTACGAAACGCCCTGAGCGGTGCAGAGTCCCGCTCGACAACAAAGAAGGACCACCTGCTGACCCAAGCGCGACCCAGGTGGACGAGGGCCACACGCCGAGGGGAAAAGCCAGTCTCAAAGGGCCACGCGCCGTATGATTCCACGCTGACCACGTTCTTGAAAACAGATGAGCAGCTGCCATGCCAGGGTGCGGGAGGGGAGGGTGTGACCGCGCCTGCAGGGGAGGCCGTCTGGCACCCTGAGGGCGGGGGTGCCCACGCGGATCTACACACGCGTGCACCAGGATCAGAGCGTGGTACGAAAATTACATGTCACGTCATCACCGGGGAAACCGTGACGGGTTAAGGGACCCTCCTGTGCTATCCTCGCAACTCCCAGTGATCAACGATTACTGAGCAAAAACAAAAAGCTGAAGATACAAAGTCATCACCCGGGGCTAACACGCTGGGTGAGGTGTCGTGGGGGGTGGGGGGTGGGAGTCGGGGGTCAGGGCGGCAGGAGAGGGGCTGGGATGACCCGCGTGCTGTGGGCTGGAGGCGGGCACGTCCATGGGAACACGCGTCTGGCTCATGAGAGCTCGGGGAAGAAACACGGGGAAACGTTCACAGACGCGTGTGCACACGTGAGTTGGGACACACGCTTCCCGGCCCTGTGAGCTTGGAGGGCCACGGAGAAGCAGCGCACTCACGCGGCTCGCGGATCCTGACGCCGTTCTCCAGGGAAGGGGATGGGGTCCTGCCACCCTGGCTGGCACCGGGGTGGGTGGGACACGCCTGGATGAGCCCAGGGCACCTGGCGGCCCCCGACAGCAGGGAAGTTGGGGGGGGTACACCCCCACACTGATGACTGAAAGAGCTCCCGGCGGCCAACGGGACAAATTCAAGCAGCGCGGCGGTAAAACCCAAACCTACAACACATCCCCGGGAGGCCGCCTGATACGCGTGTCTGAATTAATGGATAAACAGAAAGCAGAGTCGAACCTCACGCAGAAGAGTCCAGAATGGAGCTACTGCGCCCTCTAGGAGGGGCGTGACCCCCAGCCCCCAGGTGTGGCGTGCACCGTGGAGGGAGAGACCCGGCTGACCCGGCACAGCCGGGTAAGCGAGGCCAGCGTCCACACGGGGAAGTCAGGCTACGGCCGGGGCCCTTCCCTGCAGGGCTGCCCCGTCCCCCAGGGGCCTGGGAGGAAAGCCTCGGACACACCCCCGTCCAGCACCTGCCACGGGAAGCCCGCGCCGCATTCCTGGCAACGGACTCATCCACGCAAGGAGTCCGAGAACTGTCATGGCCCGAGGAGAGGTGACGACTCACCGTGGGGGGGTCCAAGGCAGAGAAAGGGCTGAGGGGCAATGAAGCAAACAGGAGGACGGCACAGACTTCAGTCAACGGCCCTGGTCAGGCCTGGTCCCTGAGCAGTGACGACCGTTCCGAGACCATTTTGGTCTAAATCACAGACTATTCCAGAAAATAAGTTTTATTAAAAATAAAAACACGAATGGTTTGAAATCAAGTAAGACGCCATCAGCAAGCCCCACGGGAACAGCAGTCACCCACCCAGCTGGACACGAAACGGGACGGAAGCTGTGAGAGCTCGCCACGACACTGGCCAGACAGCCCCGAAGACGGAGCTCCACGTGCCCCCTGCACACACAGCAGCAGTCATAGGCTCCCCGCTAAGACCGCTGGACGAGCCACAACACCCTGTGGCCAAGGCGCCATGGGAGCCTGGGGTAAGAAGGGGGTGTCCCCAGGGGAGGGTTGGAGAAGGTGCCTTCCGGACCGACGGGGAACAGAGACGCAGCCCGTGCGCACATCCAGGCGGGACACCGTGCCCCAGCTGTGGTTCTGAGCGGTGCACGTGCGGGACGGGCAGGCGGCAGACAAGGCGCTCCAGGCCATGTCCCACGGCTCAGGCCACCGGCGGCCCGCCGTTCACGAGGCCCTGGAGGAGGACGGAATGAGCCACACGCACCCACCACCGGCAAAGCTCCACCAGGGTGACCGCCGACCTGCCCAACCAGCCTCACCCCGGACGCCCTCCACGAACCCTCGCGAAGCCTCCTTTCCTAAGAGGGCCGCACACTCCACTGCCCACGTGCGACAGCGCTCTCACGCGGCCTCACACGCAGGGCACCCCTGGTCCAGGATGGGGGGCTGCTTTCCCACGGCACGGGGTGACCCGGGGCCCCCCACAAAGAGGGGATGCTCTGCACCCGTGGCTCATGTTTTCCCTTTAGAACTCGTATCCCGTCTGGAGGTCCGTCCCTCGTGCCCCCCCACCCCCATTTCGTCCACATCCAGCCTGTCTCTGGCAGCCACCAACCTGCTCCCCGCGTCCGAAGATTCGCTGTGTCGTGTCGCTCGGCGGTGTCCTCCAGGCCCGCCCATGGTGTCACACACGGGCAGGGTTTCCTTCTCTCCCGTGGCTCAACGATAACCTGTCGGGCACCTACCCGGCGCCTCCTTCCCCTGCCCAGCACTGACGGGCACCGGGGCCGCGTGGCCATGAGCGATGCTGCGTCAGGGGGGTGCAGACGTCCGCACCACGCACCGGATTCCCTTCCTCTGGGTGGGTGCCGGGCGGGGGCGTGCTGGAGGGTGCGGCGGGCCCGGGTGGACGTGCCTTGGGAACTTCCACTCCGTCTCCTCCCTGTGACTCCCGTGAGAGCTGTCCCCGCGGAGCCCGTCTGGCGGGCACCCGGGGCCGCTTCGGTGCACGGCACCGCTGCTCGTCCCGGGGATGGGAAAATGGGGACGCAGAGGGACCGAGCGCCTTCTCCAAGGTCACAGGTTAAGGTCCCCTGCCCGTCACCCCGGGAAAGCCCGTGCTTCCCACGTCACGGACCGCAGCCCATCCTGGCCTCTCGCTCACAGCAAGTCGGGCGCAGACAGCCCACGCAGCCCTGACGTGCCGAGGCAGCTGTGCCGTGGACGTGCCCTCCCGGCGGCTGTGCCTCCTGCCCCAGCTCCCTCGGCCCGCGCTCCTGCCCATCCCCCCGTCTTCCACGGAGCCAAATTCTGCGAGTGCCCCTCTCAAACCGAGCCCTCGGGCCGCGGCTCAGCGGCGGCTTCTGCTCCCACGAAAATCCCATCACGGTTGGCATGTGCGCGCGTGTCCCTCTGCCCGTCCGGCTAGACTACAGGCACTAGAAGGGCCGTGACCCAGAACCTGTGCAGGTGACCTGGTGGCACGCAGTACGTGCTGGGGAAGGGAGGGAGGGGGTGGGGGCACGAGAAGGCGGCTCCAAACCCCTGCCCGTAACCGTCCACGAGCACCGAGGCCACGGGACCGCGTCCTCGTCTCTGGCAGAGGCAGCCCAGGCTGCGGGGGTGGCACCCGGGGCCTGTGTGCAGAGCTCGGCTGAGCCTGACCTGGGAAGCCCTGGACCCAGGGCCCTGAGGGATGCCGAGGCTCTCGAGGGACACCACGGCACGGCAAGGAACGTGCTGGAGAAGCCACAAACTGGCGGGCGCTTAGCAGCTGAAATACGACTTGTCCCCTAGAACCTTCATAACCAGGTGGCCCCAGAGCCAAAGAGCCTCGGTTTTCGTTAGAAACAATATGGGCCATCGTGGCCTGACACTGGCCCACGCAGCCCACACGAGGCCGGGTCGGGCTCAGGTGGGAGGGGTTTTTGGCCAGCAAGCCGGACACCCCGTCCGTGCCTGGAGGGCGTGTGGGGACAGATGCAGGTTCTCTCCTCCCTGTCTTCTGAAACTTCAGCACTCACAGCAGCATTTAAATGACGCCGTCCCACAGAAAACCCTGATCCGCGCTCCAGCAGACTCCGTCCAGCCAGCATGGGAAGCTCTGCAGGCACAGGACGGTCAGAGAGCCCGCCCCACACACGAGGCCCGGTGCATCTCGGCCCCGGTGAGAGTTCTCACCCCAAACCACGGGCCACAGACCCACCGGGATCTGGTCACCAAAGGAGGGGAAGGCTGCGCTCGCCCGTGGCCCGGGGAAGGGGTGACCCCGGGTCAGCGTGCGGCCCCGGCCGCCCCGCCCCTCACCGGGAGCGCTAGGTCACCGGACGGCTGTCCAGAAGGGGACCCACACCTGGGCCCTCCAAGTCCCAGAGGGACCTCCGGGGTCTGGAGGAGTCTTTGTCATGATTCAAGAACCCCGCGAGCATCGCGGGACGGAGGCACAGCCTGAGGAAGTCCCGGCTCCGCAGGGAGGCGGACATCTTCTGAGGGGACCCCAGGCGGCCGCACACGAGCCCGACGGACCGAGGAGCCGGACACTCCGCACCGCGGTTAAAACCGCCCTCGGGCTGGCGGCGATCTCGGGAAGCCTGGACGTGGTGGGGAAACGCTGGCGGCCGCCGGCCAGGGGAGCAGAGGCCGGGACGGCGGGCCCCCGCCTGGCCCCGTACCTTCGTCAACAGCAGGACCCGCTTCTGGAGTCTCCGGGCCAGGGCCTCCTGTGTCTCCCGCCTCTTCCTCTCCTCCAGCAGCTGGCCGCTGGCCTGGCGGACCTCCTCCTGGAGCTGCTGCCGGACCTTCTCCAGCCCACGGGCGCTGCGGGGAAAGGAGACAGGGCAGAGCAGTGAGGCCTGGCCCGCAGGATGGCGCCCCCGCCACGGCCCCCCGGGACCAGGACGAGCCCGTCACGTAGGTCCCAAAATAGAGCCGCACGTGCAACCGGCACACTGCCATTTCCTTACTTGTGAATAGCTACTTAGAGCTTTTCAGGAGTTTCTGGATTTCAAAGAGACACCCAGGGTGATCCCAGAACACGGCAGGCAGCGGGGGGAGGGGGGGACTCAACCCCACACACAATGGGAAAAATTGTCAGCAGCGCGGCGCTCCGGGGAGACGGCACTTCTGAATGAGCTAAATTACCGGCAAGCACTTCCATCCGGATCACAGCAGCCAGATGTGCCGCGGGTGTGGGGGAGCCCCCGCCACCCGGAGGTGGGGCCCGCTCCCCCAGCGCTGCCCCGCCGGACGCCAGCGGGGCTCCGACAATGGCCGGGGTGCCCCGCAGCGGCTCCCCCTCCCCCCCCCCCCACAGGCCAGACCCCCGGCACGCGGACCTTGCCCGTGGGTCCCACCGGAGCCCCATGCAAGTCGTCCCTTCAGGGGGCAGATGACAGCAGGGGGGCCCAGGTCAGGGCTCCGGGCTCCTGATCACCCACAGGCTAACACCCCACTCCCCGGCCCAGCCCCGAAGCGCCTTCAGAGCCCGGCCTTTGCCCCAAAACGCGCTCGGCCCCTCAGTCCTGCCCGGGGCCGCCCTCTGCTCCTGACCTGTTCCTAAACAGCAAACGGCAGCCGGCACCCAGCGCTCGTGGACAACCCCTGACTCCCGAGACCACGCAGCCTCGCGATTCTGCACGCGGGGTGGCCGTCCCCGCGGCCTGACGGAGGGGACGATGACCAGGGGAGGGGCCGCGAGGGGAGGCGTCCCCGGACCCCGCAGGGCCGGGAGGCGCCTCTTCCGAAGGAAACGCAGAAACATGGTGTCTTCAGGATGTGCTGAGAGCTGACGCACGTGGCGCTCACACAGGCGGCATGGTGGGCCAGGCCACGCCGGGGAGGGCGCCCGGGGGCTCACGTCACACCTGGCCTCCCACCGCGTCCTTTCCGCTTTGACCCCACGACCTGAAGGAAACCTCACTTCCCGGGGACGGCGGGGGACGCTGTCTTCGGAGGCGGCGTGCGCCAAGCCCACTTCCCTCCCGCACGAGCGTGCGGTTTCTGCTCTCATCTGGTAGTTCAGTCTGAGCGTGCGCATGAGTCACAGAGGGAGCGGGTAGGAGGCTGGGCCGGCCCAGCGCGGGAACCCCCGTCAGTAGCTCAAGGGTTCAAGGGAACAGTGACCGGCTGCACCTGACTCCTCTTGGTGCTCCGCAAAGACGTGAAATAAGACAGAAGACAGGTAAAAACAGTCATTTGAAACCGGCCCGTTAAGAGGCTATTTTCAGTTCTGATTCAACTTGACGCTGTGCATAGGCCAAGTTAATAATCGAGGACTGAGATCAACTCCAGATCCGCGGGACCCAGGTGGGAGCTCACGAGTGCCTTGAATCAGCGTTCCGACCGGCAGTGTCCCCTCGCTCATACACGCAAGGCCAAGCCACCGTCCAGCCAAGCTCAGGGATAAGGAGCCACGGACAAGCCGCCCCGAGCACAGGCTTGGTGGGGACGGCCTTGGGGGAGTCTGAGAAGCCCCGGGTCCCCCCATGTAGGAGCATGATGCCCACACATCCGTGAGGGGGTCAAACCGGAAAGTTCCCCACCAAGAGCGGGTGGCGGCCAGGAGGCAAGCCGAGGCACAGGACGCCCACGTCTTAGTCTGCTGGCTGCCAGCTCCGCGTGCTTAAATCCCCCGCGTGCTTAAATCACGAGAGGGCTTCAGCCCCCAGTACCTGGTGGGGCCCACTACCCAGTCCTGGATGTCACAGACACAGCGCATCGGCCGAGAGGCAATGGGAAGGCAACGGGGCCCAGGCTGGCAGTCAGAAAGGGAACCTGCCTCAGGGGCACCTGGGGGGCTCAGTTGGTTAGGCGTCCGGCTTTGGCTCAGGTCATGATCTCACGGTTCATGGATTTGAGCCCTGAGTCGGGCTCTGTGCTGACAGTGTGGAGTCTGCTTCGGATCCTCTGTCCCCCCGCCTCTCTCTGTCCCTCCCCAGCTCGCGCTATCTCAAAAATAAATAAATAAATACACATAGGAAAAAAAGAAAGAAAGAGAGAAAGAGAGAAAGAAAGAAAGAAAGAAAGAAAGAAAGAAAGAGAAAGAAAGGAAGAAAGGAAGAAAAAACAAAGAGAACCTGCCTGTCCCAATGGTGAAATGCCTTCCAGGGAACCGGGATGTTCCGGAAGGAACAGGGCAGAGGACACATGGCCCTGCAGAGTCAGCACTGGGCGAGCAGCTGAGCGTATCCCCAGCCCTTGCCCTTGGCCAAGGGACTCCCTGCATACTCAGGGCTGCTGGCCCTGCGGGCTTCGTCCGCGCTCAAGCGTTTCGGAGACGGAACTACAGGTCACACTCCTCTTCAGGGCATCACAGGGGGCGCGCTCCACAGAGGCTTGTCCGGGACCATCGGTAGCCCGGAGGCACCCGGCCGTTCTCAAACGCAGGGACCAGCACGAGCCCGACCTCGCGGGGCCGTGCGCCGATGGGGCACAGAAACCATGTGGCTCATGTCAACCGAGAGAATGTGGCATGAAAGGTCGTTGTCGCTGCCTGTCACGCTGGAGCTGAGATGAGAAGAGAGAGCCCTGACGTCACGGAGCAGCCGCCGCGGGAAGCAGCGAGGGAAAAGGCGGGTGCCATCCGACCTACCAGGTCAGACGTGTGCGGGGTACTGCTGGAGCGCCCCAGCCCCGCAAAGGAGAGCGTGGGGCAAACGGGCGGGAGTCCACGCACACAACTCAGTCACCGCAACAGGCACGTGACGGTCAGGGAGCCAACACCCAGGTGTGCCACTGCCTCGCACGCAGGGCAGGGTTCGGGGGCCGAGGGCACGGCTCTGGGAGATGGGAAGTGCAGACCCCCCTCCCCATGTAGGCGTCCATTTAGCAGGAAAGAAGGAGAGGGGAGTGGAGGGGAAGGGAGGGGAGGGGAGGGGAGGGGAGGGGAGGGGAGGGGAGGAGGGGAGGGGAGGGGAGGAGGGGAGGGGAGGGGAGGAGGGGAGGGGAGGGGAGGAGGGGAGGGGAGGGGAGGAGGGGAGGGGAGGGGAGGGGAGGGGAGGGGAGGGGAGAGGAGAGGAGAGGAGAGGAGAGGAGAGGAGAGGAGAGGAGAGGAGAGGAGAGGAGAGGAGAGGAGAAGGGAGGACAGGACGGGTTGGGGACAAGGAGTCAGGACGGACACACTTCTGCATATAAACTCCACAGAGACAGAGCAACGGTGAGCCGCACACTCAAGGGGCCAGCCCCGGGGCGGGGATCCTGGCCTCGCAGGACAGAGGGCGAGGGATAGCGAGGCCCTCAGGCACCAAGAAGGGCCGGCCTCCCAGAGGAGCACGCTTTCCTGACGTTTCCACAAATCCTGGCCAAAGTTCCCCGAGTGAGTTGTTCAAGTCAGCGGCCAGCAGACTGCCCCGCCCCGCCCCCACAAGCAGAAAGGCAGAGAGGGACCCCACGTGCGCAACGAGCCCGCGGCCCCGACGCGAGACACTAGTGCCCGACGGCTGACCCTTCTCGTCGGGCTGTCCTCTCCGGTCCACCTCAGCCTTTCTTGGGAAGCAAAGGAGAATACTCATAAAACATTAAACCACTACCTTCCAAGCTGAAGTTGAACTCTGGGGTCAGTGGCATTTCCGCGAGCCTCTGGGGGTTCAAAATGAAGTGCTTAGTGCTTGAAGGAGAAGTCGGCAAGCCTATCGATCAATGCCTTCCCGAGCGGGCGTCTGCCGAGGGAGACGCGGTCTCAGCTTCTGAGAACCGTCTCTGTGTTGCGGCCCCTCCCGTCACCCTCACCTGAGGACGCCTACTTTCAAGGAACAGAGGACCTGGCTCACTCTGAAGCGGCAGGAGACGTTTTAATGACCTTCTCGGAGACGACCTCGGATGCCGGCTCCGGCCCCACACGACCCCTGCAGCCGCGCCTCCGCGGCCGGTGCTCTCCCGGCCACGCGCCTCTGGGAAGGACCCGGACAGGGTGGTGCTGTCCATCCAGGAGGGACGACCATTCCCCATGCAGCGTCGCGCCCGTCGTGGGCCCAGGAACACGGGAGGGCGCAAACACGCCGACGGCCATCGCCAGACCCGAGCGCAAAACAAACCTTTAACCAGCACACTTGGACCGGCGTTCGCAGGCAGGCGCGCGATTACGTGCCCGAGAACACGCAGCGCAGCGCGAGCTAGCCTGTTGGGGGTGAACTAGGACGGCAGGCGCACGCCGGTCTCTAGCAAGTACGCTCTTGTGCAAAGCTAAGAAAACGTTAACAAGATTTTATTCACGATTTTGCAAAATCTCGAAAGCATCCTCTTCCTTCGAGCTCCAAGGAGTGCAGATCAAACCACTAACACATATGCTCTCTAAGCTTCTCCGGTTTACAGATCGTAAATTCGGGCCCCGTGCACCCCACGGGGCCGCAGCTCGGGCCAAACCGCCATCCAGCAAGTGAGCCCGTTTTCTGTCTGGGGCATTCGGGCACCCATGCCAAGCCAGGATGGACGGGCACACGCAGGCCTGGCCCCAGAGTGCACAGGGCCTGGCGGGGGCTGCAGACACACCAGGGGGAGGCGGCCAAGGTCTTGGTTCCACCGAAGCTCAGCAGGGAATGCTGAGAGGCCGAACATTCTAGAAGCTGGCTCATCCAGCGGAAGACAGGGACGGGCTGTGGAAAGGAGCACCGCGCACGTTCACGAATGCCCCCGCAGAACCGCCCCGCGGGAGAGCGCCCCAAGCCCTGCGCACCCTTGGTGCAGCCGTGCCTGTGGGGACCTGGCAGGGGGCCGCGCGGCAGCTCGGGAGGACGACGATGAACTCACAGAGGTGCACGGGTACCGGCTGCAGAAACTCTCCCAGAGGCAACCGTGGGCCACGGGCCTGGAAGCCAGCACAGAGCACCGCCCACTGCCGGCCCCAGCGCACTCGCCGGGCGGGACGCTAACAGGGGCTTCCGAGAGAGACGCAGAGACGTGGCCCCGGAGTCTCCCGGCTGGAGAGATGCAGTAAGCCCGGTGTGACCCCATTCGGTGTCTGACTGGCCGGGAGCTCCAAGCCTGACCTCCCGTTTCCCCACAGATAAGAAGGAAGCCACTGATCTCTGCCCTGCCTCACGGGCCACAGGGAATCTAATGAGACACATGTGCGAAGTGCAAAGCAAGTGTGAGCTCCCCTGCCGTGTCCCTGCCTTCACAGGGGCGGGGGCACTCGGGCACACCTGCCCCCCGCATCCAGCTGGGGCGGAGAAGCAAGGGTGCGGCCTTGCAGGTGCCTGGGAGACCTCCTCCGCAGACCCCTGGCTGAGACGCACACCATGTTACCCCACGTGGGACGAGAGGCAAGAGCAGAGGAGGTGGCAGCCAGGGTCTCCCCAGAAGTGGGAACTCCGGGACCCGTCTCCTGAGCGGACAGGCTACCCGGCATGCCACGGGCCCAGCACGCACGCCTGGTCTTTGCCGGACCTCGAGAATCAGAGACGGAAGGGTGCTGCCACAGTCGGGCCCCTGCGCCCCTGGTGAGTGGGCAGGGGTCGCACAGCTGGGGCGTGGCGAGCCAGCCGGGCTCCTACTCAGACCCGGAGCCCCGTCTGCACGTGGGCGCCGGCCCACCACGCGGCCGTGGCCAGCCCTGACCGGCACAGCAAGGGCAGGACTTGTGCCACGTGCAGGGGAGAAGGCAGGGAGCAGACGACAGAGTCTGCAGGTCCTGCTGGGACTCACCGAGGGGGCTGCCTCGGCGAGGCGGCAGTGAGCCTCCGCCTGGCGCGCCTCAATGCCCGGGCCGGGCACGCACGCGGCCGGCCGTGTGTGCCATCAAATTCCTATCCTAAGTGTCTGCAAGCGTCATACACGTTTCTCTGAAAAATAAAAAGAAACCAAACAGCAGAAAGTAAAACCAGAGAACAAACAAAGCAAAGGCCATAATGGACCCGCTCAGAGGAGCCACGGACCAGCAGGCCAGGGGCTGCAGGCCAACCTCCAGCCCTTCCCAGGGCGCCGCTCGCACGAGCCTGCCGCTCCTGGCGTCTCGTCCAGTCGGAGTCCCCAACCGAGCGAGCTTCCGTGCGTCCCACGTGGAGGCCACGCCGGGGACGCTCGACTGACCCGGAGACGCGAGAAGGAAAATTGCCCTTGTGGTTTCAGTTCGATCCCAACCACAGTGAGCGAGGTGATGTAGCCCATCAGCTGCCGACGTGTAAACGCACAGGAAGGGCTGCCCCCAGTTCACGGGGGCGGGGAGGCCAAGCGAGGCGAGCTCCGCGTCCCTCAGGGCCAGGGTGCCAGGCACACGGCGGAACGAGCTCACCACCCACCCCGGTGCCCCACACCCTGGAGCTCCAGCTGGCGAGGCCACAGGCCCGAGGAGAACGATGGGGGACAGATAATTAGAGCAAGCCCACGGTCGGGCAGCACGGGGCTGCATCCCAAGTGCCACAGAGACGCCTGGCTCTGGCCTCTCCGGCCTGGGGAAGGCTTCCACATGTGTGAGGTCACCCCGGCCCCAGCGTCCCCGAGGACGAGGGCCCGTGCACAGTGCCGGAGACGCAGGAGTCCCACAGCGAGCAGGCTGGGGGGCCGGGCCTCGTCCCTGCTCCTACCCCCGTGCTCAACTACCATCCACACCTGCCTCTGGAAGATCAGGCTTTGTCACAACACAGCCACACCTGCTCACCCACATGGTGTCTGTGGCCCAAACGGGCAGAGGGAGCCGTTCACGGACCGTCTGGCCCCCTGCAGACACCGGTGGCCACTCACTGCCCTGGATTTATGGTTTGGAAAGCACGAGGCTGTAGGTGAGCAGCGATGAAGGCCGCCCCCGAGGCGCTCCCCACCAGCGCAGCTGCTGGCCCAGCTGGCCCCAAGCTCCGTGCGTGCTGCGCTCCTTCCTGCAGAGGCGACCCCCGGGGCATCCCCTCACTCATCACTGGGCACCCGCTCACTCGCTTCCACACCTTCCTGTAAGACCCCCAAACTCTCTCCTCCGAAAAGGACCCGGGCGGCTCCAGTCCAAAGCCACGGCCACCGTGACCCGCCGTGTGACGGCGACCGCTCCGGATGTGTCCAGGGCAGCTCTGACGTCGGGCTACGTGGGCAACGAGGTCCCACCTTCCCAGGGGCTCTGTGTGCCCCCGCCTCCCCGGGGACTGACGCTGGGGAAGGCAGGAAGCCTGGCGGGGGAGAGTGCGGCCACCCTGGGAGGGGCTCCCGCCGGCCTCCTCTGGGTCTGTGGGGGCCGGAGGCCAATAGAAGCCCAGCCGAGGCGGGACGGGAGGCGGCGGACGAGCCGGCAGACTCTCGCCCACCTCCCTCCCCGGTGTCGGCCAGCGGCCCCCTGGCAGCTCCGAAACTGAGGCGCCCGACGAGCCGGCGATCGATAGCCACGCGCCCAGGAGCGGAGCGGCCGCCTTCCAGCTGCCCGGCAGTGCCTGATTAATAAAGCCCATCCTGCCCGTTTGCTTTCCCATCGATTTTGCTGTCCTCGACCCAAAGCACAAGTCAATACCCAGTTAGGTGTGGCACCCTCGGGGGGGGGGGGGGGGCCGCTGTCTCCCCACTGGGCAGGAGCTCCCCCGTCAAGGATGAAGGGCCCGGGGGCCGCACGCGGGCACTCCGGTGACACCCAGGTGCCCGAGACCGACAAGCTCTCTGAGGGCCGGCGCCCCACTAATAAACATCTCCGCATTTCCCGTGCCAAACAACAGAAACGAGAGGAGAAAACGAGCTTTTACAACATCATTACTTTCTCTTCTACGATTTCTTCGCGGAGCCAAGACAGGGAAGCATCTGCCCGGCTGTCTCCGTGTCAACACAGCAGCTCACTTGTTAATCTACCTCCTCCCCACCCCAGGCTCCAGGGCCCGGGGAGCTGACACTTGAGAAATGCCAGCTCTAAGCAGTTTATTTCCTCCTGAACTTTAACAACTAAGACAGAGATGACCTTTAGAAGGAAGGGCCAGTGCCTGTCGGACCCGTGGGAGCACGGCCCCGCCCCACCGCGGGAGGGGTGCTGGGCGGGGCGGAAGGGCCCCCAGGGCAGGCCGGCGTGGGGTCCCCAGGCGCGCCCGGACGACCACCCGCATCGTGGCTCTGGAGCGTGCCAGCGCAGGACTGGGGGCCACGGAAGCCCGTCCTCGTTGGGGTCTTCAGACAGGAACCCACTCGCCGACACACAGGCCTTTCCAAACTTCCGGGTGGTCGCTGTGGGTCACCCTGCAGCCGGCCCGCCCCAGGCGGGTCTGAAGGAACGGTGCCGGCGAGGGCGGCGGGGTAACGGGGCAGTGTGCTGGGCACTCAGCAGTAATCCCGACACCGGACGAGACGACTTGAGAGCGCAAGTCTGGAAGTGTCTGGACAGAGCGTAGAAAAATAAAGGCCCGCTGCGATTACAAACACTTTTTGTTTTCTCAAATTCCAGCAGAACAGGAGCCAGGCTGACCATGAGGACAGTCACCGCAGTTCTGGGTGTGACACATGGCCACACTGCCACACCCGGGGCGGGGGGGGGGGGGGGGGCGGCGGTTCGCCCACAACACCCAGAGGGCAGGGGCGACACCCAGGGAGCCCAGTAGAGAGGCCAGTCTCCAGGGCCACAGCGAGGGGCGCCCAGGGGTGGGGATGCTGCTGCTCACTCCTGCCGCGCAGCGGGCAGCTCACCTCACACCCCCACACCAGGCCACCGAGAGCGCCATCTGGGCAGGAAGGAAGGAGCCGGCAAACAGGGACCGAGGGCGTGACCTCGAGGAGGGGACCTGCCTGACGTGGCCCCGAGGTCCCGGCACGTGGTCTTGTCCCCCCCCCCCCCCCCCCCCCCGCACAGAGCCCACACCAGAAGCCCAAACGCCCTGGCCAATGACCGGCCACACGCAGGGGGTCCCCACCCACCTCACTTGCACAGAAGGGGACCGTCTTCCCAGCGAGCCTCACTTGCTTTCTCAGGCATTAACATTACAAAACCATCTGTTGAATAACTGACTCGCTTCTCATTGGGATAAAATTCACCGTTTTAACCACGTTAAACTGAACAATTCAGTGGGTTTCAGTATATTCACGACAGGGCCCAAACAGAACACGAATTCGAAAAGACTCTTCACCCCAAACAGAGTCCCACCCCCCACAGCACCCACTAATCTCCTATTGTGTGAGGATTCACCGGGTGTGGACGGTCCGCGTTCGGGGACCCCGACACGGCGGGGCCGTCTCTGCCTCTCCTGTCTCCACGTGAGCACCACGTGTCCGAAGTCTGTCCCCGTCCGTACCAGGTGCGACCGCGCCTCGCCCCCGAGAGATGCCGCACCGCCGGCTTACCTGTGCTGTCTGTCTTTGGCCCACTCCCCGGCTTCCGTGAGCAGTAATGCTTAGCGTCTCCAATCCCCTGGGCACACACCTAGGGCGGCCACGCTGGACGGACAGGACGCCACTTTCACCCCTCCGAGGACTCGTGCGACCGAGTCCCGCCACACCGCGGCGTCTCGCTATGCCATCTGTGCGGGCTCGGTTTCCCCACAGCCTCCACCAACGCTTGTTAGCGTTCGTTATTATTATTACTTTTTTACGTTAATACCACAAGGACCCTGTGTGCAACGGTACATGACCGGTTTACTGTTACGAATGCTATACCGTCGTCTTCCTCGCCATCCCGGCGGGGGGAAGGGGGGCCTCACTGCCGTTTCAGTGCTCTTCACGAGACTGCTAGACGTTTGTACGAATGTCTACGTAAGTCCTTCGCCATTTGTTTTTGCGGCAAAATATACACGACATAAAATTTTAACCGTTTCTAAGTGAACAGCTCAGGGCACCAAGCACATTCACGCTACTGTGCAGCCGTTCTCACCATGTGTTTCCAGAAGGTTCTGTCTCTCCACACTGAGACTCTGTCCCCATTACACACGGACCCCTGGCCCCACCGTGCCCAAGGGTTTGATGACGTGACCCCCGGCACCTCATGCTAATGGAATCACACGGTGTCTGCTCCTTCTGGTCTGGCTCATCTCACAGAGCATCCACCCCGTAGCCTGTACCAGAATTCCCTTCCTTTTCAAGGGTGAATGATATTCCCAAGTCCAGACGCAGCCCTTTATTTTAGTCCATCTACCTGCTGAAGGACGCGTGGGCCGCTTCCTGCCTCCACCTGCCCTGAACGCTGCTGCTCTGTTCCAGGCACACCGTCTTCCACGTCGCCCGCACCACATTTTACCAACAGTTCCGGCCCCCGTACCTCCTTCGCCAACCCCTGCTGTTCTCTGGGTAACTGACCGCCACTGTCCTCGCCTCCATTCCCCTAGAGATTAGTGATGCACCTTCCCACGTCCCTTTGTGTCGTCTCTGCAGGAATGTCTATTCAGGCCCCTGTCCGTTTTCAAGCTCAGTTGCTCGTCTTTTGGGTGTTGAGCTGTGAGAATTCCTGATGCCTCCCGGGTGCCAGATCCTCACCAAATACATGATTTGCAAATATCTGCTCCCATTCTGTGTGCTGACTTTTCACTTCCTTAACAGCATCCTTTGATGCATTTACATTGTTAGTTTCAACAAAGCACTGTGTGCTTCTGGCATCTTAAGAAGCCCCTCCGGAGTTCAAGGTCACAAAGACTTAGGACAGTAATGCTTCTTCCAAGGGTTTATGGTTTCGGCTCCTGCATTCACAGCCGTGATCCGCCAGAACTGCCATCTGTGTGCGCGTGAAGCCTGAGCCCCGTGAGATGAGTCACGGAGGGATCCTTCCCCTTGTATGTTTGGGAACGCTTTGAGAAAGATCGGTGTGAGTTCCCTCTTGAAACGTAAGGCAGAATTCACCCGTGAGGCCGTGTGGTTCCAGGACTTTCTCTGCTGGAAGCACTCTGGCTGCTGACTACGTCTATTTGTAGTCTCCACTCCTTTTCCGTCAGTTCTGGCACTTTCTGATCCTCTAGGACCTTGTCCGTTTCATCGAGTTTGAATAATATGCTGGCGGACGACAGATACCTCACCGCATTCTCTCGTGGTCCCTTCCGGCTCCGTGAAGCCTGTAACGATGTCCCCAACCCTCTCTCTCCTGGTTTTCCTGAGACTTCACGCACGTGTGCTCCGTTGGTCCAGCTCAAAGTTTGTCCATTTTATTCTTCTTTTCAAATAAATAACTTTTTGTTGTTTTCTTCGGTTCTCTATTTATTTTATCCGTAACTTTATCACCTCCTTCCTTCTGCGGGCTATGGATTTTCTCCCTCGGAGCACTGTTCGTGCTGCCTCCTGGCCGCACCCTACACCACGCGTGTGCCCAGTTAACCACGTGGCTGCTCTTACTTCCCGTGTCTCTTCTTCCACTCACGGGTATCAATGTGTCATTTGCTGTCCACCCGTTTGTGATTTTTCCAAATTCCCCCGTCAATGACTTCTAATATCCATTCCACTGCGGTAGAACATACTCTGTGAGACTCTGACCCTCTTAAATGAGACGCACTTGGTGACGTAACTTGTGATCCGCCCCACAGACACCGGTGAGGAGCGTCAGAGACGCCTCCGTGCCTCAATTTCCCGACCTACCAACAGGGCAGCGACCCCCACCTCGAGCCTCTTACACAAATCTGAGGAGAGGAAGCATTCGAGGGGAGTCTCGGTGGCAGCGGTGGGCACTCAGATAAGCCCACAAGGCACCAGTAAGGAGTCTGTCCTCACACGCATGCGGCTCGTCACTGAGAGATACTCCCCAGACTGATGCCAGGGTGACACCGTGATCTGCCAGAGAAGTCGGACAGAACCTCACTGGCGGGGGGCGCGAAAGACGCAGGAGCCCAGGCAGGAGCCCGCGCTCGTGTGCTCATGTGCCCACGGACAGAGGGCAGGGCTCCCGCGCTTCTGGGACCACAGTGCAGGTGCCATCCTCGCTCGCCCCGTGTCCCACAGACCCTGACCGGGGGCCCCGTGGGGAAGGCTCCCTCCCGAGGAGCCCCCCTCCTGCATACACACCACCGGTGCCTTTCAGATGAGAGGGGCTCAGCAAGCCCAAGGGCTCGGGCGCCCAGCGAGCGGAGGAAGCAGGCCGGCAACAAAGAGAAGTGCTTTCCTTTACACAATTCCTTCACAGGAAATGGATCTCAAAGTGGCCATCTGCCTACTAGATTAGCATCCCAAAGCTACACCAGCACACAAGGAGGAGCGGCTGAGCCGAACTTCTTGAGGTAGAAAGGTCCCATTCACATGATAATAGCGGGAAGTGCTCAAGAAGCAGTTTGGGGAAGAAGCGCCCGCCCGCCACCCCAGCGCACGGCAGGGGCCAGGCCACAGGGCAAGGACTGTGGGTGCCCGACCGCACCCGCCCCTCTCGGGCCCTCCTCCGGTGCCCGCCCAGGCCAGTCCCTGAGGACAGAAGGTGGGGGCACCCTCGCCCGGTGACCACCTGCCTGGGGGGGACGGGGAAGTGACCTGCCGCAGCCTCGCATCCAGGGCCTCTCCCTTCCCCGTGGGCCCTGCAGCTCTCCCCTCAGAGCCGTGTCCCAGGAAGGACTCCAACCAGCCCGGCCCCAGCCCAGCCCCAGCCCAGCCCCGGCCCGGCGGAGCGAGACCCGGCGCCCACGTCTCCACGGCACCTCAGCAGGCCGTGCGGCGGTCCCCCCCTCTACCCTCGCCAGCCGGGGAGCTGCGGGGAGGGCGAGGCCGTGCGAGGCCCCCAACGCCTCGGAGGCGGCCTGCGAGTCATTCTGAAGGAATGAAGGGCAGACGTGGAGGCCAGGGCGCTCTGGGGCTGGGAGACGGAGGTGGGGCGGGGGGGGGGGGGGGGGGGCACGCGCCCGCCCCGCGTCCGCCCGCACAGGCCCAGGAAGCGCCAGGGCCAACCCAGCTGCAGAGGAGCTGCCAGGCCCAGAGCCCTCAGCACCGCGGTGTGGAACAGCCCGGAAAGGAGGAACAGCACCTGGAGCACCACGCTGGAGGCAAAGGGTGGCGTCGGCTCTCTGGGGCCCGGGTGAGCGCTCCTCCGCCTCGTGCGCGTGCCCGGGTGAGCCAGCGCCTCCGTCGTGTCCAGTTCGCCGCAGGTGCACCACCCCGGATCCATCGGGAACGGCCCCAGGAGAAGGGAGTGGCCCCGGGGGGCGCCCTCCACTCGGCTTCCCGGTCCTGCCACGCCGGCAGGTGCCACAACAGCACCTGCCCCTGTTGCCCTCAGCGGCAGACGGACGGCCTGGCAGGGTAGGCAGACCAGAGGCAAAGGCGCGTCCCTACGTAACGGCCCCACGTGACGGGCCCCACGTGACGGCGCCTTCGTGACGGCCTCCAAGGAAAAGAAGTAAAGGAGCCTGCACCTCTCAAGCCTGCCCACCACCACGGGGAGACACGGGGCCGCCGTGGTCCCCGGGCAGAGGCCGGCAGCTCTCGGGCCAGGGCCGCCCTGGGTCGCTCGCATGGGGACCAGGGGGTGCCGGGCACCAAGTGGCCGAGAGACACAGAGGGAGGGGAGGAGGGCTCCACCGTAGTTCGGCAGAGCCTTCAAGGACGGGCTGGGCGGGCAGAGGTGGGGAAGACGGGGGAGGAGTGCAGCACGGGCCCGAGAACGCCGTGCCTGTCAGGACGGAGCCAGATAGCTAAGCTGTGTCCTTGGTACAAACACACAACTGCCAGGAAGGGGTTATTCTGTTCAGAAGTGAGCCTGTATTTTCAAGCCACTACGGTGAAGAGCAAGGTGACCGCGACGGTGAGGACAGCGGCGACTGTCGGTGCCAGTGCCGCACCGGCTGATGCGTACCCGAGGGCTCCCTCGGGCTCCCGGCGGTCCCGGCAGGGAGGCGCCAGCAGCTGCCCCACGGGAAAATAAAGACAACGACTCCGAATGGAGCGGAACCAAGACGGGCAATTAGGCGTGTCTGCGCCGATGCCCCCCCCCCCCCCCCCCCCCCCTCCCCCCCCCCCCCGTCTTCCAGGCACGGTTCTGAGCAGGGAGTGGGGTTCCCGGGTCACGGGTTGGCTAGGACTGTCACGGTGTTGTACCGGATGGGAGAGGTTAGATGACGTAACGAAAGAAAAGACCCCAATTAAAGCAACAAAAAAAGATGAAAGGAACAGTACAAAATCCATTTGAAGATAATCTTGTTTTTATATTTTATTTTACTTATTTTAAGAGAGAGGACACGAGCAGGCAAGGAGCAGAGAGAGGGAGAGACAGAGAGAATCCCAAGCAGGCTCCGCACTGTCAGTGTGGAGCCTGATGTGCAGCTTGAACTCACGACCCCTGAGATCATGACCTGAGCGGAAATCAATGGCCAGATACTCAACTGACTGAGCCACCCAGGCGCCCCCGTTCAGAGATAACTTTAGGAGCGCCTGGGTGGCTCAGCCAGTTAAGCATTTGCCTTAGGCTCACGTCATGATCTCAAGGCTCAGAGCCCCGTGTCGGGCTCTGTGTGACAGCTCAGAGCCTGGAGCCTGCTTCAGATTCTGTGTCTCCCTCCGTGTGCTGCTCCCTCTCCCCTCCTTGTGCTCTGTCTCTGTCTCTCTCTCTCAAAAATAAACATTTAAAAAAATTAAAAAAAAAAAAAACAAAGATAACCTTAAACATTAAGGAATTCTATTTTTTTTTTTTTCAACGTTTTTTATTTATTTTTGGGACAGAGAGAGACAGAGCATGAACGGGGGAGGGGCAGAGAGAGAGGGAGACACAGAATCGGAAACAGGCTCCAGGCTCCGAGCCATCAGCCCAGAGCCTGACGCGGGGCTCGAACTCACGGACCGCGAGATCGTGACCTGGCTGAAGTCGGACGCTTAACCGACTGCGCCACCCAGGCGCCCCAAACATTAAGGAATTCTAAAGAAAACAAACCAACAGGCATGATCTAGGACACAACATCGAAGAGTCACCATCGTTAAGAGACCGACTTCCCTGAATCAGCCCATATTTAAGGCAATACCAATTAAAACTCCATTTATGTGAAACGAGACAAACCAAACTTGAAGTTCACGGGAAGAAATGAATAAGGGACCGCCCACCCGGCATGCAGACGCCTCACGCGGCCACAGAAACTACAGCCAGGCCGCGCCACCCTCGTCAAAACAAGGACACGGGACTGAAAAGTCCGAACGGAGAGAGCAGGATTGAGGAGAGGCTGGTTGCCCGCAGTTGTTCGGACAACTGGGAAGGGCTCTGGAGCGCGGTGCTCTGACCACAGGGCGGCCTCGAGGGTCAGAGGTTGCAGACGTAGGACAGAACCATGGAAGGAGACTGTGGAGGAAAAAAGAATGTCCTTTCCACATTCGTTCAAACACAAAAACAGAAGCACTGAAAGAAAAGGCTGATGAACTCAACTAGGTAACAATTAAAAATTAATGTCTGCAGAAAATTTTCATAAGCAAATAGAGGGAAAATGTCAAACTGGAAAACCATATTTCCAAAGGGCTGATTTCCTCAAGCTATTAAAAGCTCCTCTAAAAATTAATTTTTAAAAAGACAGAAACACGGATAAAGGTTGTAAGCAAATAGGGAGAAAAGTACGTAAGTCACATATACGCGGAGGGCGCTTCACGCAGGAAGGCGGATCGGCCAGCAAGCACGTGAGACGGTGCCCGTTGTCAGGAAGGCGCACGCGAGCACCGGGGGGCGGGGGGGGGGGGGGGGGCTGGCGAGGAGGGGGCACGCGAGGGGCAAGCCGGCAGCTTCTCAAGCACGGTTCACGCCCGATCACTCCCCCATCCTGTTCCGAGGGCACGCTCGCCCATACCTGCATGGAAACGCCACCCGCGGACCAAGGGAAGAGGGACGAGCACGCCGTGGTGGAGTCCCACCAGAACTTCACTGGGCGGTAAGGGGGGGGACCCCTGCGGTGGGGCGGGCACTGACGAGGCGGGTGGGCGGGGAACCCCACCTTCGCGTCACGCGTGTGCTCGGAGGAACAGGCCAGGCTGCAGGACGGGCACGGCATCTTACCGCGTGTCAATGACACCTCGAGAAAGTGCCACTGAAAATCCACGCCGACAAGCATGTTCGCCTAATGTCAGCAGCACGTCTGACTGCTCTGGCCCCTAACACAGGACCGCCCCCCCCCCCCCCACTGGAGCCCTGTGGGGGCCACACTCCCACCCAGGAGGGCGGGCCCTGCCCCGTGGGGCTGCATCCGGCCGGGACCCCTGACGGGGAGGAAGGGAGGCCCCCGACACGCATCAAACCCAAAGGCAAGAGGGAGGGAGGTCAGGAAAGGGAAAGGGTCAGAAGCGGTACCGACACCGCGGCACCTGGGTCGCAGCCTCAGAACGAACACAGTCCCGGTCACGGTGCGAGTAGAGACAAGGGCCGCCAGACGAGCCGCCCGGTCGGCGACCGAGGGCAAGACGAAGACAGGCCAGGAGATGGCCAGAGGCAAACGCACACGGCGGCTGGCACCATCAACCCCTCCCCCCGAGGGGCCCCCCACAACCCTCAGCTGCCCTCAGGACAAAAGCGAAGCGGGCCAGGAACGGACAGCCCAGAGTCAAGGGCAGGGAGCGGCCGGGAGGCTGAGGTCACGGGCGAGCTAGAGCACGGGGCCCGAGACGAAACCGGACCACCAGAGTCTGAGACGAGTGGGACCACGACGGTGGCCATGCACCCAGAAACCGGACTTCCAGGTTCACCCCGGCCCTCCCTCTCCATGTCTACGCACAGGGCCGGGGCGGCGCAAGGCGCCTTCAGGAGCTGGCACAGTGCGTGCCGGGGCCGCGTGTCTCAGCCCACAGCACCGGGCACAGGCGACCAGCCGGGCACGGGCGCCGGAGCGCCAGCCACCAAAAACCACCCACTCGAGTCCCTCCTGCGCAGACCACAGGGCGCCGTCCCACAGCCTGGAACAGGTCGAAGTGCAGGGCCAGACGATTCCGCCCGTCGAGAAGGGTCTGTGGAAACGGTGTGACCGCGAGGCACAAACGAGCCGATCCGGAACAGGAAGCCGGCCGCCAGGGCAGGGACGCTGCGGACGCCCAGCAAGGGTGGGGGGCACGGCCACGCTGACAGCGTCGTCCCTGTCCCCGTGTGCACGTGAGCCTCTGACGGTACGGACACCGGCCGAGGTTCCGCGGCGCGTGGGGGACGGAGAAGGACTGCGGGCTCCCGCCAGCCTCCCGCCGCAGCCACAACAAACCGCAATTCCCGTGCGCCAAAACAGCGCAAACGGATATGGGACGGGAAAACGTGCGTGCTTCGTCAACAGCAATCTGCTTCTGAGACCTTCTCCCAAGGAAATGATCAGCAATGTAAACAAAGATTTGGGGACGTGTGTATCAGGCCGGGTGTCATTCAGAAAAACGAAAAAAGAGAAAAAAGGATCTACCGGCAAGTTTGGCTGAGAAAGAGTGTTCACAAAGAAAGTGATTTACAGCCAAGAGTCAGGTTTTAAAAGACTACGTGACATGGAAAGTGCTCACGTGAGGTTAAACGAAAGAAAAGGACCCAAACCAGACGGCACACGAAAGGACGTCTTCCTAAACACGACATCAGGGAAACACCCACCGTACACGCACGCCAGGAGAATCTAAGCCGGCGGCACGGCCACACTGGTTTTACTGACGGGAGGATTGTGGGAAACCTTCATTCTCAGCTGTTCTCATTTTGTCGTGCTTTGTTTTTGTCAAACGTTGTAAATGACAATGTATTCCTTCTGTGATCAGAATCAAAAAAAGTTATTCAAGCAAAGTGCTGACATCGCTCTGGCCCGCCTCCTTCCTTCCAGGTGTGCAAACCTAACTCCCAGCATGTGGCGAAGGCAGATCTGGCAACCAGCGGAAGAATCGGCCCAGGGCCAGCCCCTCCGCCCCCTGCACGTCCACGACCAAGGGCACGGGCGGCACCAGAAGCCGGGGACGCTGGGCGCTGGCCAAAGGAAACCGGAATGAGGTGGCCAAGGAAAGCTCGGGAATGCTGAGCGGGTCTGCGGGTCCAGGGGGCTAGGGGTGGGCCCCCCAAGAAGAGCGCAGTCAGCTGGGAAGGGACGGAAATGTCAGGCCGTCCCAGGGACGAGAAAACGAGCGGAGAGGCGAGCGGCACACCCACCCTGCAGCCGGGCAGGTCCCACTAGGTGCCGTCTGGCACCTGCCCGACTGACCTCCCGGGAACCGGGACCCTGGTCGGTCCCTGCAGCCCGCAGACCACGGAGTCGACGCCCCTCGGCCCTCCTCATCCAGCGGAAACGTCCGGCACCAGGGGCGAGGACCACTCTTCCCGCCTTCACCGTGGGGCTGACGCCGCCCACGGCTGGCACCCCCACGTCTGCCGCACCCCTGCAGCAGCATGGATGAGTACCGCTGGGCGGGGCACGGGGCCTCGCTGCCTGGTGCCCCCCCACCCACCCGGTGCAGTTGTACCACGTGCCCACCGACCTCGGGCTTGGCCACTGCGTCCTGCTTCGTATTCTGCTGAGGAAACGGGGGCAGCCACGTCTTCCCTCCCCTGCGCCCGCTCTCTGCATCACTTCCTGCCGGCCACATCCCCACCAGGACAGACCCCGATGCCACCGCCTGTCGGCAGGGACACGCTCAGTTCCAGCACGGCCCCTCGCCAGGCCATCCCTCTCCACATTCATCCACAAACAAGCCGGTGTCGTCTACACGTGCACCCCGCGGGCACCGCGCCGACTGGCCCCCTCCCGATGCAGAGACCACGCAGCCCGCCTGGCTCCGCTCTGCCCACGCTCTCACAGGCTTCCCCCGCGGCCCCACAGAACCCGCTATTGTCCCGGCCACCACGAACTACACACTGCAAACTTCCAAATGGTCGTCTTACCTGGTCGACCTGTGGCAGCCACTCACTGGTCACCCCGGCTCTGTGACACGCCCTCGTCCACGGTTCCCAGAATCCCCCACGGTCCAGCCTCTTTCACGTGTCTGTCCTCCTCCCGGCCTCTTCCTCCTCTGTCTATGCTCATCAGAAGGAAACGGGTGGACGGAAAAACTGAGCAACTCAGGGAGCAGCCCCATACGTGTACAGCCGACGTGTATAGATGATGACAACAGTCCAGCAGGGAACAATGACCAGGTCAACCGACTGCCCGCCTGGAAACCGGGCCACATGCCTCAGGGGGACAGCAGACCCAAATGTGAAAGGCAACATTATACAGCTTTTTCAAATACACACAGAACGTTTTTCTAAGCAGCCAAAGGTTTCTTTACGGAAGACACAAGAAGACGTCACGGCACAGGAAAAACCTGATGAACGGGGCTTGATGAGGACATGTGTGTCCCACGTGTAAACACACGCAGGGGACCTGAGCTCCTGTGGGTCCGTAAGCATACAGCGAACGACACGAAAGAGAAGCGGGCACAAGGACACAGTGGTGCCTGCCGCCGGGACGGTGGGGAGACAGGAAGCAAGTGGGGCCCCCAAACAACAGCACAGGGACCACAGACTGATGCCACGGCTCGGTCACCCCCCAGCCCCGAGCACGGCACCCCACCAGCACACCCAAGCTGAGAACCCCCAAACGCCCGCCAACAGCAGAGCGGTTTAAAACCCAGGGACCATCGCGGAGCAGTGACAACAGGCGTGTCGGACACGTACACGTTCCGTGCGTGACTCTCACGCTGCACATCAGCGCAGGACCACACACATGCCTATCCACGCAACCCCGCCTGGATAACGCTGAAAACAGGCAAGACCCGTCTCCAGTGCTGGAAGCCAGGCTGGCGGTTTCCAGAAACAGGACAGAGGACTGGAAAGGGCAGGAGGTGGCTTTGGGGACCAGAGACCTCCTGCCTTTTTTTTTTAATGTTTATTTTTGATGGGGGGGGGGGGGTGGAGGGGAGGAAGGGAGACACAGAATCCGAAGCAGGCTCCAGGCTCTGATCTGTCAGCACAGAGCCCGATGTGGGCCTTGAACCCACAAACAAGGAGATCGTGACCTGAGCCGAAGTCTGACGCCCAGCCGAATGAGCCGCCGGGCACAATGACGTCCTGCTGGGAGCTCGTTACACTGCTCACCGATAACGTGTACGTTTCTTAAACACGCTACGGTTTTTTTTTAAGTTAGGAAAACAAAGTTAATGCCTCAAAGTGGAAAATCATTTAAAAAATTATTCTTTTTCTTAAAAGGGAACTGTTCTGTACCTCTCCTATGTGCACCCCTCCTTCGACTGCAGGGTGCGCGGGTCCACGCGCCGCCGGAGACAGACGGGGATCAGCTGCAGCCCGAGGTCGCCTTCGCTTGCAGGAGCAAAGACAACATGATGATGACTGACGGGGGACATGTGGACAGCACTGGTCGTCGCCACGAAAACCAGACGGAACGGACGAAGGGCAGGGAGGTCAAGCCTGCCTGAACGGTACGCGAGGATGCGCACACGCACCCAGGCCGGGCCCGCGTGGCCAGGACGCCACGAAGCGCCCCCGGGAGGGGAGCGAGGAGGAGGACCTGTGCGAACGCCGTGGCGTCCGTGGACAGGCCATACGCACGGCACACACAGGGCCAGAGCCCGGTAAGGTCGGGCGGGGCGGGGTCTTCTCTCAGGAGGGCTGTGGTTTCCTGAGGAGAGGGGAGAGGGTGTCAGTGGCAAGGGCCTGGTGGGGGTGGCAAACCTCAGGGCCACCTACATCTAACTACCCCAAGAGGGTGCGCACCCGACCGTGACATCACCTTGGAGGACGCAGAAACGAGGAGGCAGCTGCCGCTCACGACAAGTGTGCGGCCCCAGGACGGCCTCCAGGACGCCGGGGTCCTCGATGGCCAAAACGAGGACTCCCAGAAAGTAAAGGAAGCGTCTTCCTGTGCGGCAGGCGGGGGGCAAACCCAGTCCCTCTCGAGCATGCGAGCTGTGGCCGTCCAGCCCCCCAGCGTCCCCACCTGTGGACAAATGCGTGAGATCTGATCCCCAGGCACCTGCAACCCCATGGCTAAATGTGAACTCGGGCCCCGGTTTTCCCTCCCCTGAGCCGTGTCTTCTACTGCGTGCTCTGCACAACATTTTGCGTTGTGCAATCTTCTGCTGCCCCGTTGCCTCTCCTGGGGATCCCAACGGCACTAATCACCACTGCCGCTTCTTGCTTTGCTACATGGAGGAGGCAGGGGGGAGTGACAGCGACGTCACAGACTACAGAAGGGCTAAGGCCAGGGTCAGGCGATGCGGCCTCCGCTGCAGAGGGCCGTGGCCACCGGGAGAACCTCCCGGTGTCTGTTTAAGGCAGACCAGTTGACTCGAGCCCTCCAAGGAACACAACGGCGGAGGCCGGGGCCCAGGCTGGCCCAGGCTGCACCCGCCCAGCCCCTCCGTGCCCAGGACTGGGCCGTGCGCACAGAGTCGTGGTAACGCACGTGGGTCGAACACGGGCTCCAGCCCCTTCCCAACTCCTACCCATCCCCAACCCTGACTGGCTGCATGACTCTGGGCACGGGGCTTTCCATCCGAGCCTCTGTCTCCTCGGCCCCCTTATGGGGGTCCCCCTGTTGACTGCTGGAAGCAAGACCAGCTGTGCGGACCAGGCCCGACCAGCCACAGCAGCGATCACTGGTACGGGAACTCCTACTCCCCAACCCCACTGTGGACCAGCCGCACGGTCCCAGGGGCTGTGCCAGGTGGGGCGGCAACACGAGGCCGCACCGGGCACGCAGCGCCTCTAGGGACGAAGTCACACGGGACTGAGTCCAAGCGTGGTCTCTGACGAGGACCCAGGGGAGCCCCTGGCACAACAGGCCCCGGGCCGCACAGCTCTGCCTCCTCGGGGTCACCCTTGGTCTGAAAGCGCGCTCCAACAGCGTCAACTCGGAAGACCCCGGCACGGCCTCGTGGGTTTGGGATGACGAGCGCGGCCGGCCTTCACAAGAAGCCCCACGGCGTGGCCTCGTCAGTCGGGCTCTACCCACTGAAGGTGCTCGGTGAACGCCGGTCTACTCTAACCTAACCCTGACACGCGAGCCCGTCCAGGGAGAACACTCGGGGCCAGGGCCGCAGGGAGGGAGGCTGAGACCAAGGCGTGGCGCTCGGCCCGGGCCCGACCGAAGCCGGCTGCGTACAGCGGCCGTGACCCCGGCACAGGAGGGGGCCGGTCACACGGCAGCAGGCCACCGTGTGTGCGCGGTCCTGCCCGGCTCGTGCAAAGAGCGGACGGGGACACGGAAGAACGCACCACGTGCAGCGGTGCAGACACGTGCGTGTCCCGCAGAGCTCCAGGCCCTGGGAATGAGGACACGCGGGCCAAGAGAGCCGCACTACCTTCCCGAGCGGCTACACGGACGGCAGGCCCGGGGGCCGCACTGGAGATGGTGCACTGGGGGGACCACACGGTTGGGGCCGGGCAAGACCACGGAAACAAGGCACCCGGAGCTCAGCAAGTTCAAGCCGGGGTCAGGGTGACTTTCCCACCCTGGCCTGAGGTGCCTCCCGCCCACAGCACGGCTGGGAACACGGGCCACGTCCCCACGGAGCTCGCCAGCAAGGGCGGCCTCCCCACGGAGGCTGGGGCTGCCTCGGCCTCATCAGTATTCAGCAGCACTCGGCTCCCCTCTCTCGCCTCCTTTTGTGCTGCAGAGATAAGCAGCATTTCTCATCTCTGCTACCTCCCAGCTGCAAATATTCAAGACTTCCTTTCTTTTTACTTAAAAAGTAAAATCTCATTTTAGATTTGCAAGCCAGACAGCTACCCGTCCTCACTGCACTAATAACGCACCACCCAGAGGCCAGGCAGGAGCGCAGAGTGGAGAGCGCGTCCGGGGGAAAGTATCAAAGCCCCGGGAACCCGAGCCAGAAGAAGACCTTCACAACCCACCGGTCACGTTCAAGGCCCCCTGCCTTGCCTCGAGATGGGAAGCGGCTCGGCCAGCACGTCCTGTCCTGTCGGCAGTCCTGAGGCCACAGGTCCCACGGGGCACAGACCCCACGGGCCACCCCGTGTGGAGCCGTCTGACAACGAGGGCCTGGTGACAGGTGGTCCCCGTGACCTCGGAGTTCACACGGTTACTTCCGCCGGCTGGGGGCTCCCTGCAGGGCGGGACCACACGCTTCCTTCCACCCATACGCAGCCTAGGACCCTTTGGGGGACATGGGTCACTGACGACCTAGCAAGAGTCTGGGACGAAGAGAAAGCAAACGCCAGGCACCGGCTGAGTTTCTGGAGACGGACGTGAGGCCTCGCCAAGGCTGCGGCACGTGGCCCAGGGTGCCTCGACCAGGACTGGCTGGGAAAGCGGGAGCAAGCCAACAAACCCCCCCTGAGCAAGGCCAGGGTCCTCGCTGACTCCCCCAACCCCGTGCGAGAGAGCAACAGAGTCTTGGCCTCCGGCTTCTTTGGCGGGGATGAGACACTGAAGACAAGGGCTCAGCCAAACACTCCCGAGAAGGAAGCGCCTGCTTCCGGACGGTGACAGCTGCCGCCGGGCCTGGCTGGCACCCGGGGTCCTGCACCAGGACCCGGCCCGAGCGGCAGGCAGGAGGCAGGCCTGAGCCCTCCCTGCATCCTGGCGACCGCTGCTGCCATGCCAGCATCTTCAGTAGCCGGGGCGGCCCGGAGGGGCTAGAGGACGGATGGGGGGGGGGGGGGGGGCGGCTCCCCGCCCGCAGTGAGCCCCCGGGGTTTACGAGGGGCCCACGCGGGAGGGGCTCCCGCCGTCAGAGCAGGAGCCCGCAAGCGTCTCTCCCACAAGCTCACCTTCGGTCTGCAGACACGCCTGACAGGTTGACACCGCTGTTAAAATTTTACCGTTTACGTAACAGCTCAGTTATTAACAGAGCCTCATTTGCACGTGTCAGAGGAAGAGAAAAATCACCTAATTAACCATTTTCCCCATCAGCAAAAGGAAGGGAGTCGTGCTGCCAATTTGTTTCCAACTCCTCTCTCCCACCCTCGGAATTCGCTCCCTTTAATCAGAGAAGATTTACAGTCCTCTGCCGTCAGGGACTGAGAAGGCTCCCCTTCCAATTACGGGTGTCTTAAGTAGCCAACTTGAACGGTGTCCTTCGAAGCACGGAAGCCCGCCACCAAGGGGAGACCCGCATCCACCGCGTCCAGCAGACGCAGACAGCTCTGCCCCTGAAGGACCGTCCACGCTGGGGGCCACTCGAAGGCAAGACAGCGCCCGGCCGTGCGCAGGGAGACAAGGAAGAACACAGACGGCCTTCCCCATCAGCCCGCCCAGGGGAGCAACTGTTCCGACGCTGGTCTGCCGGGCCACGCGGCCCCAAGCCAGCACGGCGCCTGACGGCTCGACGGCAGCAGGAAAGGGGGGCACCTCCCCAGCATGGGGCAGGCAGCAGAGGGAGCCCGGAAGGCCCCGTTCACCCGGAGCCTTGCACCTCCGATGTGGTCCTCTCAGGGCCTCGGACTCCTCTTCTGGAACACAGGACACAAGACAGAATCGCCAAGGGGAGTGAGGACAACACCGCGGGGTCACACTCCAGACCCCACGTGCACAGCCACCGGGAACCCAGCGTTGCAGGCTTGGCCCTTGGCCACACCGGGTTCTCCCCTGCCCTCCCCTCCCCTGGTTCTCCCCCCAGGCCCTCGGCCAGAGACTCCTCCACACGTGGATTAAGTGTTACTCAACGTCAAGGTCACCCGCTTCCTCGGGGGGGGGGGGGGGGGGGGGGAGGAACACCCCTGACAACCCCCACCCGTCCTAGGCGGGCCCCCTGCTCGCCTGCATTGTGTTCCAGGCTAGTCCCCCTCAGCACTGGTACAGCGAGTGGCTCCCCGCCGATCACCAACTCCAGAAGGGCACAGACACGCCGCTCGAGCATATGGTGCTCGGAAGCGCTCAGTGACCACGCTCCTGAATGACGATAAATGGAGGACGATGCGAGGGACGGGGAAGAAGAAACAAAGCTCACCGGACACCTCCCTCCCGCGTCCATCGGACGCAGGTGGGGTTCCCGGTGATCAGACAACAGACGCCGCCAGGAGCCCCCAGGGAGAGCCCATCACCCAGTGCACGCGGAGGCTCAGAGTGAGCACAGTGGCTCCGGTACGTTCTCAGGAGCCGCAAACCACCTACGCCCCCAGCGGACTGTGGGTCAGGAAAAGACAGGGAGGTGCAGGGAGGGCACAGCCCTCAACGCCACACAGCAGACCAAACCACACGACGAGGAGTCCCCCAGCGTCCCGGGACAGGCTGACAGTCACGCACGGTGTCCCGGACTCTGGGGACGTGGTGGGGAGGGCACGGGACAGGGGAGCCACCGTGCACTGAGTCCTCATCACAAGCTGCAAGACGGCCCCCCAGGCATGGGAGGAAAGGCCCCCAAGAACAAGCAGAGAAGGACACATGTAGCCGGTGTCTGAAAGCCGCCGGGCAGGAGACGACGTGAGTCCTTCAGCTGCGCGAGCAGAAGCATCTCCAGTCAGATGGGTAAAGACCGGAGCCCTCCGGCCCAACCGCTCAACAGGCAGTATGTCACTGAAGTCACTGACGCGGGCCAGGCCGGGGGAGGAGCAGGTGACAGCAGGCCCCTCCCGGCCCTCTCCCAGGGGAGCCGTCACCGACTGGAGGACAGACCAGGACGCGCGCGGTGCGGCTGCCTGCGGGAGGCGGCCCTCCCCGGGGAGGGGCCGGGGCTCGCACGAGGAAGGATGAGATGTCGGCGGCGAGGAGGGCCACGCGACACGCTTTCGTGGAGCCGGTTCCCCTTAAGCCAGCTCTTTGGTTTAAATGAATTTACTCCTCATTAAATCCTTCACCTGAAAACACAGCCGTTTGATACTTACATGCTTCATTCTGACACCGAGGGCCTTCTGTGGGGAAGACAGAGCCACCAAATCCCACCGTAATTATCCCAACACAGGTGAGCCTGCGTTGGCGCGGCACACAAATCACCCAGCCCCGCCGTGGGGCCTCGGGCGGCCCGCCTCCACCGCCCACGCGGGGTGCAAACGGCAAGCTCAGGGGCCCCCGAGCCCGGTGTCCGCATAGTCCTAAAATGCCACCCAGAGGACTCCTCCTGGAGCACAGGTAGGGGACATCCCGCCTCCGGCTCAGAAACACGAGGAGACTCACAGTCTGTCTGCAGCCACCAGAAGGGTCCTGCCTGTCCAGGCCGGACGCTGGAACAAGGGAGGGACCCGCCACTTTCCCAAAGCCGTCGGTGCCGAGACTTACTGCCACCACAGCCCCGGGCGGCTCCTCCCTGAGAGTACGACACGGGCCCATCTCGGGGCTTGTCCCGTGCGAACAAGGAGGGTGCTCCCGGTGCCAGGCGGTAAGCACCGTGAAGGAGACGAGAGCACAGGGGCCAACCTAACCAAGTGGGGACAGAAGGCAGTGCCAGGGGGCCAGCCAGGCACGGGGACAAAACAGGGCGTGGTGAGCGTAGAGGGCCTCGGCGAGCTCAGGGAGCACAGGGGGGCCAGCAGGTGGGCCCCCCAGGTCAGAGCGGGGCTCAGATGCCACAGAGAGTAAGGGCCCCTCCGGAGAAGGGGTGTGGGGACAAGAGCAGCAGTGGGGGGGTTAGTTCCGCTGACGGGACAGGGTTCAGGCCAAGCAGGGTAGCCCTGAGGCCGCTACGTCTGCAGGCCTGTCACCCTGACCAGGCGGAGTCCAGACACGGTGAAGCCCTTTCTCCCCACAAACCCCTGGCTCCCCCAGGCAGCGGCCTGTCCCTCTCGACAAGGCAGGACCCGGACCTCCCAGTCGCACTCCAGAGAGACACAACCCTCCAGACAGGGCCTCAAGAGCAGCCCGCCTCAGCAGCGAAGGCGTCCGGCCCGCGTCAACACCCAAGACCCGCACTCCCACCCAGCCCCACGGGCCCCAGCTCGGCCCCGTGGGGTCAGAGGCCCTCTCACCTCCCGTCCCGCACCCCGAACACGGGAGAGGACACACAGTCCGGGAAAGGCCCTCCCCCCCCCCGCCCCCAACTAGCACAGACGCTGCAGGAGCCCGGAGCGGACCCCTGTCCCGCACGGGAGGCCCACGGGAGCTCCGGAGCGAGCCGGCAAGGCGGCCACCGCCCGTAGCTCTGCCGACACGCCAACCGCCTCCCCTCTGCCTGCCTTAGCTCTGAAGCAGCCGGCAGCCGGTGTGGGTGCTGGAGCGGTACCCTCGGGTGGGACGCAGGACAAGCCCAGGCCTCCCCCTCTGTGGGCTCTACGAGAGGTTCCCTGGAAAAACACGTCACTTGGCCCCGGCAGCCCCGCGTCCGCCTGTCCATCCGTTCTCTTTCCATCCCCAGAGGTGTCGGCTCACCTAGGCTCTCCCCACGGGCAGTGCTTAGTCTCCCTCCCATGCCTCAGGGCGCCACACACTGCGCCTGGCCCCTGCCCAGCTGTGCCTGGGCCCTGGAGGCCAGCGCTCGGGCCTAGCGTAAGCCCTGTGGATAGAGCGCTCCGCTCCTCTGCCAGGGAAGGCGAGGGACAGGCAGACACAGGGCGCAGGACAAGCCTTCCCGAGAAAACCCCTCCTCCTCAGCCCCCCCCCCCCCCAGATGGTAGGAGGCCTGCCACCTCAATTGCGATGTGGAAGCATCTGTTTGCAGCCTGTAAGAGAAAAGCCTCAAGTTACTCCCATCCGGGGGTTGACAAAGCGCCGTGGGTGACCCCACACCACCAGATGGACGTGGCCCACGAGCCCCCTAAGCCAAGGCCCGGCTCTGATCCCACCAGGGAGTAAGCCACTAGCCCCCGCCCCCGAGAGGGTGCTGCTGTGGAGACCCCCAGGCCGGCCCACACCAGCCGTGTATAGGACGCGTGGAGACGCGTGGGGACCGGAACTGAAGCGAGCCAGCCAAGGACCGCCACAGTGAATCCTCAAAGGGGTCGGCGCAGGGACCCTGCGGAGGACAGGCCCTCCACGCACAGGCCATCGCTGCTCAGCGCCCAGCAGCCCGCGCGCCCCAAACCCTGGCGGCCGGAGGAAACTATGGTGAAGCAGGGCACCAGGAGCCCGGCGCTGCGCCACGGCCGCGGGCCGGTCCCCAACGAGGCTCCGGCAGGCCCTGGGCAGTCGGGGTCAGTCGGACCCCGCTGCAGGGTGGGTGGAGGCAGACAGGAGGCCAGGGGGCTCCCTGCTCACCGCGGGGGCCTTGGCGACTCCCCAGGTCTGCCTTCATGCAGAGAGTAACCGGCCCTCCGCTTTTCTCATCTTTCAACGGCTGCCCTTCGCTGTGGCCAAGGCGCTGGGACCGGGGCCGCTCGCCCCTCCCCACCCTCCGGGCTCTGCCCGCCCTGCGGGGGACCCTCCGCTGTGAGTGCTGCTGGCTCACTGCTTCCTTGTCTCCCCACGGAGGGGCCAGTGCCCCAGACCTGCCCTGCTCGCTGGCGACACCCCCTCGAGAGGGATGGGCCCTGCCCAGGACAAGCGCGGGTCAGACGGCTGACGCGCCACACCATTCTCATCCTCGGCACCGGCTCGGTTCCGTCTCAGGACGAGACTCAGGGAGGCACAGGTGCCAGCGCCGGGAAGCGCTCCCACTTGAAACTGCCAGAGGGCTGGGCTGTCGCAGCTGGGGAGCCACGGCGCAGAGCCACGGCAGCTCCTCCACGGGCACCGGGGACCTGCTGGACGACCCGGCGCTCTGCCGTCCGGGGCTCTCCACCCACCCCAGACCGGGACGCGGTCGAGGGTCCCTGCTGCCTTCGGGCTGCGTCCACGGGCAACACCCAGGGCCCAGCACCACGGAGGAGCCGGCCCCGCGGCGAGCGGGGGACACAGCGCCCTTCAAGAGGCCCTGTCCGGCCACCTGCAGCACAGGGGGCAAGGCTCCCTCCCAGGTGTTCAGATTACACCTATTTTAAAACCTGCTGACCACAAACCCCAAAATGGATCACTTTTAAGTAGAAGCGAATGCTGGAGAGTTTCATTACATACGATAACGTTTCTATTAAAACAGAACAAGCTCGGGGGCTCTATCAAACCCGTTCCGGTGGGATTCGTGTCCGCTGTAATCCGGCATTCAGGCTCCGTCTCATTAACATAGCAGGCTTAATTGGCGTTTCATGCCTGCTTTGTGCCTCCAAAATGAGCAAGGTGTAATTATGGTAAAAAGAGCTCTCCGCCGGTTAGCTTCTCATTCATGTCTTTCATAGCCTCCGACGAAGCACAGATGTTCCATTGGACGACAGAGGATGAGCGGCTTTCAAATGACTCCTTTTTAGCTTAAAACTTTATTTAAAATAAAGCGTTATTTAAGTGAAATTTACAACACAGTGTTTCTTTGCCTTTGTCTTACTTGCTATAGGGCAGTAACTTTCAAAAGCTGGTTCCGCGTAATTTGATTTTTCATTTTCAAATGAACATCTGTGTTTAGGTCTAAAAAGCTCTTTGTTTAAACATACAGAGCCCTAGGAAGGGTCTGAACAAAGCCCTCCTCTGTAAACACTTGATTACCAGGAAGGCCTGCTTTTCAGAGAGATCCAGGGGTTGGCAGGTCCGGGGGAGGCTCGTGGGCTCGCGTTCCTTCCAGTGGGTAGGAAACTTTCCTCTTTTCAGAGCAGGAACAACAAAGGCGCTCCGGCTGGTGACCGCCCGGGCTCAGCACTCCACCCACGGTGTGGACAGAGCAGGAGGAGGGGGCTGCCAGACCGGACGCTCCGGTCTCCAGGGAGAAGTGGTCTCGGCAAAGGTGGCCCAATCAGACCCCACTCCCCCTTCACAGGCCTGTGTCCACAGGCCACAGGCATCCCCCGGAGGGGGCTTCGGCAGGGCCTCCCCGGGCTCCCTGCACCCACAGCCCCCGCAGGCAGGCCTGCCTTTGGAGACCCCGTCACCTCACACCCACCCAGACGGAGCCCTTGAAGGTGGGAGCCCAGCTTTGCTCCTGAACCGGAGCAGGCCCTTGAATGTCTATGCCTGGCACGAGGCCACCGGAGGCACGCCCAGGATCGGGTGCAGAAAAATGATTCTATGAGCATGCGACACGAGTGAAACGTGAAGTCAAGCCCCACCAAGACACTCAGAAATGGGGGGTCCCGGCGGCTGTGCAGGAACTCACAAGCCTGCGCGGCACGGGGGCGAGGGACACAGGGCCAGCCCCACAGCATCTGCAGCCTGCTCCGGGCTGTCCACGCACAGCACGAGTGAACCGCGTCCTCTGGACGCTGACACCGTCGTCCTGGTGAGCGTGGGAAGTTTAGCACAGGCTCACTGCCGCAGCGTGGGTGTAAATAGTTTGCAACACTTCTGTGTTTTTACAGCGCTAAATTTAGAAACCTCTAAATAAAACCCACGGAGAGTGTTGCAATAATATACATTTTTTAAACTCACTAATTGAATGTTGCCATTACAAGTGCTATTTTGGACCATCTGCTAAATATGTAATTTAGGAATTAAGATTCATATCTTACAGGATACGCTAATTATTCCTTTGAACGCATCCGGGGACTTCCGAACACACATGAGAAGTCCTGGGTGAGCGACAGTAACGTGCCGTGTTCCACGGTGCGGGGTCAGGGCCACGACAGGGGCACCAGCAGGGGCTCAGCACAGCCACGAGCCATCAAAGCCCGGGGACAGATAGGCAGTGAGGGTCACGAGGCGGCACCTTTCCAGTCCCAGAAATGGTCTGTTCCGGACGGAAAAGCAACAGGAGATTCCCCGTGTTAATAAACCAAAGCCTTTCTCGTGAGGCTTCCTGAATGCACACAGTATTCACAAGTCCAACACCTTACCCCATCCCCAGAAAATAATCTCCAATAATAATAATCCCCAAATAATCCTAAACCCTCGTCTGGCTGCCACACTGTGAGTTAGTGACCGTGCTGTACCCCGGGCCCCGCACACAGCAGGCGCCCCCAACGCGTGACGGGGACTGTCCCCATTCGCGCGGTGCAGCGTCCAGACGACCCGCCGGGAGCCATGCCCGAACGTCAGGCAGACCCCGCGGGGGCGTCGTGAGACCGGGAGCAGCGCAACGGTCCCTCCTTTCACGCGATGCTCTACTTCTGTCAACACGGTCCGGGAAAGTTTACTTTCAGCATCACAGCACAACAGGGAGGCGGTCCTCACCACTCGGACCGCGGCGCGGCAGACGGGGCCCCTCCTCCGTTCTCACCCTAGGCAGCGGTTTGGTCGCAAAGGTCTCTCCTGTGTCCCCAGTAAAATTCACTGCGCCAAAGGATGCATCGTTTCGGCCCATCACGATGCTTCAGGGCTCTCCCCTACGTTTCACCAAGCAGTAAACTGTCTGTATCAAGACCTCCATGCCGCCAGCCTGGGCAAAGCCCTCAGGACACGCCGCGGGAGAGACGCTCGGTGCACTTCACACCGTCCCCAGGAGGCTCAGCAAGTCCCCGAGATCCTTCTCTCTCCCACTCCCTGGCGCCCTGCACACAACTGGGAGACAGAACCCCAATCAGGAAACAGTAAAATATAAAAAGGCAGAGAAAAGGGGCGCCTGGGTGGCCCAGTCGGTTAAGCGTCCGACTTCGGCTCAGGTCACGATCTCGCGGTCCGTGAGATCGAGCCCCGCGTCGGGCTCTGTGCTGGCAGCTCAGAGCCTGGAGCCCGCTTCGGATTCTGGGTCTCCCTCTCTCTCTGCCCCTCCCCCGCTCACACTCTGTCTCTGTCTCAAAAATAAAAAACATTTTTAGAAGAAATGGAGAGAAAATTTTCATGTGAAGTCCCTACAGCACAATGAGACCAAGTCCTTGGAGGGAAAGTGACTTGAACACAGAAGAGGGGCAGAGAGGAAACACCAACAGGGAGAGACCTCACCTCGAGAGTCCACCACGTGCACCGCACCCCACCCCCATCCCCCCACCCCCGCCCCAGTGGCGAGGGTGGGGCGTCGTCGGCCACGGGCAAGCCCACCAGTCAGACGGGGCTCACTGCAGCCCTCCTCCACAGCGCCCGCAGCGCCCTCACCGGACGACAGGATGGCCTCGCAAGCCCGTGGTGCCGGGCACCTGGTGCTGGCCGGGGTCAAGGAGCTGTGCCCCACGTGACAGGGGCAGGGTCTCCCTCCAGTCCCAAGAGAAAAGAAATCAGTGAGGCTGCGGGCAGAGGGAGGGACGGGGAGAGGGAAGGGAGACCACGGGCCTTCACCTTCCGAGGGATTAAAAGAGGAGGAACCAAATGCAAGCGGATGTGGGAAGTCCGAGGGAAGAAACAGGCTCCACTCGGTGCCCTCAGGGAGGCTACACAAATCCACCGTCAGCAGGAACAGATTTGGAGGGGAAGCACGTGCCAGCGGGGCTGGGAGGTCGAGCCCTGGAAACCGCCCCGCGTACCACCCACAGCCCCACGAGAACGGCTGAGAGCACGGGACCGCCAGGGCTGAGGGCAGGCCGGGCACAAGTGGCCGGCAAGCTCACACGCGGCGGGTACGCGCAGAACGGTCGGCGCTTTCTCGAGTGACACGTACGGTGGGAGCCAGCCTCCCGCCCCCAGAGAAAAGAAATCCAGTCCCGAGAAAAGAAAACTCCTTCACACGCAGCCAGCGTGGAATTCATTCAATTGCACCAAACGCCAAGGCAACAAAGACGTCCTCCACCGGAGAAATGGAGGAGTGAGCCATGGGCCCTGCGCACAATGGAGCACACCTCAGGCGGACGGGGCGGCGAACCGGGGTTCCTGCAAAAGCACTGATTCTTGCACGTGTTTCGATACGTGCAAGAAGCCAGACCCAGGAGCCCACAGGCTGTAGGATTATTATTCCCACAGCACTCCGGAGACGGCAGGGCTACAGGGGCAGGACGTGCTCGGTGGGGGGGGGGGGAGGGAGTGGGCACCTAGGGTGAGGGGCGTGGGGAGGGTCGGCCACCAGGCAGGTCTGGGGGCTGCGTGGGCCGTGCCTCACCAGGCTGGGGGCGGAGATGGACTGGGCTGTGACCGGCTGCACCAGGGATGGGTACGGAGAAGCAAGGAACGCAGGGCCCAAGCCGCGGGAGGCGGTGTTCCGAGGGGCGCTCCGCGGCCACAGACGGGAAGGCCTCCATACAAACCCACGCTGCGGATTCCCAGGCAGCGACCGGGGACGTCATGTGCTCCAAGGCTGAGCCAGGAAGGAACCAGACGGCACACGATGACGCCAGCCTGTCGATATATTGGAGGAGCACACTGAAATCACGGAGGTGAGCGTGACCCTGGGGGTGCTGGGCTCCCAACAGGGGTAGCGGGAGGACCCCAGGTTCTTCAGCACACACAGAGTTAAACGCAACGTGTGTGTGTGCACAGCGCCAGGGCTCACCAGCTTGGGGCACTCATGGCGGGAGGAGCACGCGCACACCTCACACCCGGGCCCTCGTGCTTCATCCAAAGGAACCAGAGATCCTTGGAAGAGTGGTGGGTTCCCAAAAGGGGCAGGGAGAGTCAGAGCATCTTACCAGCCCAGAAAGAAGAGAAATGCTCACCCAAAGACGAGGGCAGATCAGAAAGGCACAAGAGCCAGGGCGCCTGGGTGGCTCACTCGGTCAAGTGTCCGACTCTTGATTTCGGCTCAGGTCACGATCTCACGGTTCATGAGATTGAGCCCCGTGTCTGGCTCTGTGCCGACAGTGCAGAGTCTGCTTGGGATTCTCTCTCTCCCTCTCTCTCTGCACTTCCTCCACTCACTCTCTAAATAAATAAGTAAGTAAGTAAACAAGCTTGGAAAAAAAAAAAAAAAAGCACAAGAGCCAACAGAAAGACCTCCCAGTGACCTGAGCTAAAACCTTCTGGGCAAAACAAATCGGTGCAATGCTATCTATCGTCCAAAGTGACATAAACGTCCCCAAGTCCGTAGAGCTAAACCGAGAAGGGCACGACTCCTTACCCAAGAATCCCATTAATCAACGTGGAAGAAACGGGACAGAGAGCAAGTCACCCGCCGCACCACAGCAGTAAGTGCTGCACACAGGATCCTCCGACGGACGCTCAGAGTTAGTAAGACGTGGAGAGCAAACGGGCTATTGACACCCAAAGGCCTCTCCCGAGGCAGTTACTACTCACGAAGGAAACGCCCCAGCCTCGCGGCGGGGAGACACGCAATCAAGGCCGACGGGACAGGTGGGCACCACCGTGCGCCCTGCCACCGCGCTCTGCGGAGGCACAGCCTGGCTTTTGTGGTTTTCTGCCCCAAAACGCATACCCTCGATCGAATCATGATGAAAACTCAGGCCCCAACCTCAGGACGTTCTACAAAATACCCGGGCGTGTTCCTCGTGAAGACCAGGAAAGACGGAGAGGCCGCCCCAGGTGGAAGACACCGAGCAGCAGGAGCGCACGTGGCGTGGGCCCGGGGCCCCGGGTGGGAGAAGCGCACGGCGGGAGACGGGCGCTGTCCCAGTGCTTCACTAGGTGGTGGTGAATCACGATACAGCGGTGATGCAGGATGCCAGAAGGGGGGCGAGGGACGTACCAAATGCTGCACGAGTTCTGCAACGTTTCTGTTAGTCTAAGATATTTCAAACTGAAGTTTTTTCAAAGAACGCACAAAACACACGTACAAAAAATAAAACGGTGAACGACCCAATGGCACCACCGCCCAAATGCCAGGCCAGTGTGCCCTCAGGCTGGGAGAGCCCCAGGGGTCTCGTCACAGGAGGCCCAGCCCCCGCCCGCAGCACAACGCAGGTCTGTGAGTGGTGCACAGTGTCCTCAGCAGGGGCGACGTGCAGACACGGCGTGTGGGGAGGCACGTCTCAACCCGCTTCTGGCATCCGTCTCCGGGGCTGCCCCCCAGCCGCATCACAGAGATGACGGACGTGTCACCAGGCTGGGCACTTCTATGATTTGGACGGTGGTTTTTCAACAGGGCCCAACGGGACAAGCCTGGCCCAAAGCCTGTCTCCGTCAACAAAGTTCTCCCAGAACACGGCCAGGCGGGTTAGAACACGCACCGTCTCCGGTTGCTTCCGTGCCCCAAGGACAGAGCTGAGCACTGGTGACAGAGCCCCCGTGCCCCACGAGCCCTGCGTGGGTCCATCTGCAGCCCTTTACAGAAAAGGTCTGCTGCCCTGTACACTGAGGCCAACAGGTGGCACTGAGCTTACAATCACAAGGGTCCACACAGAGGTTTCCGGGGTGCACCCCTGCCTTATTCAGAGCGCCTTTCCGGAAGTCCCCGCCCCCGGGACAAGATGCGCCGCGGTCCCGGGGCTGCGCTGAGCCAAGAGCTGAGAACCGGGGCCGTGGCAAAGAGAAGACACCGTGGACCAACCGGGTTACAGCACTTGTCTCCTTGTCCGCGGCCACCTGCTCGCCCCAGCTCACGCCCAGAGACACAAGGTGGGGGCCGCGTGGCCGGACGCCGGCCTGCAATGCTCTCAACCACCTCGCGACACACTCAGGTGGTGAGCCCAGCCCGTCAGGCCACAGGCCTGGCCTCCAACCCTGCAGCCACGTGCCCAGCCTCAGCCGGGAGGAGGCGGGACCCCACCTTGGGGGACAGGAGGCAGTGAGTGGCCAATCAGGCGACACTTTGGATGGTCCGGGAAGAGGAACCGTGGGGCTGACCCAGGAAAGCGCCGTGGGGGATGGGGCCGTGCACAAGAGCCTTGGAGGAGGAGGCGCATCTGGGAACCAGGAGATCCCCTCCCTAAGCACACCCCTTTCAGCCGTCCCCACCCCCGGGGGACAGAAGAGTGGCCCGCAGTCTTGGCACACCACCTGCTTCTTGACCCGACACCCTGCTTCTCTGCGCGCACAGGAAGGACTTAACATTATCTGCTGACGTCTGACGGCTCCCGGGGGACCCTACCCCCACCCCACGTGCCTTCCACGGTCCAGCAAACCCCTGTCCACACTAGCAGGAGCCAGCTCAGCACAGTGCAGCTAACACACCAGTGCGGCCTGCGCTCCAGGAGTCACGACACACTGCGACAGCCCCGTGACGAGTACGGGCAGGGGGATTAGCAAGTGACAGGTCCTAAGCATGAAGCGTCCGGTTATCAGTGGGGCACCACGGCCTCTGGGGCAAAATATTTCATTTTTATGTGCCAGCCCGCCAAGAATTCCAGGGTGCTCAGCACCCCAGCCCTGTGCACGGCAGCCCCTGGGGGCACCTCCTCCCCCACCCCCACACTTCCCAGCAGGCCGTGGGCAGCAGCTTCCAAACACCAGGGCAAGACCACTCCACCCAACTCCGAGACCCCCTGCCCCCCCCTCCCCCCACAGTCCCGCTTAGGCCCCCAGCACAGACCCACACCAGAGCGCCTGCCAGGACTGAACGGCCTGCCTCTGGCCTGTCCGTCCCTGGCCTGGAGTGAACTGAACCACGGGCCAGAGAACAGAGACACCTCGAGCCTTGCTGGGGCCCGGTCCCGGAACTTGACCTGCACCCAACACACAGGGTGTGGCCGTGGCCCCCAGTCTGACCCGCACACTGTGGAGGCCGGGCCCCCCCTCCCTCCTCACAAGCAGGGCTTCTCACTGCGTGCGAGCAGACTGTCACGGGTGGGACAGCCACAGGAACCCCGGGAGTGCACACACATCAAACGACCCCAAAAGGCACGAGCGCTGCTGGGTCCACAGGGGCCGAGGACCAGGGACATATATCTCCCACCTTCTTACTCTCTCCCAAGCCAGCGCTACAGAACCTGTCCCTCCTAACAGACCCTCAGAGCCCAGGCTTCCTGGACCACGTGACGCGGTGCAAACACACGGCCCTACTCAGATTCCGCCTTCCCTGGAAAGGTGCGTGCTGGGTGGTTCTGGAAGGTGCGTCCCGTCACCCCTGCTCCTCTCCAGCGTCTATTGCTCATGTGCTCAGGGGCCTCTAGGAAGCAGGCTCTGTCCCAAACCCGGCAGCCCGGCGGCCCTCCCCTTCCCAAACCCACGTCAGACCAAACAGGTTAAACAAAGGCCGCAGACAGGCCGTCTGGCACTCCACTGCTGTGTGCATCGCAGCTTGTTTTCAGAAGAGAAACCTTCCTCTTCATGCAGTTCTGCGTCTTTCCTCTGCGCTCTTTGCAGACCAGGGCTGAGAGGCCGTTGGTCAAGACCCCAGACTCCCCGTGCCCGCTCTCCAGCAACCAGCCTCGAGGAGACGCTGCTGGCCAACCAACTGCTTCACAAACCTCTGCGTGGACACCCGGGGGTTCGCAGGGCTGCAAGGTGCACCCGGCGCCCAGGACCCCGGCCGGGGGGCGTGTCTACGGGAAGGGGGTTCCCACGGCAGCGCCCCCGGCTTCTCTCTTCTCCCGTCCAACCCTCCCTCCTTTCCGTCACCATCCTCCCCCTACTTGAAGGTCAGAACGAATGGCCCCCCTTCCCGGTTCTGCAAGCTGAGAAGCTCCAGCCCCGAGGCCGTGCCCCCCATGCCCCTGGGGCCCATCTCCCATCACTCCCGACGTAAGTCCGTGCGGCACCCAGGCACGGGACAAGGGCTTTCCTCGGCCCCCAGCACAGCGCGAGGCAGGGCTGTCACAGAGCACACACCCGCCGTGCTTGGGACAGAGCTGCGAGATGCCGCCCAAAGAGGTTCTCTGGTTCAGGACCCCGGGCTCTGTCACGGTTGGCCCCAGCCAACACTCCCTGGGGCCTCTGACCTGGTGGGAAGGGGACAGTGCCAAGCTCCGGCCCACACACAGGAGTCAGCGGCTGGTGCTCAAAAGAGGGACAAGGGCTGGAGATCTGGGAGGTGGTCCCAGCCGAGACGCAACGTGGCCCGGAACCCAGGGTGCCACGGAGGGAGGCGAGCCCCGCGCCCGCCGCCGGAGACAACGGCCTCTCCCTGGCAGCATCCACAGCCACGCTCCACTCGCCTGCTGGGCACCCTGTTCCCCTCTAAGAGGCCCATCCACCTCGTCTAGGGACGATCCTAAGGCGTCCCCACCCCACTCTCTAGTCCAGGTCCGACACCAGCTGGGCCCTCCCATCCCCGCCAGGCGTCTCTCCTGGAAGGCCACGGAAGCACCTCAAGTCTGCACAGCCCCAGGGCCTGAGGCACTCCTGTTCCTACTCCCAAGTTCTCCAGATCAGTGCCCCGAACCACGGGAGCTCAAAGCCAGATGTCCAAGAGCCTCCCCCCGCAGCACCGTGCTCCCGGCTGGGCCCCATCGACACCAAACTCCGGGACTACATCCGGACAGCACATCCACTCCCAGGAACAGCCATCGCTCTCCCGATCTCCACTGGCCTGTTCCCACTCCAACCACCCATCCCGCACGTCACACTACATAATACTTTAAAATAAAGCAGACTTCGGATCGCATCACCCTGCCACGCAGCCCCCGCGAAAAACCCTCCACGACTTCCTCCCAGGCTGGAAGTACAGTCCGCACACCCGGGGGTGCGTGCCACCTACACATCAGCTCCACAAACCACATCCTCTGAAAGAGGACCGTGGTCCACCGAGGCCGCGCACCGACACAACTCACAAAACACCAGGAGGACCCGAGGGAGCACCGCCAGCTGCCAGAACCACCCCTGAGACGTGGACAGACAGCCCACGGGGCCCTCGTGCCCGAGACTGGGGGAGACGCCTACAGGATGGGCAGACGCCCCCTCCCTCTCCCCCCGCTGCGTGGCAGGAGCCGGATGCCTCCCCTGCCGCCTCCCTTGCATGCACCCCGGCTCGGCCTCCCCCCGCCCCTGATGACACGGGGTCCTCCCTCCCTCTGTTTCCCCAACAACGCAAAGCCGAGACTTTTCTAACACATAAGACATTATAATTATCTCGGCACATCATTCCAAATTTGTAAACAGGAGCGTGTGCTGGAGATGGGGAGGGGAGGCAAGGGGAGGGACAGAGGTGGAGGAGGATGCCACCTCAAAGCCGCGTCGGGCGTTCAACCTGAGCGGAAGCTGCCTCCCGACGCCTCCCGACGCCTCCCGGGCGAGATGGCCCCGGTTTGTGCGGCCTCCGGGGACAGTGCACAGACAAGGTCCTTCACTCGTCCGGCCCTGCCCACACGACCGTGCAGACACCGGAGGTGGAGCCCAGCAAGGGCAGCAGAGCGGCCTCCGGCGTGGAGCGTAGGCCCCGCGGGGACGTGGACACAGATACCCGTCCCTAGGTGAATGGGCCTGCCAGGGCGGAAGGTCCACGGGCGGCTGCGAGGGAGACAGGAGGGCTGTGAACAACCACACGCCCCCACTCGGGCCGGCGGAGCCTGGGAGACTCGCCCCCGCCTGGCGCTCCCAGCAGCACAGCCTCACGGCCCGCGCGGGAAGCCCAGCGGGTTCGCGGACCTTCCTGCTTCTCAGCGTGAGCGTCTTGGCACGGCGCGGAAGGACCGGGCAGAGCAGTCCCGGGCGGCAAGGGCCACCGCGCCCGGCACGTGCCTCCACCCGCCTCCCTGACTGCCCGTGAGCGCCGTGAACCTCCACCCCCGGCAGCGGCCGACCGCCTGGCGCTGGCGTGCTGCGGGGACACACGGATGTGCGCACGGACAGACGAGGCAGATGGGGCAGGGACAGGAGGGAGGGCCACGTATACACGCACAGAGAAAAGCTGAGAAAAGTTCTGGAAAAAAACCCCAAGCTGTTAACAGCGATTGCCCTCGTGGGCGAGCCTGGCGGGTAGATCGCCACAGGCTTACGGGGGACGATAAGGAGTAATTTCTACTGTTTGTTTCTCATTAAATAACTAACTGAGAAATACACAAACATGTCAGTGCAACTAAACGGCCCTGGTTGAGGCCGACAGACGGCCACTAGCGAGTCTCGGGGGCCCTGGTCGCGTGTGACTGTGGACAGGCCGCTTGGCCTCCTGGGCACCAGGACACCGATCTCTCCCGCGGCCCCGGACCACCAGCATGAGGTCAGAGTGCCGGTGTGGACGCGGGCCTCCTCCGTCCTCCTTCAGCCACGCGGACGCGATCACCGAGAGAAGGTGGAGCGGGGTCTTCTCGGCACGAGGCAGGCGCAGGGGCACGAGGGCAGCTGGGGCCGGGACCCAACCGTGACGGGGAGCAGGGCACAGAGCACACGGATGCGCACACACTCCACGCTGCCCGTGCACGACCTGTCCACTCCTGCTTCGCACCTCCAAACGGCCCAAGCAGCACGTTCTAACTGTTGGATCACCGCCACTTAAAACTCTAAACTCCAGGCACTGAGTCCTGGAGCCCCAAACACACCCGGCAGGCTCGCGCCTGCTCCGGCCGGCTGGGAGCGAGGCAGCCGAGCGTCTCGAGGAGGCAGCACGTCGCTGGGGCACTGACAGCAGCACCCCGGCCGGTCAGGGCGGGCCTCAAGAGTCCTGCCCGCACACACCGGCAGTCACTGCCGGTAAAGGACAGACAGAACGTACGCTCAGACGCACGCTCCAGAGCCCCACATCCGTCAACCAAGAGGCTGCTGCAGGGGACAGTCCCTGTTCCGTCCCCAGCAGCCCCGCTCCCCCCACCCCCATGGGACCGTGTCCACCACACCCCGGCCACAGGGGTAAGCTAGCAAACAAGGGGGCACTGACGTGCCATCCCATCTGCCGAGCCGGCCCAGGGCAGCAAGGGACGAAATGAAGCTCAGTAACAAACCCCGGGCCACAGGCTCCAGGCCCCCGGCAGCCGAATGGCCAGCGGGCAGGGTGGGGAAGCAGGGGGGCGCTGGTCTTGCCCCCAGTCCTGTGACCGACCCCGACTCCCCGGCCACTCGCAGAGAGGACACGCTCTGGTCACCCAGGCTGGTCACAGCCAGGCTTCCTTCTCTTACGACTGACTCACCCACCCAGCGGCCCCAGGACTCTCTGGGAGCCAGACGGGGGTGCAGCCAGCAGGGCCTGGCTCCTGCGGGGACACACGCTGGGGAGAGACGGCTGTCCCAGGGGAGGCAGCAGCCCGAGCAGGGCGACAAATCTGAGCGAAGATTTATGGAGACACCTGGCGCTAGGAGCTGGACTTGAAGTAATTAAGCCTATTTCAGAGTGGGTTTGGCAGGAGGTGCCAAATCGATAGATCCCCTCCAGCCGCGTGTCCCTGCAGGTAAGGAATCAATCAGGCAAACGCTTCCAATCTGTTCCCGCTGAGCCAAGAAGCAAAGCTGTTTACCATTCATGCCCAGAAATGAATAAATAAAGCCACCAACTAGTCAGCACCCTCTGTTTCTCTGGCAAAAGCTTTTTAGTTACTTAAAGAAAGTCAGTGCCCCTGCGTGGTCCTCCATTAAAGCACAGACAGACATAGAGAGGCACACGCACGACGCGGGGGGAGAAGGGCCCCAGTCCCGGCCTGGACACTGCACAGCTCAGTCTACCACAACTTCCGGGCCTGGGAAGACAGAAGAGTGTCGGGGGTAGCTGCCGGGCGAGAGCGCACCGTCAGCGGCCCTGCCCCTGCACACGGTGCTGGCAGGGCCCCATCTCTGAGTCCAGGAGGCCCAGTCCGGAGGGAAAGCAGCCCCCCTTGGGTCGAGCCAGCAGCACCCCAGAGCAGAGGTGCCCCCCCATGCGGAGCGGCCGCGGACTGCCTGGGGGAGGGGAGAGAGAAGCTGGGGGCAGTGCCACCTGCCCCAGACCACGGCCTGCACACTAGAGGGCTAGACTGATGGTGACGTGGACCACGGCTGTGGAGGCCCCAGCAGAGCTCCGTGCCTGTGACGCTGACATGAGATGAAGCGAGCGGGGCACCCCGCTGAGCACCTTACGTGTATTAGCGCCCGAACCCTCCCATGGCCCCGAGAGGTGCTGCGGGTGCCCACCTCTCACAGGTGAGGGACTCACAGGTCAAGCCCAGCACCAGGGACTCGCGGGCACAGGACCAGGCTCCGGACCCAGGTCTCGGACCAAAGAAGCTTCTCTAACTCCTGGAGGGTCATCCCGAGAGCAGCAGCCACCTCCCCTTCAGAATCCCCCAGCAGCGGTTCGGAGAGCAGGGGAGGCCAGGCCCCCTGGGCGAGGCCTGAAGCAGGGGGTGTGTGAGAGGAAGGGAGAGGCGGGCGGCAAGAGGAAGGCGGCCACGCCCAGGCCAGGGGGCCCCAAGGAGGCAGGCGTAGGGGGAAGGCCGGGGGACAGTGGCGGGCAGATGCGAGCACACACCCGATGCAGAGAAACTGGCCTCAGCATCCTTCACAAGTCCTCGCACGCTCACAGAGAATGGGGCAGAGGCCGGCTGGGGAGAGCAAAGCGGTGACGGTGCCTTCCCTCAGCCATTCAATCAGATGCCCTGAGTTGGCCGAGATTGCCTACACGTAGCATGAACCACCTTGCGCTCTCCGTCCCCGTGAGCGGAAGCACCCGTCCGGCTCACTCGGCTCCTACCCGGCGAGGAACCAGTGTGCAGGTCCTGAGAGCATCCACACGGGAGCAGATAACTCGCCAATCCTCTCACCCAGGCGGGAGGAGGCCGAGCAAGTCCTCGACACATCATCTCCAGGCTGGGTACGGGTCCTGCCTCAGTTTCCATCCACTGGCTTCCTGGGGCCCTTCGCTGGCACCTCTTAAACTAAGGAGATACTATCAAGAAAGAGTCCTGACATTTGTCCAGCCTGGAAATCTCAGGAAAACAGACTCCCTGCCTGACAAGTCAGCTCAAAGCGTCTGTTGAAAAGTGAACCAGCACTCAGCTCGTGGGAGGCAGCCAATTAGTACCCAGCCCGTTGTCCCTCCACCTGCTGACATGTGTGGTTCTGCAGATGAGAAGGGCCAGTGGCGGCTGGCCAACCCCTTCAAGTGGACGGTGCTCCCGCCTGGGCGGGAGGAG